>NC_064289.1:11581339-11599055 GCF_019186545.1 Solanum stenotomum | reverse complement strand
ATTCAGCTATGATTTACTGTTTAGGTAACTAAGCCAAATTTGAATGACTTTTATGAAACAAAAACAGAAAAATGATGTTTCTATGATAAACTTTAAGTTAGATGACTTTTTATGTAATGAAAAATGTCTTTTGTGTGATAAACTCTAAGTTGGATGATCACCAGTGAAATTTAGTCCTCATATGTCAGTGTGCTTGTCTGTCTTGAAAATATCAAGTACTCAACGGCGCTAATACAATTGTAATTAAATCATAGCACTAGGAAACAATCAGTAGTTGCTTGCGCTAAGCCTCTAATTATTAAGTATGACGATGACGCAATTCTGAGTAATTCCAGTGGCCTATACTTAACATAGGCATTCAATATGTATTTCACTAAAAGTTTCACCAAGCAGATATCGGATTGTATCTTAATAGTAGCATAGCGTTGAATGAGAGAACTAAATAACATATCCTAAGAATTAAACAAAATTAAGCTTGTAGGAAGTAGGCAGATGTTGACATTCAGCATTTAAACAAGAGAGGGTGGGGGAGTTACTGCGCCATCATTGTCACGGTGAAGGACATGAGAAACAACCAATCCATGGAAAGAACGAGGTCCAGGGGAGAGACCCGCAGCAATCATATCATAAATGACTTGAGATACACCTGCAGAATCAGCATTTCGAGCTCGCTCCATCAATTCCTCCATGAAAACAAGCCTTAACACTTTTTCCGTTCCAGAAGCCATAGAACCGTCATCGTCGACCGTCTTCAGCTGATGTTGTTGCTGTTTTTTCCTTCTGGTTCTCCGCGGCTGTGATGAAACTGACGCCTTTACACTGCCTATGGACCGAGAAATTGAAGTGTAAGGAATTGGGAGATTGAATTTGGAATTGAAAGGCAGGTGAATAGAAAGGCCAGCCATTGGAGGTGAAATTTGAAAAAATTTATAGTAAGAAGTGAAAGTTCATTGAGGAAAAGAGAGAGAGAATGAGGGGATAAGGCTTTTGGATGGTTTTTGCTTCTTTTTTTTTTTTTCTTTTTTGTAAGAGCAAGAGAAATTGGGGTTTAACATGGAGGGAAATGACGTTACAGCCCGACTACTTCGGGTCAAAGTTTACATTCAATTTTTTTATTTTGGGGGTTAAAATATCTAAATATGCTATATTAAGAACATATTTACACCATTTATGGCAATATAATTTTTCTAGTTAAATATAGTAATTTTTTAGAATTGAAATATATCATGTGTTTGCAACAAATATTAAACATATGGAAAATAAATCAACCATAAATAAAATCTGAAGAAAAAAGAATATTTTATTGATAAATCAATGTGGTATAATTCTGTTGATACTTGATTCTTCTCTCATAAGATATTTATTCATAATTTGAGGATCGTTTGTGGCGTATTTCTCGACTTAGGATGATTTAGACTTGATCTACATAATTTGAGGGTCATTAGTGGCGTATTTCTCAAACTAGGATGATTTGGACTTGATCTACATAATTCGAGGGCCGTTAGTGGCGTATTTCTCGAATTAAAATGATTTGAATTTGATCTATTTATGAATATTCCATGACTTTGTGGAATATTCGAGATCTTGATCTTTAAAAATACCTTAGAGTTTAGGGGATTTTTTTCAAATGCCTTTTAAGGGAATTGTGTACCCTTTATATAGGTGTGAACTAGGATTTAAGGTTGAGTAGCCTACAAAAATCCTAATATGAATTGAACACACCTTGTAGAGTCCCAACTCGAATTGAATGCATCTTGTAGGGTCCCACAAAATTTCAATGTCTACACCGTGATCTCAAAAGGCTCGTTTTTATCTTTATATGTCACATCTTTCCCTTTTTAGCTATCATTTTTTCTCAAAACTCGTGATTTTTTTCTTCCTCGTCTTCTTCTTTTTATTCTTCTTCTTCTTTGAAATTTTCATCAAAGAACTATCCTCAAAACAATTTTTGCCTATATTTCGCGATTTTCACCTAAAACACGACGAGAAAAGGAACAGAAAGACCATTATGTTTTGGCACCAACTATCCTCGAAAAACAACCATATTGTTAACATTGATATCTCCTCCATGACTGCCGTCAACTGGCATACAACTTGAAAGGCATTAAACCACAAACACTTTAATCAATGGTTGCCCTGGAAAATCCTTATTCCTTTCGGCCTCTGAAACATTTGAATCAATAGAAATGACAATATTTTCAATAAAAACAAATATCATACTCAAGCATACTATGTCATCGTAATGGCCACTGAGTACCATATGTTAGTCAGAAATCGAAAAGTCAGGAATCGAAGAAGACAAACATCTAAGTCAAATAAAAATCCCCTAAATCAAGGTTCCTTCAAACTGAACACAGATGGATATGCTGGTACAACTCAAAGGCCTGGGGGTCATAGGGGGATTAATAAAAGACCATAAGGGAGATTATTAGCTATGGTGATTCAACAATAAAGTAGCTCTCACACAAACACGACTCAAATAAAATTGCATGCATAGCATAAAAAGGTAGCCCCTTTAGAGATTAATATTGACTTCACCGTCGTTATTTAACCTTATTCTAACCTCATTGTTGAATGCAAATTACTGATGAAATAGCTAAGGAGTCAGAGACCAGTACATATGTACAAGGAACATAACAAGGTAACAAATGTGTCAGCTAAAGAAGCTGCAAAAGAAGGACAACTTGATACTTCTTCCTTTTTGGAAGTTCCATCGATGTGTGCTATCGAAGCACTACATGTAGACATCGACAATACTTCGTTCACTAGGAGCATCACTTTTTGTAATTTTATCAATAATGGTCATACCACAGCCCAACATTCTAATATGGGGAATGCCCCTTCTAATTATGTTTCAGTGAAAATTTCAATTCAATTCAATTTAAGTAGAAAATTCTCTTTCTTCCTCCGTTCATACGTATTTCATATATTCCAGATATGGAGTTGGGTAAAATTTCATGTGATTCGGTAAAGTCGTGTTTTAACCAAAGAAAAAAAAAGAAACTTATTAAGAGTTGAATTAAAGAGGTGTCAATTATGGATAAATACTCAATGTAAATATTGGATTATGAAGAGTCTTTGTTGTGAATGTTCGTTCATTAATAAAATATTTATTTGTAATAAATTAAGCAATTTTTTTTAATAATTAATTTAAATATAAAGAAAGACCAAATAAAGGAAAAAAAGATAGATGCAACTGGAGTCTTATAGAGATGTGTCATATTACCTTCTCTATGTAACTCTATATATATAGTGGCGGATCTAGGATTTTAAGGTTGTGGGTGTTCTCTTAGCTTAGTAGTGACGGAGTCAAAATTTTCACTAAGGGAATTCAAAATATAAAAAGATAAATACACAAGAAGTCAAAGAGTGTCCAACATTTACTATACATACACAAAATATAATTTTAACTATGTATAAATGGTGTATTTTTCGCCGTTGAGGATTCAAATGAACTCCTTGTGCCTACCTAGACCCACCCTCACTTAGCTACTATTCACAAAAATATAAGTGCACAAACTTAACACTTGTCACAAAAGAGCGATCATATTGGAAATCAATAGCAAAAACAACTAATAAGAATAACTACTCACTCTGTTCCTTTTCACTTGTCATATAGTCTCCTTTTTCTAGAGTAAAAAAATATCAATTTTAAACAACATTCTAAGATATATATTTTTATCATATTGATATAAGAAAATTAAAACTTATAGTACTTTTAGTATAGTTTTTGAATATCAAAATTTTAGTTTTAAAATATTGAACTATTTTAATCTAATTTAGCTTTGAAAATTATAAATGAACTTTTGCAAAGTAAAACAAGACAGTTATTTAGGATTGAATGGACTAGGGAGTAGTATTTATTATCTTGAATAAATAAGAAAGGAAAATATTTTTTTGTATACCCTCTTTAGGAAAAGTTGCAAAAGGGCTATTACAAATGGGTTTGAAAATTAAAAAGAAAACATGATGAGAGTCAAATTCGAACACAAGCCCAATAGGCTAGAACAATCTTAAGCACCCGTTATGAGCCATTGGACCAATAAATCATTTGTTTACTGGATGCTCTATGTTAGATATATATATCAAAGCTTCTCAATTTCTATAGAGATATATATAATCTGCTACTAGGTTAATGGGTGCTTGAGCACCCGGAGAACAATATGTGGGTCCGCATATATATATATATATAGTCAAATTGACTTTTGAAAAACACAACATGACAATTAAAAGTAAACAGAGGGAGTATTGTATATCATGTTTTTAAATATTTTTTATTAAAAATGAAATTTTTAGATATTGTCATATACTGAAAGTTTTTTANGATGCTCTACGTTAGATATATATCAATGCTTCTCAATTTCTATAGAGATATATATAATCTGCTACTAGGTTAATGGGTGCTAGAGCACCCGGAGAACAATATGTGGGTCCGCATATATATATATATATATATATATATATATATAGTCAAATTGACTTTTGAAAAACACAACATGACAATTAAAAGTAAACAGAGGGAGTATTGTATATCATGTTTTTAAATATTTTTTATTAAAAATGAAATTTTTAGATATTGTCATATACTGAAAGTTTTTTATTTTATATTGAATTAAAGATTTATAATATAAAATTTTGGGGTATATTTTTGTAATATCACTTAATTAATTATACTTCAATGAGATTTTATCTATATCTAAACCTAGGGTTGTGTATTGGTTGGTTCAAATTGATTTTGAAGTTTATCGGTTCGACTTATCAGTTACCAATTTGTAGACATGTTAAACCGTTATGATACCATTAAGATATTGACTTATCAATTAGTGGTTTATCAGTTATTGATCGTTATAGGTTTGGTTATTGATTAAACCGTTAAGATTTGACACAAAAATAATCATTGAAAATTACTTAGAAATAAGGTGACAAACTAAATGAATCATGCACATGAGTTGACAGATTGCATCTGACTCAAAAGCAAACACTTCACATTGTAAAATAACCAAGAGTTTGAGAGAGCCACAAATAAAAGTATGAAGTTAAACTCTAAGTTAAGAACTTTATCTACCAAATGATATAAATATAATTATGGGAAAATTACGTGATTAAGCAAACTTATACTACTTAATTAGTCATGCTATTTTGCTATAATTACCACTCGCGACTAACATAAACCATTAATTATGTGGGCTGACTTCGAATTTGTAAATTAACCACGTTTGTATAATTCACCACATTTGTATAATTTGCAACTAACAATTCTTCGTTTGATTTGTATTTGTATACGATGGTTTTATTTGTATATGACGATGATTTCCTTTGGTTTTTCAGTTTTATCACCATATACATTCAATCTTTTTGTGTATAACTTTTTAAAATTTGTATAAACGTGTAGTTCTCAGATTTTGTATAATATAATTTGTATAATTGTTTAAAGTTCATATGTTTATGTTTGTATCAATTCGTTATTTCAAGTTTTATCATAGTTGTATAATTGCAGACTTTATATTACTAAATTATACAAAACCATGCGAATTATACAAACGAGATGCGAATCATACAAATTATTGCCCTCTATCGCTCGCCTCTCTCCTCCCTCTCCCAATCTCACTCTTCTCTCTTTTCCCTCTCCCAATCTTGCTCGCCAGATATACAAATACATATGTGTACCAGTTACATATATACAATTATCTAGCTATATACATATACAGTTCACCTCTCTCCACTCTCTGTCCTTTCTCGCTCGCCTCTCTCATCCCTCTCCCAATCTCGCTCGTCACTCTCCTTCCTATAGCAAGTAGCTATGAATCGTAATTAGCAAACTATAGCTATGAAGCATAATTGAACTATTTTTAAGTGGCTATATGCGAAAGCTCCCTAATAATTATTTAATTTACTACCGGTTGTCGATTAATCCATCAAGAAAAAACCTCAAAAGATTAAGAACTATAACCCAATAATAAAAGAATTAAAATTATTATCAAAATCACTATGCTGATAAATCATTATGATAAATTAATAAGTTTTTTCAATTTGAGTTATCAATTTTGGTTGATTTTGAACGCTTTTGTTTAAACCTGGACCACAATATTTTCCTTTTCTTGTTGAGGAGAAGGAGAGAGACACTAGTGAGAGAATTTTCATGAGGAGATCTGAGAAGCTTGAATTTCATATTCAGCACACAAAACACCACCGTCTTTCTCTTCCTTCACCACTACACAGTCACTGTGAAACCAGGGGTGGAACTATAGTGGTGTCAGTTAGACACCCTTTGTCGAAAAATTATACCGTATACATAAATAAAATAATACCCTAAATGACTACTTATTATATTTTGGACACCCTAAGAACATCAAGCATTTGTAGCCCAGTGGTTCTTGGAACCGAAAAAGTAATGTGCAGGGGAGTGGGGGGGTCCAAGTTTTGATTCTCACCAATAGCATTGTCCTTTATGCCATTTTAAAAAGAGTTTTTTTAGTTACTTTCTAAATCTAAATAATAGTTAATAAATCTATTGTTAGAAATAATTCAAAATTAATATTATTTGATAAAATAATCCTTAATTAGATACAACTTACAAATTTAAGAAAAAAATTAAAAATTTAGCAGCCAATCAGAATTTTAATTTATTTGACTTTGACTTTTTCTTTTTTAAATTAAAATTTAAAATAAAACTTAATTTTCTTAAAATTTAATTTAAGTTAATAAACAACCCTCGATTTTTTTATAAAACAATTTAAAGCAAAAAATGCTCCATATAGAATTCCTTTTTAAAAAACTTGTTTGATTGTACTCCTTATTTTACATGTCTCGTTGTTGCTGTCCTCGCTCAAAGCATAAAAATAATATAATTTTAAGTTGAATTTTTTCCTTTCTCTTTTTTTTTTCTTGTGTCGATCACGTTATATTAAACTTAATATACACATTAAAACTAAATATTATGTAGTTTGACTTCTTTTTTTTTACATCCATTAGTCAATTTTTTGTAAGCAATTCTTGGACCCACTTCATAAAATTTATGTTTCGCCACTGCTTGGAACACAGTGAATACACCATAAAACCTCAGCTTTCGTCATCTACCAAAACCCATATGATTTCTCAACTGGCATTAAGGTTTAAAAAGTTCCTTTGTTCTTTGGTTCCGAGTTTGGTCGCACTAGCGGCGGTTACTGTGCGAAATTTTGCTGATTGTCTTAAGTTTCCGTTCACAACTCCATCAGTCCATTAGCTTTGAATTTCAAATCCATAGACACTGAGGTTCATTCCTTCTCCTTATTTTCAGAAATTTATTTCTCATATGCTTAGTGTTCATTTGTTGAGCTCAAATTGAATCTTCAATGAACTTGAAAGCAGAATGATAAATCAAAAGAAATTTGTATTATGCTTATTGCATAAACTCTGTCCATGTCTATGATGAGAATGATGTATGAAGGGAAAAAAAGAGGATTTACCTTATGAACTTCCTTTTTTGCATGATTCAGGTTCATTCTAATTGGGTTCTTTTGTCTGTCCTCTATCAGATTATACTTCATTCTTTCAGTATTATTTCACAGGTTGACAGCAACTACGGCAGGAGTTGTTAATAAGTTCTTTATTACATCTTTGATTATGTGGGCAACTCCAATTGCAATTTTGTATACCTTTAACACAACTTAATTCTTGTGTGAGCTTTCCCTAATTTTTCTTTTTCGGAAAAGCTTCCCTGAATTTTTCCGATACAAATTTTACTTGATAAAAGATTTTATCATATGTGCCATAAGTTGATAGCCATTCTAAAGTAGCTATTGTTTGGTTTTAGATAACTAATATGTTTTCTTCTAACTAATCATTATTCAAAAACCTTGGACTGTGCCTTTCTTTTCATTCTTGTGCTTGAGAACTTTGCCCTTTTCTTTTTTGTGCTTATACATTTGATAAGAGTGGTATTTCGTTCGTATTCACATCAATTTGTGGAACATGAGAAAACGTGTGACAGATTTGTGCCCATTAATTGCTCAAGTATGCACTGTCCTGCAGTCTTTGTTGCTTGAAATGATGTATCCAAAGGAACCAAAGTCCTTTCACAATTTTATCTGAGTTCCAGGGACAATTATTGTATGTTGGTTTCACAATATGTTTTGTCGATTGAATTAATGGGATATTGGTGAGGGGGCTGTAGTAGTCATGTTTTATGCTGATTGTGTGATTATACTGACGCCGAGCTTTGCTTGAGAATGGGAGAGATTGGTCATGGTGAATAGAGAATTCTGAAGATAGTTCATCTTTTGTCAAATATCCAAATGAGAAAGAAGAAACCTTGTTTTGTTGGTGGGTGGTTGTAAGGTTTGGTAGAACACTCTCAAATGTGCCCCTTGCTTATATCTTAAAATAGCACACCTGATATTTTTTCTTTAAGTTATTAATTGACCAAAACATGGATAGAGTAGAAGATGATGAAATATAGCAGGTACTTATGACGGATTTGTGTCTAGTTCGCTTCCTGTCACCGCCAAGTATAGCTGTGCTGAGCTTCTAGGATACATATCTGGGTGATTACCCAATCAAAGCTTGCTGATTCCTGCTCTATCTATTAATAGTTTTATATAACAAAGAATATCAATAAGTACAAGAATACTATACTTTGCATCAATCCATCCAAGGATGAACTGCCTGTAGATGCAGGGACTGAATTCATTATAATTACTACATTTTCTTTCTCTTTTTTTGTAGTTGGTAGTAAATTTATTCTATTATATCTGAGTTCTTACTCTGAAATCATCTTCTCTTTGGTCTTTGTGTTACTTTTGCAGCCAGCATTGATGAGTTTGATGACTGATGAGATACACCAAAGTCGAGAACTGATTCTCAATAATTTTTCCCCATATCTTTGAACCACATAACTACTTGAGCAAAAGCTGCAACAAATATTGAAAACCAGTGTGGTTTGAACTTTGGGTGGGTTGCTTATCTTTCTTTTTCCATGGCCAACCTGATTCGCGCAAATGTGGACAATGAAATGGTCAAAGCTGTTGCTGCAGTTGTCTTCAAGGGGCACTGGGACAATCTTTTGAAGCCTAAGATTGGTTCATTTGTGACTTCCACCACTATTAGCCAAGCTCTTCTTCATATATCGCAATATTATTTCTCCCTCTCATGGTCATTCTTTCAGTGGGCTGAATCAGTTCCCAATTACAAGCATTCGTTGCAATCCTCTTGGACTATGATTTACATACTCACCAAACAAAAACACTTCAAAACTGCACAAGACATGCTTCAGAAGGTGGCGGTCAAAAACTTTTTATCATCACCGACAGTTCTGAATGCGCTTGTGAGATCTAATATGAATAATGATGTGAACTCACATCTTTTAAGTTGGTTGGTGATATTCTATGCTAATTCAAAACTACCCCATGATGCAATTCAAGTTTTTGAGCATATGAGGGTTTGTAAGCTTATGCCCCATACACATGCTTGTACTACCCTTCTGAATTCATTGGTCAAGGATGGGTTGACTGATACTTTGTGGAAAATTTACAAAAAGATGCAAAAAATAGGGGTCCTTCCGAATATCTATATCTATAACGTGCTTATGCATGCCTGTTGTAAGTCCGGTGATGTAGAGCGGGCTGATGATTTATTGAGAGAAATGGAGTTTAAAGCTACACTGCCTGACCTTTACACTTATAACACATTGATATCATTGTACTGCAAGAAAGGCATGCATTATGAAGCTTTGTGCGTGCAGGATAGGATGGAAAGAGCAGGAGTATGTCCTGATATTGTAACCTATAATTCCTTAATTTACAGTTACTGCAGGGAAGGGAGGATGAGGGAGGCTTTGAGACTTTTCAAGGAAATTAAAGGTTCTACCACTAACCTGGTTACTTACACCACATTGATAGATGGATATTGCAGAGCCAACAATGTTGCTGAAGCTTTAAGATTGAAAGCCGCAATGGAGGCAAAGGGTTTGTATCCTGGGGTTGTTACTTACAACTCAATTCTTCGGAAATTGTGTGAGCAAGGCCAGATGAAGGATGCAAATATACTATTAAATGAAATGAATGAGAAGAAAGTCATACCTGATAATGTGACTTGCAACACTTTGATTAATGGTTACTGCAAGATCAGGGATATGAAATCTGCTCTTAAGGTGAAAAATAAGATGTTGGAAGGTGGACTAAAACCTGACCGCTTCACTTACAATGCTATGATTCATGGATTTTGTAAAGTAAAGGATACAGATGGGGCCAAAGAAGTATTATTTGACATGGTTAGGGTTGGACTTTCTCCTAGCTACTGCTCATATTCGTGGCTTGTGGATGCTTACTGCCATCTGAATAATGAGGTAGCGGTTGTCTCATTGCCAGATGAGTTTGCAAGAGGAGGTCATCTTGTTGATGTTTCCTTTTATAGGGCAATTATAAGGAGGTTGTGCAGGAGAGGTAAAATTGATGGTGCTGAAAAAGTTTTCCACATTATGCAAGCAAATGGAGTGCTTGGAGACAGTCTAATATATGCTACTCTTGCATATGCTTACTTTATGGTAGGGAAGGTTGATGCTGCGTCATATTTGTTAGACGACATGTACAAAAGAAGGCTAATGATAACCCTAAAAATGTACAAAAGTTTTAATGCTTCTTACTCTGATGAGAATACCCTTTTAGATATGTTTTGGAGTAATGTGGTGCAAAGAGGTCTGATTTCCAGAACTGTTTACAATGAAATCCAGTCATGCAATTCTTAGCTATCTGGCTTGTGCATTTCCAGGAATTGCAGATCATTGGTAAGTGCATCGACTTATTTTGAGTATATACCTTAGTCAAATGCTTTGTATCATGGAAATGAATACTCTTTGAATCTTTCTTGACATGGAATACAACCCAGGGCAGATTCGGGATTTAAACTTGATGGGTTCAACTTATATATTCTCACTGCTGGACCCATTGCACTTCTGAAATTATTGTTAAGAATTTAATAGTTATTAAAAAATTAATGATCATGTATATATCTAAGTTCCATGTTAAAATGTTGGGTTTAGCGGAACCCATATTGCATCTGCCTCTAAACATGGAAATCGGCATTACGAATGGAACTATTCTGCAGTTGGCATCTGTGTGATGTTAATCCCACTTGTGCGTGGTATTTTGTTGCTAATTGCTTGTTGTGTTTCTAACTGGGAGTAGAGTAGTAGAGTTTTGCTAAGAAACACATCTGGTTTTGCTAAGAAACCCGTCATTTGTACCAAACCAATAATAACATGTTCATTTGTTTCTGCACTGTCCAGTGGCAGCAGCTCTTTGGAATATGTTTATTTCAATTGCTGGTATCAACTGGATTGTCCGGCGAAGTGTCAAAGAAGTAGTTGGTTGGAGTCTTAGAGAAGTTGATAGCCCCATCAAGAAGACCTGGCAGATGATTCCATCATTTATTTTTTGGTGTATTTGGAAGGAAAGGAATCTCAGATGTTTTGATGGTATCTCAACTCCAATTAGCAGTTTGAAATCCTTTTGCCTTATTAACCTCTTCCTTGGAGCAACTTATCCCCTATAAATGATACATTACCCCTCTTAGATTTCATTAGTTCTCTCAATATGGCTTAGCGACCATTCTTTTGCTTGTGGTTAACTCCCTGATTAAATAGGTGTTTTTGTTCTCTGGAGTTAACCATATTTTTGTGTATGTATTTGCATCTCCTTGATGCCTTTCTAATACATCATCCTTCATAAAAAAAAAACATGACACATGTCTTCTGCATACTCTTTTATTACCTAACTATGGTTAATTAATGTGCATTTTCATCTCATTTGTTACTTCACCATGGTAAAGTACATTGTTTGGTGTAAATATCGATGCGGGCAAGTTTTTACCCGAACAAACCAAAGAAGCACTCCAACAGAAAAGAAGAACAAGTAACACATTAGCAGATTGGAAAATACCTGCTCAACAACAGCACCGAATAATAAACAAGCCCTATATAAATTTGAGAAGAGATGAATGTGAAAACACAGAAGTCGTCAATCAGAATCTATGTACTGTACCAACTTATCTGAAAAAGAAAAAAAAGTACATCTATGGTGCCTATGAACAGTGTTGCTCTTAATTCTTAGTGATAGACTAATGTACACACTCTTAGGTTGTATAAATGCTTATCCTGGTTAGTGTTTGCTTTAACTCCTCTTTCTTACACTGTCCTATTGAAGGTACCCTGCTGACTTATACAAAAGAGCAAAGGTAGACTCTCTGTTGGATTGGCATCACTCAAACTTGCGTCGGGGTACAGGTGCTTATATCAGATATTGAGATTATTTCAGTTTCCAGTTGAATTATGATTACTTTACCTTGACCTTACTTGAGTTAATTTAGTGGTGAATGCTGGGATTTGCGAGAACTTGGGCAGAAAGATGCCTACAGGCTACAGTTAAGGCAATGACTGAATATTTTTTTTATCCCAAATGAGATTAATCAAGGAAATTTGTTTGTATGATCAGTTTTAAAAAAAGAGCATCTGCTTTTCATGATGCTCTTTGCTAAGATACTCGCTACTAACCTAATGCAAGACAGTTGCTGCAAGCCTACAAGTTTCTCAGTCTATCTTTAGGACTTGATTCCTCTAATTGAAACACCTGACCTTTCTCAAACCTCTAATTGTGAGTCTAGCTACTGCATGATGGTGACTTTTTTTTTCTTCAACAATGACAGTAACTAAAACCACTAGGATAGGTAGTCTTTTCACCAATGTTCTCTAATTACTACTTGTCCTTGATAACTTGATATCCCGCTCTTTAGCTGTTTCCAACAGTTTTCTGAAGCAGTGCTTATGTTTTCAGCTGGATATATCTTTGATACTGTTCTCGCTCCTGCTTTTGGGTTGACTTTGAATCCACAAGCAGCAGCAGAAGCTGAGAAAGTCCTTTTGGCATCTCTTGCAAATATCTAGTCTGTTTGGCTCCAGAGAAAAGGACGGTTTTTGCTTGGGAGTGGCCAACCTTCAATTGCAGATCTTAGCTTAGTGTGTGAGATTATGGAACTTGAGGTAAGGAGATTTTCCCTTTTCCTGCTGTTTCTTTACATCTTTTGATCCAGAACATAAATTATCACGAGGTAAAGAATGCTTTTATAAATAGATAATTTTAATAAACTATTGTCTCAAAAGTCGAAACAAGCTTGTCTATCTTCATGTCACTTTCCTCTGGAGGGAAATGATGCATACATGTGAAACCATGCCTTAATTGTTTTTGCTCAAAGTGTAGTCCATTGACATTCAGAATTGTGTTAACTGTTGCTTTCCCCTCCATCATCCTATATGAGCTTCCACTAAAATTAAATATTAATGCACATGGTGGTATGAGTCCCTATTCTAAAAGCCTTAAGAGATAAAAATATTTTTATTTCTCTTCTCTATGCTGGGTTAAAGGTTCATAAAACTGGTCGTGACCACCAATTGTTCCCTCCGCCCTCATCCTTGCCTTGGTTCTCTATTTGTTCTCCCTGCTTCTTCTATGGGTAGTTTCCGGCAGCCAATCTTTTTGGTTGGAAAGGTTAAATCCTTTTATATAATGAAGTTCCATATGACCCTTCGGGGTGGCCTAGTGGTTTGGGCTTGGGACTTCCATGTTGGAGGTCTCAAGTTCGAAACCCCTTGCCAGCGAAAGCAAGGGGTTTGCCTTCTGGGTCGAGCTCGTCGCACCGGGCTTGCCTAGTGCGGGTTACCTCTCCTATGTGGTTTGCGAGCTATTGCATAGGTGCAGGGGTTTTACCCTGTGCGCACCCAAAGGATAGCAGCTGCGGATTTCCCTTGTCATAAAAAAAAAATAATGAAGTTCCATATGAATGCTTTGGTATTGTCTTTACTAGTATAGATGATGATGAAATGATGATTTTTGACTTCCTCTTGAGTTTACTTGGAGAAATATACTTGTTTCTGAGGTCTTGTTGAAATTTCTTTTATGATGAATTTGGGTTTTGGATGTGATGAATTTAGATTTTAGATGAGAAGGATTGTGAGCGGATAATAGGCCCATACAATTATCTTTTACTTTTTTTAGCAGATGTTTTTTCCACTTATCATTATAAGTGGTAATGCACATAATGCTAAGATACGTCAGATTGTTATCTGTTCATAATCTTTGAAGTTATTTTGCTGGAAACTGATTTACTTTTATGTATGTAAATATCTTAACTAACCGATTTACTTTTTCACTTCCTAATGATGTTATGATGATTATTAGATTCCAACAGCCACAACCTAATATCCGAGTCCATCAAGGCTTATCATTTTGCATTGTCCGCATGTTAGACTCGAAAGCATGAGTCTTTTTACGTTTGGGAACTTCTTCCCAAACAGTGTATAGATAATCAAGTAGAAACACCATTCATTACGTGACAAGAAGGGAACTTTTACTGGACGTGAAATTCGACTATACATCTCAATTGAGTCAAGAAGGAAAAATTCACAGAACATGAAAGTTGAACTTCATTATATAATTTTCAGTTTTAGATTGTTAATGTGGAGGCTAGCCGAGACTATAATATTACCATTAGAGCAATCACACCACCTTAACCCATATGAATTCATTAACCTTCACGAGTATGGTCAATTGAAAAATGTTAGTTCTTATTCCTATGCAGAAGGCTTGATTGTCTACCAAGTGATTAATAACCATTGGCCCAGCTTTGTTGTGTTTAAACCATGTGAATGAAGGGACAATAAAGCTAGAGAAGGATATACCATTATAAAGCGAGTTGTACCATAATACAAATAAAATGGGCGGTGAACTAGTCGGACAAAAGTCACATTGCCAAAACAATGTGAATGTAAAGTGTAATAAGGGGGGTGGGCGGGTAACTGGAAGTACAGGGGCAGCAAATTGACACAGTAAACATGAGATAACATTTTTTTTTGTACATTAAGCATCAGTTCCACAATCATTATTCATTGCCTGATGGATCTTGCAGAGCATTCTTGGATGGATGAAGGGTCTCAGTGGTTCTTGGTTTCCCCGCAGGCATTCAATCCAAAATTTTGACATGTGAGTGTGTGCCCATTCGAGGGGGACCGGAGTTAGTTTAATTACTGAAGCAAAAAAGAAAGACAATATTAGTTGTGGCCAACAACAAAGAAGTAGAATGTATAATCTATACTTTACCAGGGCAGCCAATTGGAGGGTTTAGGTATGTAGGACGGACTCTATTTCTTTTCTCCATTGGTATATTCTTGCGTGTTTAAGTATAAGGTGTATTATCAAAGTAGTAAGTTGCAGGAAAACACAATTAGTGTCCCACACAAGTTGAAGTTTGCATAAAGTAGCACAAGCGAGCATGGTAAGCACTGAAAGATTGAATGTTAAAAAATGTAGCAGCAACAACGGAGAACTAATGCATGGATTCAGTAGCTGTTGAATGTACCAAGTGTCACCAAATTTTGGAATAGAGAAAGGGCAAAGAGATATTTGTGGTAAAATTGGATAAGTGGCAAGCCATAAGAATGAATAGTAAGCTTGTAAAAAAAGGCAAAGGAGGCAATCTTGACACATGAGAACTTAAACAAGAGGAAGCCCAATCTACGTTCTAGTTGCTATCTATGTGAAGAATAGGTGGAGACAGTCAACCATCTCTTTTTACACTGCAAATGGACAGATCAATTGTGGCAGATGTTCATCCAAAAGAGGAAGATCAAGTGGACAAAGCCTGGGAGAATTATAGAAGTCCTACAATGTTGGAACAGGGATGGAAATGCAGGAAAACAAGAGAAGAGATGGAGGGTTGTCCCAGCTTGCATTTGGTGGACAATTTGGAAGGAAAGGAATCAAAGATGTGTTGAAGGAAAACAGAACAACATCCAGAAGATAAAGACAAATTGCCTAGGGCTTTACTATTTTTGGTAAGCAAGTAGTAATAGGAGATGCTGAAAATGTGTTTAATATTATTGACTGGCTGTAACTAGAAGATCTTAGGAATGATGCAAGTAAAACTTTTTGGAGGGGGACTACACTTTGATGTAGTATACTTGTGGATATATAGAAGTAAATGTTACCTTTCTCAAAAATAAAAAGGGGATGTAAGTAAGAACAACAAAGGGATGTATCATATTGCAGAATTACATAAAGCAGGCTTAGCGTGTGAATAAGGTTGTGGCAGCCAATAAAGGGTGAAATTAGCCATATGAGGAGTCCAATTTTTTTTTTTTGATGATGGGAAGTGTGAGAAGGTTCCCAAGGCTTACAGGGGCAGGAGTATAGCAACGTGAAAGCAGCATACCTGGATGATCTGGTGTGAGTGTGGAATTCGCAGTGCTAAACATAAAAGTCTGGATTGAAGTAGTGTAATGTTTAATAAACGAAGTCATTATTGGGACCGTGCTGGGGAAAAGGGAGAATGGATAGTAGGTTGAATAAGTATCATACCTGAATAGTGACGTATTTGGTGCGGTGTTGAGCGCAACTTCGTAGGCAGCAGTGGAGAACTTCGGGATTTGATTGAGGTTGGTGAGCAGAAACAGGGAGAAGCAGTGAGAACATGAAGTAGTTTAGAGAATCAGAATAGTCTGTGGTTCAATTCTTAAGATGGTGGCGTCCGTTGTAAACAGAGACAACGTTTTTGAAGAGCTGCAATAAGTTTAAAAGGAAGGAAGCGGGGAAGCGGCTGTTTAGGGACTGATGAGGTTGAAGCGACGTTTGATTGTGGCGTTTCTCTGGAGAATGGGAAGGGTAGTTGGTGAGAATATATAAATTTGACTAAAAAGGAATCCCTAGCTTGTGGTGGCGCCACTTCATCGGGTTGAGGGTTCTCTTTTATATAGATATAAGATTGTGAACAAAAAACGTCCTTTAACTATCCAAAATTTGCAATAAATATTCTGTTAACTTTTGTTAAAAAACTAACCGTTGAAATAAATACGTGTGCCAAGCACATGATTTCCTTCCAAATATCCATATTCGGTCTGATTCTAAGTTGCTTGGACTTTGGTGCGGGTGTTCGATAGGGGTGCGGATCTAGAGGTCGGATCCTTCATGATCTAATTTTTAAGATTCGGGGATATGGATCCATGTATGGATACGGGTGCGGGGATTCACCTTAATATAATTAAAATATCTAAAAATAGAGTTATAAAACCTAAATTATGAGATATTATATGGAGAACTTGGGGAGAATCTTGGAAGGAGATTAAAAGAAAATGAGTGAATAGAAATTTCTATATAAAAGATATTTCATCTTCTTCAATTTCACCTTAGCTTTTGTATTGATTATAGAAATCATTAAAACTGTCCAAACTTTCTCCATCGATTTTGGTCAAAGTACCCAAAATCGGTTGACCAAATCGGACATAGATCCCACACTCATACCCACACCCGTGTCGACAAGGGTGCGGCACCAAAAGTGAAGAGTCCGAGCAACTTAGGTCTGATTGAATATAAACAGGAAAAGAAATGGTTAAAAAATACAAAAAAGAACCTGGCATACCAGTAGAAAAACCCAGCAAAACAGCACCAAACCAGCAAAAAACTGCAATGCAGTAGAAAAAATCAGCAGAAAAATTGACAAACCACTAGAAAAACAACACCAAATTAGCCAAAAAGCAGCCATACAAAAAAAAAACTGGTAAACCAATCGTAGACAGCAAAAGGATCAACAACAAAAAAATTTAAAACTGGTAAATCAGTAGTAAATAGCAATAAAACAGTAATTTTTTTGGGCAAAACAGAAGAAAAACAGTAAAAAGAGATCTATACAATGAATT
>NC_064289.1:11547546-11581131 GCF_019186545.1 Solanum stenotomum | reverse complement strand
CCAACCTTGGTAATGGGTAAATTACTACCATTGGCAACCTGAATTTGTGTTGGACCATTATACTCACGGATGTTTTTGAGTATATTAGTTGAGTTGGTCATATGATTGGAAGCGCCAGAATCAACAAGCCAAAATTTAGATATTACCTCATTACCTTGCAGCCCCAAAGCTGAAAATGCTGACAAGATCATTTGTTGTACCATTTCAGGAGTAAGAACTTGTCCTACTGAAGACGAGTTATCTGTAGTTGAACCATTTATCCCAACTTGAAAAGCATTTGCCCTACGGTTTTGAGGACGTGTGGGACACTCTTTGATAATGTGTCCTTGTTGTTTACAATAATTACAGAACTTCTTGCCACAATTGCTAGCAATATGACCATATTTCTTGCAACTGTAGCATTGAGTTCTAGCCATATCCATGCCCTTTCCTTTCCCTTGAGCTGCAAATGCGACAGTGACAACATTTCCTTGATGAAAAGCATTTTGTGTGAAGAGACACTGCTTTTCACGAAGTAATTCCTTAAAACAGACATCCAACGATGGAGATGGATCACGGTTCATCAAGTTGGAGCGAACATTTTCAAAATCATATCGTAATTTCATCAAAAATTGATCTCGCTTGCTTTGTTCATGAACTCCTTGAATGATGGAGATAGATTCAGAAGGTATTGTAGCATAAACGATATCGGTAAATTCGGCCCATAAGTTCTGAAATCTAGAGAAATAATCTTGAACAAAGAGACCTCCTTGAGAATACATAGCAATTTCATGCTCTAACTGAAAGCGCCTTGCGCTATGGTCTTGGTTGTAAACCTTTTGTAAATAATCCCACATGGCCTTTGCTATCTTGTATGGCCTGAGATTAAGAACAATAAGAGGGTCAATTGACCCTAAAAGCCATGTCATCACCCGAGCATCTTTAACCTTCCATTGACCGAGCTTTGTAGGATCAGTAGGAGTAGGATCACTTCCATCTATATGTCCCCATACTTCTTTTCCGGTGACAAATAGTTGGAATTGAAATTCCCAGGTAGAGTAATTTTTTCCTGTGAAACGAACATAGAAGGACTCAAACTGATATGATGCCATGTTCTTGACAAGTTAAGGAAAATAGAAATGCAATGATACAAAATAACCAAAATGACCAAGACTGAGATTCCAAGATGCCTAAAATTCCAAGATACTTAGGACTTACTGTTGACTAAAAAACAGTAAGCTGAACCAAAACTTTCAAAAAAAAATTCTGAAAGAAACCACAGATGAAAGATACTAAGAATCAAAGCACTGAAAAAGGCTCTGATACCATGTCAATTTTGCTGAATGATTTCTCTCAAATGAGAGTTCTTCCATTAAATAGAAAGAATTCTGATTTACATGCCTAAAAATCTGCTATATATCCCTAAATATATGCTATTCCTAATTGTAATATCTCTGAAAATATGCTACATTAATCTATGCTATCTCCTATCATCATTACACAAATATTTAGAGTTATAACATAGCTATGTACAGATATTTAGAATCTGTCCAATCATGCTAACAGGTTGTACATAACCTGATTCAACTATGGCTGCGTGTTTTTATTCTAAGCACTGAAAGATTGAATGTTAAAAAATGTAGCAGCAACAACGGAGAACTAATGCATGGATTCAGTAGCTGTTGAATGTACCAAGTGTCACCAAATTTTGGAATAGAGAAAGGGCAAAGAGATATTTGTGGTAAAATTGGATAAGTGGCAAGCCATAAGAATGAATAGTAAGCTTGTAAAAAAAGGCAAAGGAGACAATCTTGACACATGAAAACTTAAACAAGAGGAAGCCCAATCTACGTTCTAGTTGCTATCTTATGTGAAGAATAGGTGGAGACAATCAACCATCTCTTTTTACACTGCAAATGGACAGATCAATTGTGGCAGATGTTCATCCAAAAGAGGAAGATCAAGTGGACAAAGCCTGGGAGAATTATAGAAGTCCTACAATGTTGGAACAGGGATGGAAATGCAGGAAAACAAGAGAAGAGATGGAGGATTGTCCCAACTTGCATTTGGTGGACAATTTGGAAGGAAAGGAATCAAAGATGTTTTGAAGGAAAACAGAACAATATCCAGAAGATAAAGACAAATTGCCTAGGGCTTTACTATTTTTGGTAAGCAAGTAGTAATAGGAGATGCTGAAAATGTGTTTAATATTATTGACTTGCTGTAACTAGAAGATCTTAGGAATGATGCAAGTAAAACTTTTTGGAGGGGGACTACACTTTGATGTAGTATACTTGTGGATATATAGAAGTAAATGTTACCTTTCTCAAAAAAAAAAAATAGGGGATGTAAGTAAGAACAACAAAGGGAGGTATCATATTGCAGAATTACATAAAGCAGGCTTAGCGTGTGAATAAGGTTGTGGCAGCCAATAAAGGGTGAAATTAGCCATATGAGGAGTCCAATTTTTTTTTTTTGATGATGGGAAGTGTGAGAAGGTTCCCAAGGCTTACAGGGGCAGGAGTATAGCAACGTGAAAGCAGCATACCTGGATGATCTGGTGTGAGTGTGGAATTCGCAGTGCTAAACATAAAAGTCTGGATTGAAGTAGTGTAATGTTTAATAAACGAAGTCATTATTGGGACCGTGCTGGGGAAAAGGGAGAATGGATAGTAGGTTGAATAAGTATCATACCTGAATAGTGACGTATTTGGTGCGGTGTTGAGCGCAACTTCGTAGGCAGCAGTGGAGAACTTCGGGATTTGATTGAGGTTGGTGAGCAGAAACAGGGAGAAGCAGTGAGAACATGAAGTAGTTTAGAGAATCAGAATAGTCTGTGGTTCAATTCTTAAGATGGTGGCGTCCGTTGTAAACAGAGACAACGTTTTTGAAGAGCCGCAATAAGTTTAAAAGGAAGGAAGCGGGGAAGCGGCTGTTTAGGGACTGATGAGGTTGAAGCGACGTTTGATTGTGGCGTTTCTCTGGAGAATGGGAAGGGTAGTTGGTGAGAATATATAAATTTGACTAAAAAGGAATCCCTAGCTTGTGGTGGCGCCACTTCATCGGGTTGAGGGTTCTCTTTTATATAAATATAAGATTGTGAACAAAAAACGTCCTTTAACTATCCAAAATTTGCAATAAATATTCTGTTAACTTTTGTTAAAAAACTAACCTTTGAAATAAATACGTGTGCCAAGCACATGACTTCCTTTCAAATATCCATATTCGGTCTGATTCTAAGTTGCTTGGACTTGGGTGCGGGTGCGGATCTAGAGGTCGGATCCTTCATGATCTAACTTTTAAGATTCGGGGATACGGATCCATGTATGGATACGGGTGCGGGGATTCACCTTAATATAATTAAAATATCTAAAAATAGAGTTATAAAACCTAAATTATGAGATATTATATGAAGAACTTGGGGAGAATCTTGGAAGGAGATTAAAAGAAAATGAGTGAATATAAATTTCTATATAAAAGATATTCATCTTCTTCAATTTCACCTTAGCTTTTGTATTGATTATAGAAATCATTAAAACTGTCCAAACTTTCTCCATCGATTTTGGTCAAAGTACCCAAAATCGGTTGACCAAATCGGACATAGATCCCACACTCATACCCACACCCGTGTCGACAAGGGTGCGGCACCAAAAGTGAAGAGTCCGAGCAACTTAGGTCTGATTGAATATAAACAGGAAAAGAAATGGTTAAAAAATACAAAAAAGAACCTGGCATACCAGTAGAAAAACCCAGCAAAACAGCACCAAACCAGCAAAAAACTGCAATGCAGTAGAAAAAATCAGCAGAAAAATTGACAAACCACTAGAAAAACAACACCAAATTAGCCAAAAAGCAGCCATACAAAAAAAAAACTGGTAAACCAATCGTAGACAGCAAAAGGATCAACAACAAAAAAATTTAAAACTGGTAAATCAGTAGTAAATAGCAATAAAACAGTAATTTTTTTGGGCAAAACAGAAGAAAAACAGTAAAAAGAGATCTATACAATGAATTTAGACATAAATGAGGAAAATAATACTTAGAGAGAAAAAAAAGGAAGCTAAAACACATATGAGCTCTGCGATCCCGTTAGCGTATCACCATTAGTTGGTCATATCCTGATGGAGGGAAAACTTTAAACTTGAAACATAGGTATATGAGAAGAACAAAATTACAATAGAAATATGGAGATTTGGGGGGGAATGTGCTTGACACAGATATTTATTTCAGCCGTTAGTTTCTTAACAAAAGTTAATAGAGGGATGTTTATTGCAAATTTTGGGATACTTAAAGGATGTTTTTTGTTCACAATTGTAGCGTAAGGATGTACCCTAAGTTTGGGCTTATACTTCAGGGATAATTTAGCCNAAACTTTCAACTTGACACATAGGTATATGAGAAGAACAAAATTACAATAGAAATATGGAGATTTGGGGGGAATGTGCTTGACACATATTTATTTCAGCCGTTAGTTTCTTAACAAAAGTTAATAGAGGGATGTTTATTGCAAATTTTGGGATACTTAAAGGATGTTTTTTGTTCACAATTGTAGCGTAAGGATGTACCCTAAGTTTGGGTTATACTTCAGGGATAATTTTAGCCAAAACTCCACCTTATATATGCATAGTATGGTGAAAATAATTATTTATAGTTCTTTTATACTATTAATTAATGTATTAAACTTAATTGTCAAATGTAGAAATAAAAGTAAAACAGGTTTTCAGATTTTTCATGCAAGGTCTGTCCAACAAATGCGCCACTGTTCAAATTTTCTCTTTATACATATGAAAGAGTAATTTTTTCTTAATGTTCTTTGCTTTTTACTCTATTCTTCAACTTGAAAAATAGTAGAATTATTAAATGGAAGAGGGCCAGTAACGGGGTTGTAGTAATTTTGATAAAAAAGCATGTCATTTACAGAAAAGGCTAGAGAAGCTTGGAGGTTTAACAGATGAGAACAGTGGAGGATCCAGGATTTTCATTAAGGGGATTCGGAAAAAAAGAGAGCAGTGCTTGAGATTTGAAGTTTGAACCCCTCAACCACTAAACCAACCTTTAATCTTATATTCAGGAGGTTCAAAATCATTTATAAACATAAAAATTCTTTAAAATACTTTAAATATACAATGTAATTTTTTGCAGAGGGGGTTCGGGTGAACCCCCTCGGCAGACTCTAGGTCCGCCCCTGGATGAAAAAACTCTCAAGGAATTAAAGTAAAGATGTTTCTTGATCGAAAAAGTTGTGATCTTAATTATGTATTTAACTTAATAGAGGCTATAAAGTAAGCCATTTATTTATCAACTAAGTAATCACTACTATAGGACTTTTTGTTGAGAAAAGAACAAGATAGTTGGTTTTACTTTTGAATGTTGTGTGCATTAGTTAATTAGGATTGAGAACTATTTGAGAACCTGCTATCATTTGAAAATTTCACCTTGGAATAAGGTTAAACGGGTAACTCCATGTGGACCATTTAAAAAAAGATACTGTAATAAATTTTTTGACAGAAGACAACAGGAGTGGTGTTTTATTATACTAGTAATTTTGACTATTTCTAGCTTTGATTTTGGGAAAATGAAAAAAAGGCAGTCCACTGCACTGAGCTTTCTATTGTATGCAATCTTTACCTTGCATTTCTTAAGCAACATGTTTCCACAGCTCAAACCCATGACCTCCTAGTCACATGACAACAATTTTACCAATTAAGTCAATACTTCCCTTAAATATTTTTAAAAAATGTTTTGCAGATGGAATTGTTGAGGGAAAAAATGAAAGGACTGTCAAAGGGTATGTTAGATAGAAAGGGGAAATAATATGAGACAATACTTTCAAGCACAACAAACAGTTCAGTTGTCAGTTCAGCTGCAACTTCCAAGAGAATTGACTCTTTTACCTTTCTCTACAAGACAATAACCATCTCAGGTAAAGTCAGAACAGATAAAATGTTTTTATGCATATAATAATTGTACTTCTCTGTCTGTACCTCAATATTAATTCAAAAATGATGTACAACACTTACAATAGTGAACTTATTGTATTACTATTTCCGTTTCAATTTGTTTGTCTTGTTTTGACTTGATACTGAGTATAAGAAAATAAACAAGACTTTTGAATCCTGTGGTCTTAAATCAAAGATATGTCAAATGTTCCAAAATTCCCTTTAATCATTGGTCTTAAACATTCTATGCGAAAAATTGTAATTATAGAGTTTCCTAAAAAGGAAAAAGATATTCTTTTGAAGTGGACTAAAAGGGAAAGTATGAAACAAATTGAAAAGGAGTGAGTATATCTTGTGGTGTATTGTAGTAAGATTTTGATACTACTAAGACCCTAGAGTTATTTCAAAATTTGTTTATAGAGTTTCCTAAAAAGGAAAAAAATATTCTTTTGAAGTGGACTAAAAGGGAAAGTAGAGGAAACAAATTGAAAAGGAGTGAGTATATCTTGTGGTGTATTGTAGTAAGATTTTGATACTACTAAGACCCTAGAGTTATTTCAAAATTTGTTTAAAGTAAGTGGTGGACAAGTAGCTATATCAACATAAGATAAAATTACCAAACAAACAAATCATCAAAATACTAGTAGTCACTCAATTGATAGTAGTTATTATCTCAGAAAGTCACTTTCTTTATTGAGCAAAATTGAAATCAAGAAGACTGGTGAGATAATAACTATTATTGAGTGATCATATGAGAAATCAATCTTATAATAACTATTATTGAGTGATCATCTGAGAAATCAATCTTATATTTACTTGGAAATGTTATTTTGCTAATTGTAGTTGTTTGGAAATTTTATCTTATGCGGCAACTTGCTTGTAATGTCAGGGTCAGGTTGATATTTCTAATGACTTTCATTTTATGCTGAGTATAGGAATAGATGATGTGTTCTATCGTAGTTGTTGACCTTAGTTTTATAACTTTGTTGTAATAGACCTTTAGTTCGAAGATCATTTGTGAACTTAATCCTAAAAGAGAAAGCATTTTGCTAAACAGCTCAAGAATCATGCATTTGCAACATGGTGTACTTGTCTTCATCATATTATAGAGCTTTATTGCTAGTTTTGAACTGAAGAAACAGTTTTTGCACTCTTGTTTCATTTGAACAGGACGTGATGCCACTCGAGGAGAACAAATGCTCAGGGCATTGCAAGGCTATAGTGCGAAGGATAGTAGAACAAGAGCTGAAACTGTGCAATGGTCACAAATGCAGGAAATGCTGCAGCAAGTGAGAGGGGAGAAGGAAGAACTTCAGGCTTCTCGTGATTTCTGGGAAAAACCAGCCCTTGACTTTGCTCGTGAAATCCAATCTTTACAGTCCTCTTTAAGAATCTGGTTCTTGGTTTCCAATGATACGTTTGATGAAATAAGTTTTGATTTGAAACAGTTCACTATATTATTTCTTCAAAAGTATCTCATTTACTTTTCACTTGATCCGAGGCTCTTTCGGAAACAATCTCTCTACCTCCACGAGGTACTGGTAAGTTTTGCATACACTCTATCCTCCCCAGACATCACTTTGTGGGATTGTGGGATTTCACTCGATATTTTGTTTGTGTTATCTCATTTTCTTTGCTTTTATAGGTGGAAGAATGGAAAGGCAAATCACAAGCATTTGAAACCAAGGCAAAGGATATGCAGTGTGAATTAACTGCAGCAAAAGACAAGCTGGAATAATCAAGGACAGAGAAATCTACGGCACATGATCAAAGAGAGGTAACATCTACCCCGAATTCACCTTTGTTGTCATTAGCCAAGCAAATTGAGAAGGAAAAACGTGTGTTGGTTTGTCGGTTAAAAAAATGCCATTCAGAAGTTGCAAAAACAAAGAGGTGTTGAAGTGATTTCAACAAAAGATTTGCCACCTGTTTCTCTTGGGAAGCAACTAGAAGGAAAAGTGCATGTTTATGCATTGTCTGAAGTAAAATCGCGGGGCCAATGACAGGAGTGGTAGATCAGAACTTTCTTCTGTTGGGATAAGAAAAGAACATTCTTGCAGCAAAAAATCAGGAGTACTAAAAAGGCCACCATTTAGAGATGTTGGGAATTCATCACCATTATTGTTGAGGCAAAATAGTAAAGCTGTTTACCCTTTGCACAGCCCTTAAAGCTGAGTAAGCCAAATGTCTCTTTGTCTTGGAAGTTTTGTGATGTTATTTGTCTTCTTCAAGTGATTATTTGCTTAGTATTGATTGGTGCAAGCCTTTTGTAGAGCAAACAGTTTTGGTAGTAATAAGAGTATTTGCATTGCTAATTTTGCTACATTATTCGAAACTCGGTGAACGAGTGTGCCCTCTCTATCCTTCTCCAATTAAAGTTTAGGCTCTTGTTTGTAGTAGGATTTGACTTATCATGTGTGTTTGGCACACACATCTCATATTGCGCTCTTATAATTGAATCAAACCCTTGAGGGCATCCTTCCTTCAAGATCTCTAATGCAAGCTTAGTACAGAGAAACCATAAGAAGCATTTTGGTTTTATAACATAAGGTATTCATCTGCCTTGAGATAGTTGCATCATCTAAGAAAAAGCAAAAGAACATAAATAATTGTTCAGGTACAAAAATTGATGTCTCTTTTGCAACAAAAGGTGTGAAAAAAATGTGAAATTTCATTCAATACAAGAAATCAGGAAGGAATGTGCAGATTGTGTTTTATAATTTTGGTTTTTGGAGTATCCAAAGAAAAAAATATATAGGTGAAAAAGGAACTGATAATTGAAAAGATGGATGAAGTTGAGGGAACAAAACTCTCTATGTATGTATATATAAAGCATAAAAAATGTGGCATTCAAAGGGTGTATTTGGTATGAAGAAAAATATTTTTAATTTTTTCATGCTTGTATGTTCAAACAACTGTTGACAACATCCTTATAATATTTCACCTAAGAAGGAAAATTCTTTAGGCCTGTTTGGAAAGCCATCTCATTGGATTTAGTGTAATTACTAGGATAGTGCCTTGTAATTTTATAATATAAAAATCTATTTGTTCGGCATAGTGTAATTATAAATATACTGTTTGATTGTGCAATTACAACTCAAAGACTACTGTAGAAATGTATGTTATCCTTGTTTACATGTTTTAAGCCGCATATGATTAATCTCTAATATTGTCAATATTTGTAACACTTCTTTTGCTTAATTACATCTAATTTAGAATCTTGTACTACTGGCATACTTATAAATATTTGTAAATTTTGCAATAATGCAAACTCGTTCATCATAATTAATTCAAGAAAACAAAAAAGAAGACATACTATTAGAAGAAGAGATGCAGGAAGACAAGTTATGAGAATGATCAACTCAATAACACTTACATTTAACACAATATCCATCTTATTTTCAAAGAAGGAATTACTCAACTAAAAGGACATTAAATAAATAACATTTCTAGTGGAAATTTAAACAAATTGAGAGTAGAATTTATTAAGCCTTGGAATCCATGACCATAATGGTGCTAAGGTTCATTGGGTGCATGTAATCAGTTGTTCCAGTCAAGATTTGTTCAACAATGATTCTGTTAGCCTTCTCCGTGGGGTGAAATGGATCCCAAAATGCATATTCATCTCTGTTTGAGCACAAGTTGGATAAAGGTGTGCACAACCCCATCCCATTGTATGGTCCTTGTCCACAACATGCCACCTTTGATGTCACAAATCCTGTCCCATATTCCATTTACCTTCAAAGTTAGTAAACCAACTATATATATAATGTAACCTATGTTGTTCGGACTATCCAAAAAGGATGCCATACCGTATCGGATCCTTCAAAAAGTGCACTACTTTTGAAGGAATCGACACATACCCTTTGACATTTTCGAAGGGTCCAAAGCAACATAGTATGTAACTAATACATGTAGATTAACATGTTGTACCAAATACTTGCCCTATTTTCTAGGTTACTATCCCTCTTATCATGGACAATTGTATTTATCTTTTAGGTAAAGCTTGATCATAGTGTAAAACTTCTAATATATACTACTAGTGTATAAAAGTTACATCCTATAATTTTTCATATATATAATACAACAAGATTAAAGAGAGTTGGTCAGATGGTAAACATCCTTCACCTCCCACCCTAAGATCGTGTGTTTGAATTATCAAAGGAGCAAAAAAGGTGAAAACTCTGATTAGGAGGTGGTAAAAATAATATAGTAAGATTTTCCTCCGGACCCTACCCTATGCTCTCATTAATTAAAGTAGTAGATATTAGAAAGGACTAAAAATGTGAGATATCATTTAAAGCCTAGGAAGAAGCCAACTTATATTGCTACAACCTATAGTACTCTCATCTAATTTTTCTTTTATATATATATGCTAAGAATGACAAAAGTAAGTAGGCAATTAATAATTATGAGGGTTAAATTATATACCAAAAGCTTGAGGATCAGTAATGAAGTCCAAATGCATTTGGTTTGTATTTGCTGCAACAAAAACATGGCTGCCTATTTCACTATTGAGACCATTAAGCATCTCAACTAGTTGTGGATTGAACAGTACTGCTGCTTGCTGCAAATCATCCGCGCAGCTGCCATCGCGGCTTCTTTGGGCTAATTCCGCGGGCACACAACCTAATGGCCCTGTTCCCGTCACAATAACTCTACGAGCTCCTAAGCTATAGAGTTTCTGCGTCATAAAATTAAGCTATCAGTATATATAATTTAAATTCATTGGTCAATTACTAGAGATTCATGTTGCTTTATGATAGATCTTCAAATTCAATAATGAAAAATGTTGTCTTTATGATGTGCTACACAAAATGACTTGAACTATAATGACATGTACAACTAAGAGTTGTACAATAATTAATCACATGCATGATTTATTTCCTCTCTAAAGTAGGTCTGCATTGGTTCAATATAGAACATACTTCATCGGCTTACTTTTACTTGTCCACTATTTAAAAAAAGTAGATTGTCATTTTTAACGTATTCATAGCATTAATTACTTATTTCCCAAATTACTTTCTAAGACCTAATTAATATCAAACATTAATTAATATGAGTAATATGGTAAAATAGTCCTGTCGTTATTGTTTTCTTAATGGACATGTCAAATCCAAATATGACAAGTAAAAGTGATCCGACACACGATAAAAAATGATATATATATATATGTATAATTGTTACCTGAAGAACATTTTTGTATTCAGAGATGACATAGGAGACATAATCTGGAAGCATATATTGACGAGATCTAACAGAAAAAGGGATTAAATAATAGTTGTTGACAAAATCATTGCCACCAAGTGTAATTAGAACAAGACCCTCTTTCACCAATTGCTTTGCCTTTTCACTTCCTATCAAAGCTCCAACTCTTTTTTGGTATTCTGCAAAGTATTCTAGTTGTTGTCCAATTCTTATAATATTTACCTGAAAAAAAAAAAAACTCTTCATATCATAAATCTATCTAGTGCACAAGAAAATCGAGAGTCAAATTTCTTAATTTTGATTATAAATTTGAAGAGAGAAGTACTGAAAATATTGAACTTGACACAAATTATTAGTTTCATCCCCTAATTATTGATAGCCTTAAAAACACTCCTTTATTTTACTAAATAAACTTAGATACACCTCCGATATGCAACATGACATAAAAAGTGGTTTCAAACTCTCGTAGGAGTATGAGGCTCTTAATAAAAAGCCGAGAAAAGTTTGAAAACACCCTAAACTTAATGAGAAATAGGGGTGTATTTCACTCATGTTGCAAGATTGGGGGTGTATTTAAGTTCAACTAGTCAAGTAAATGAGTGTTTTTAAGACTGTCAATAGTTTGGAGATGAAACTAATAATTCACGCCGAATTTAAGTGTATTTTTAATATTTCTCTTAATCTTAATTTTAAATTTCTTCGGATAAAATTTATGTATTTAAAAGCTGAGTAATATTTATGTGATATTATACTTTGTACTTATTTAAGTCTCAAAATTTGAATGATGCCACAAAATCAATTACTATTGCAAATTGAATAATGGAAATTGAAAATAGAAAT
Source organism: Solanum stenotomum (assembly GCF_019186545.1). NCBI lineage: Eukaryota > Viridiplantae > Streptophyta > Magnoliopsida > Solanales > Solanaceae > Solanum > Solanum stenotomum. The sequence continues at coordinate 11,569,165 of NC_064289.1, read as the reverse complement.
AAAGCTTACAAATTGAATTCCAGTGTCATTNAAAGTGGTTTCAAACTCTCGTAGGAGCATGAGGCTCTTAATAAAAAGCCGAGAAAAGTTTGAAAACACCCCTAAACTTAATGAGAAATTAGGGGTGTATTTCACTCATGTTGCAAGATTGGGGGTGTATTTAAGTTCAATTAGTCAAGTAAATGAATGTTTTTAAGACTGTCAATAGTTTGGAGATGAAATTAATAATTCACGCTGAGTTTAAGTGTATTTTTAATATTTCTCTTAATCTTAATTTTAAATTTCTTCGGATAAAATTTATGTATTTAAAAGCTGAGTAATATTTATGTGATATTATACTTAGTACTTATTTAAGTCTCAAAATTTGAATGATGCCACAAAATCAATTACTATTGCAAATTGAATAATGGAAATTGAAAATAGAAATAAAGCTTACAAATTGAATTCCAGTATCATTAAGTACACCAACCCCAGCAGAAGCAAAGTTGGCACCAACAAGAAGCTTTTCCCCTTGAAGCTCAGGACTCAAGTATGGCAATGTAGGCTCTATTCCAAGTTTTTCACCTAATAATTACGTTAACAAGGACAAAACAAATTTTAATAAATAATTATATATAACAAGGTATAAAACAAAAAGACAAAATGGATAATCATAGCAATATTGCACCGAGTAAAGCTTTTTGCAAGTGAGAGTGAAATTTCTCCCAAAAATAAGTCTGGAATATCAATTTTTGAAACTTGAAATTTTTTAAAGACAATTTTAAAATATGATAGATTTAAAAAATCTTTGTTCAAACGCTAGCTAATTCCACCTCTCCACTCCACCCTTATCTTTTTGCAATTAGTATAAAAATTAGTCATGACTATTGAAATTTGAAGTTTCGATCCCACAATGGAATTATTGTTTCTAGATCCCAAAATTGTCCCATGAAGGACCACGTGTGCCTGATACAGAATATTGCTGCATGCATGCACACAGCAGCACCAAATGTGAAAATAATGAGGAAGGAAGAAAATATTTTGAAGGTTGTAAGACTTCAACTCCTATTAAAGAAAATATAGAAACTAAAACAAAGTTGGACTTAATGTAAATGTAATCGGAAAAGGGATCGACTTTAATACCATATAAAATAATAGATCTTGGACTTAACTCACTCTCCAAATAAGATAAAAATTGTCTGAGTCCATATGAACAAACCAATTATATCCATCCCTTTTTCCAACGTGGAACTTGTTTTGTTAACTTAATGATGTATATTTTGGAATGGAATGCAAACCACAAATTAAAGTAGAGAGAGGGTCATATAATAAGTCTTTGTGTGTCCATATATGCCATCAAACTTATAATAATATCACTACTAAAAAAACCCGGATTTAATAATAGAAGTAGCTAAACAACAAAATTCGTACTTAGCAACAAATTAGCGACATAGTGACGAAAATGTGTATGAAAATAAAGAAGAGAGAAATAATATAATTAACTGATAATGTCAGGAATGTTAAGGCCATTAGAGAATCGTCCAGTAGGACGATGAGTTGGATAATCAATGCCATAAGGTGGTGAATCTGCACGAGCACTTGTAGCCAAATAGTTGTTATTTCCAGTATCAACTAATGAATCTCCAAACACAAAAAATGCTCTTTCAGCTGCACCCTCTACTACTCTTAATACCATAATCATCATCAAAATAATAATATTGGAAGCCATTGAACTAATTATGTGAAAGAATGAACTAGCTAGGTGGTGTTACGTTTGCTTTCCTTTCCTTTTTTTAAAGAAACTAAATCAAGTGTGATAATTGGGAAATAAGAGTTGCCTTTATATATACAAAAATTATTGAGGAGGTAAATAATTTTAAAGTAATAAATGCCTTTGGATGTTTGGTGTTATAATATAAAAACCAAACTACTAACTAGTTAAGAAAAGGATCACAACAACTTTCAATTGGAATAATCAATGTAGACAGTTGTTTAGCTGGGGTGATTAAATGCATTTTCAATCATTTCACCTCAAAGAGTGTTTTATTTTCTTTTCCTTTTTGAACTAGTTCAACTTTTTACACTTACGTACGGTGTACAATATATATACAGTACTCACACGATCAAGTAAAATAATACTCCTCTCGTCCCATTTTATATGAGTTAATTTAACTTGACACGAAGTTTAAAAAAGAAAGAAAGATTTTTGAAACTTGTGGACATATATTTGCATGACTATAAATCATTTCATTAAGTGTAAAATAAATATTTTACAGTTAAATTGTTACTTAATCTAGAAATGTGTTATTCTTTTTGGAATTAACTAAAAAAGAAAGTAAGTTGTATAAATTGAGACAAAAAAAGTACATGTTATCGTTCATAAAGTGTGAGATTATAATAATAACCTGCTGAACATAAAATGAATCTGCTATAACAAATTGAATATATTGATAATGTAAAATATATATACATGCAATAATGGCTATATTTTAAGTTAAATCAATAATTTCCTGTTATTATGGATGTGTGATATTTTCACTTTTCCCATCTCTTGGTTAGTCAAATGTAGGAAGTGGGTATGAGTATGACTATATATGTGAATTCATTACTAATTTGTTATTTAAAATTGACTAATTCTGCCGTTTGCGTTATGTTGTTGCTAACATGAACTTGAACTTACCTACCATTATAAAAGTTTTATGAATTCCTTCAAAAAAGTTGTTTTCTTTTTCCGGGTTTTCACCCTATATTCGAAGTCCACATTAAACCCCGACTAAATTTAGATCGCGCGCTGTAGAATGCATTTGGAGTGGCGCTCCCAATATGATTTTCTCCTTAGACATGACTCAAAGTCGAGACATCTGATTAAGACTGAAGCGTGCAGTCCCACCATTGCACTACAACCAACCAATATTAGTAGTGGTTGTTAAAAAGGTTGAAAAGGCATCAAAATAGCTAGTATATATGCATCGACGTATAAAATTGTATCATCTGACTTAGCTTGTGAAATTTAACTTGACTAAGCTCAATTCACCATCGTATGTTAATTAATATAGAAAATCCTATATAGAAGTATATAAGTAATTTCTTTGTTGAAGGAAAAACGAAAAAAAATGAGATTTCTTGGCTATTTTGTGTTACTTGTAAAAATGGTCTTCGTATGTTAAAAAATAATAATTGTCTTTTATTGATATGTTAAAAATGACAAACAAAAATGAAAATTATTAATAATAGACTAGTAAAAGTGAACGAAGAAAGTAATTAATTTTGAACCAATTTAAAAACAAAAATAAATGGATAAACCAATTGTGTTTTTACTACCAATTGCATGTGAAAGGTCTTTGGAAAGTAAATTTATGTATTTTTTATATTTTATATTATTATATTGGAAGAAGACGAAGATGATGTAAGAAGCTAAGACAGTTAGAGTGTATTAAATTGTTGCTAATATAATTTGTGAGTAATTGGAAGTTAGTGACTATTTTCAAAGGCGCATTAAATTAATAGCTTCAAAAACAGCTAATAATTTTATTTTTATCTTCACCGAACACCGCTTTTCTTTTAATTCTCATGTTCTTTCCTCTACCATTAATCTTTTTCACTCTTCAACAACCACAAAGTTTAGTTTGGATTGAACGCTCCTAATGAAGACAATTTCATACTCAAGATCAAGGAAATTTGAATTCGAGATCTCTGGTTAATGATGAAAGAGTACCACTTACTATTCTACCACAACCTTTTGTTGGTTAGAATTGTAATTGACTCAACTTAATGGTCCACAATATAACGTACTTATAACGTACTTCCTGTTGTCCATCTTGTATTCCTAAGATACTTAGAACAAAACTTTGAAGAACTTGGTAAGAAACAACAAAGTTTAAAGAGTATTTTCAAGCTAGAAAATAAAAACTAGTAGAGAAAATAGAATCAGAAACAGATTAGAAACAATATAGAAATATTTTTCTCAAAGAAATAAAACCGAGCCCACTGAATGCACAGTGTCCCCCTAAGGAAATTATTCCCCTCAAGTACCCGAGGTTAATGGAATATATCCTCCCATGATAGAACGATCTTACTCACTGGTGTATCGGTACCTAAAATCACGGTGTCAGCAAACCACTCAACGGTAGTAAAATACACTTAGAATACTAGATTTAGTAGTAGTAGAAGAAGTCCAGAAAAATTAGTTCCACTAAAATGAGAGGAAATCTCTCAATTTATAGAAAACAAAGGGTAGTGTGAAAAGGTTCTTATTGTGCCTTACCGGAAAGGTCACAAACCTTTGGAAAAGTCATAATCTTTCGGAAAGGTCACAACCTTTCATAAAAGTCACAACTCTTCATAAAAGTCATAACTTTTCATAAAAGTCACAACTTTTCATAAAAGTCACAACTTTTCATAAAATCGCAACTCATCATTTTCCATTCACACCTTTTAAAACCCAACAATCCCCCGCATGAATGGGGAATGACTCCAAGACAAAGAAACGGACAAGTATGTGTACTTTACAAGCAAGAATTAATTGCATTTGGATAAGTAGGTTTCCCTCTGGACTTTCCGTAGTGAACATATGTCGGATATACTCGGTCAATCGGTAAATGCGATATCTTTGAACCATCGAGCTTTGGTGTATACCTAGACAACCATATGTCACACAATTAACCCTTTACCATTTATGGTTCTTACGGTTGTGTTCGTTTCAGCCATGAACACCTCCTGGTTTCATGAATGTATAGAGAAATGGGCTTTTGACAATCATCCTCTTTGAAGCGGCTTACACTTCACGCTCACATAGGTGATTTCTAAACGTGTTATCGCGTAGATACTCTATTTGGTTAAATCTGCCAAACTTAGCAAATCATTAAAAACTTTAAGCTTTATTAACTCATTAACAAGCCTTAATGTTGTATCCTTGTTCCTGAGTATTGTCTTCATCATGGGAATAGATTGAGTTGGTTGACAATGCCGAACCGTCAGTCACAACTTTGTTTTTCTCCTTGAATCTAGCTCTTGGGATCTCTAGTCTGCTAGATAGAGTTACCACCATGATGACTTGTCCTAAGTCGTAAACCCATTCCCTTAGATGATCTTTCAACTTTCTCTCTAGTTAGGCCTTTTTGTAAGTGGATCCGACACATAATCCTTTGACTTTACATAGTCAATTGTGATAATTCCACTAGAGAGTAGTTTTCTAACGATATCATGTCTATATCTTATATGACGAGACTTTCCATTATACATCATGCGCCATGCCCTACCTATTGCATCTTGACTATGAAAGTGTATGTATACTGATGCCAAAGGTTTGGGCCAAAAAGAATATCTATCAAGAAATTTCGAAGTCTTTAAACTTGTTCACCGACCTTATCTAGAGCACCTGGCTCAGAACTCATTGAAGAGCTAGCGATACATGTCTTTTTGGAAAATTTTCAAGAGACTGCTCCTCCACCAAGAGTAAATACATATTCACTCGTAGATTTTACTTCATTTGATCTCGGTGATCCAATTTGCATTACTATATCCTTTCAATACTGTAGGATATTTGTATAATGCAAGACATAGTTTTGAGTATGTTTTAAATACCCCAAAACTCTTTTCATTGTCATCCAATGAGTTTGATTGAGATTATTCATGAACCGACTCAGTTTATTAATAGCGCATGCTACATCTGATCGCGTACACTTTCTGATATACATCATACTTCCCAATACTCTAGCATAATCTAATTGTGAGTCACTTTCACCTTCATTCTTTTGAAGTGCAAAACTCACATTATTGGAGTCTTGACAATATTAAAATTCAAATATTTGAATTAGTCAAGTACCTTTTCAATGTAATGAGACCATGACAATGCTAAACATCTTGGAGTTCTAAGAATTCTTATACCTAAGATCACATCAGCAACTCCACGATCTTTCATATCAAAGTTGCTTTCTAGCATATGTTTAGTAGCATTTACGTTATTAGTGTCTCTACTGATGATCAACATATCACCAATATACAAACAAACAACGACCTTGTGATTTTAATGTAAACACATTTATCACTTCCATCATTCATTTACCAACATAGTTTGGTCAAATTTCTTATGTCATTGTTTGGGTGCTTGTTTTAGTTCATAAAGTGACTTAACAAGTTCGCACACTTTCTTTTCTTTACCAGGAACCTCAAAACCCTCGGGCTGTTCCATGTAAATTTCTTCCTCCAATTCTCTATTTATGAAAATTGTTTTCACATTCATTTGATGAATTTGGAGGTCATATACCGCAACTAATTCAATTAACATCCGAATGAATGTAATTCTAGTTACTGGCGAGTATGTGTCGACAAAATTAAAACCTTATTTTTGTCTACAACCTTTGACAAAAAGTCTTGCTTTGTATTTGTCAATAGTTCCATCGACTTTCATTTTCCTTCTGACGATTCACTTTGAGCCCAAAGGTTTATTTTCCGGAAGAAAGTTAATTAACTTCCAATATGGTTGCTCAAGATTGAATCAATCTCACTATTGACACCATCTTTTCAAAAGGATGAGTCTACAGAAGACACAAGAAATGTTACAGAATTATATTCGAAGGAAGTAGATGTCCTTTGACATTTACTACGCCTCTCAATCTCTTTATTAAGTATATTCTCCATTTTTTTTTATTTCCAAGGTCTTTTAGACCCTTCACTAGACTACTCGAGTCTAATTTTACAGTCCACAGTCATAGGTCCTATTTTAATCCTTTTAGTAATAGGAACTTGGACTTTGGCTAGACACCCCACACTTTGAAATATTTCAAGTTAGATTTCCTTCCTTTCCATTTCTCATATGGAATAGATTGTGTCCTGAATAAACAAAACTTTTTATTGCTTTCTTTCTGAAAAGACAACTTTTTGTTGTTCCTTTTTGCTGTAAGGATTGCTTCTCCACACAAGTTTTGTGGTAAACTGAACTTATAAGTAATGTAGCCATCATTTCCTCCAAAGTTCATTTTTTTTTCATTCTGCAATTCCATTAGATTTAGGTGAATATGGTAGTAGTTTGATGGATAAATCCACTTTCCAAACATATTTTTGCAAAAAGGAGATTTATATTCTCCATCCCTATCACTTCTTATCTTTTTTCCCAACTGATTTCAACTTCAATTTTATATTGCCTAGACGTTTCCATTGCTTTATCCTTACCATCAGCAAATATACATAACCGTTTCAAATGCAATTGTCAATAAAAGTTATGATATACTTTTTCCCACCACGAGATGGTGTTGACTTCATATCACAAATATCAGTGTAAATCAACTCTAAGGAATTAGAATTTCTTTCAACAGATTTATAATAATGCTCAGCATACTTAGATTCCACACCACCTTGACATTTTTATTTATTGCACTCAAAGTTAGACAAAACTTCTAAGTTGATCGGTTTTCCTTACAAGGTTTTGTAATTGACATGCCCCAAGTGTTCATGTCACAAACAGTTTGACTTAAGCAAATAGGAACAAATAAAAATATTGAGTTTGAAAAGCTCTCCGCGAGGTACCTTTTTCTCACAAATATTTTGTTCCTATTTCTTACAATTTTGCGTGATACAAACATTGTTTAGAGTCATCACTGATAGATAATTTAGAAGGAGAAAAACAAAGAATACATAAGAGGAGAAGAATTTCCTGGAGAACTTAGTCATTTTATTCATAACTTCAAGCCTATATATAGGCAAATACTTAACAGATAATCCATTTAAACAGGACACATATCAGTCCTATTATCAACTTACTCCAAAAAAATAGAGCACATGACTCCTAAAGCAAGCATAACTCTTTACTCCACTAATTCCTAAAAATCAAAACAACCTACAAACTGCTGCAATTAAAAAGAATTAAAACTCCTAAAGACTAGGTCAACTGCCAACAGAAAACTACGACTAAACTTTCAACAGTTCTCCCTTAAACTGATGTTTGCTAACAGTAAGTTTATGTCTTTGATTGTACATACACCTAGCAGCCTTCTAAGTTTCATGAATGACTCCGTCTTCAAAGCCTTGGTGAAAATATCGGCAACTTGATCTTCGCTCCTGCAGTAAATCAGATCAATTGTTCCATTATTGCTAAGATCTCTTAAGAAATAAAACTTCACATCAATGTGCTTGCTTCTTCCATGTAGCACCGAATTCTTGGATAGCTGAATTGTTGAATCATTGTCACAAAAAATCTTAGTGGCTTCTGCTTGCTTGAATTTTAACTCCTCCAAAAGTCTCTTCAACCAAATAGCTTGACAAGCACAAGCAGTCGCAACAACAAACTCGGCTTCTGTAGTAGACAAAGTGACAATTGGTTGCTTCTTAGCCGACCATGAAATAGCACCGGACCCGAACATAAAAGCATAGCCTGAAGTGCTTTTCCTGTCATCGCGATCACCAACATAATCACTGTCCGTATACCTAAGAAGATTGGACTTTTCACTCTTCTTATAAACTAGTCCAAAGTCTCTCGTTCCTTGCAAGTAACGGAGAATTCTCTTGGCTGCCAGCAAGTGCATTTCTGTGGGATTCTCCATGTACCTGCTGATTAAACTCACAGAGTACATTATGTTAGGCCTTGTAGCAGTGAGATACATCAAACTGCCTACAATTTGTTTGTAAAGTGTGCTGTCAACTTTCTTTCCAGTAGGATCTTCGTGCAGCTTCAAACCAAGTTCAACAGAAGTGTTAACTGGATTGCAATCCATCATCTGAAATCTTTCTAGAATTTCCTTTATATACTTCTTCTGAGAAATGAAGATCCCTTTCCCAGATTGCACTACCTCTATGTCAAGAAAGTAATGCATCAATCCGAGGTCAGACATTTCAAACTCATCCATCATTGACTTCTTGAATTCCTCAAACATGGCACCACAATTTCCAGTAAAAATGAGATCATCAACATATAAGCAGATAATGAGCATTTTTCTTTCATCTATAATCTTAACAAAAAGTGTATGCTCATAAGGACATTTCGAAAAACCAACTTTTAGAAAATAGCCCTCAATGCGACTATACCAAGCTCGAGGAGCTTGTTTTAGACCATAGAGGGCCTTTTTAAACCTATAAACCTTATGCTCATTTCCAATTTCAACATAACCAGGGGGTTGTTCAACAAATATCTGTTCCTCCAAGTGTCCATGTAAAAACGCCGACTTGACATCTAGTTGGAAAATAGGCCAAGAATTCTGAGCTGCCAATGCGATAACCAATTTGATTGTATCATGCCTAGCAACAGGAGAAAATACTTCTGTATAGTCGATCCCATATTGTTGCTTATACCCCTTTGCCACTAAACGTGCCTTGTACCTATCAACTTTGCCATTTTCCTTCAACTTTGTTTTGAACACCCATTTCAGTCCAATGGTTTTCTGTCCCTTTGGAAGATCAGACAACTCCCAAGTATCATTTCGTTTGATGGCATCAATTTCATCATCCATTGCTTTTCTCCAATTTTCTTCCTTTACAACACTTTCAAAACATGTAGGATCGCAATCTAAATACAAAGCAAAGTGAGTAATTGGATCTTCAATTCCAGTTACCTTGTAATCCTTCATCCAAACAGGCCTTCTTCTAACACGCCCAAGAGTTTGAGTTGTTTCTTCATTTGCTACAACATCTGGTGGTGGAGTTATAGGGGCTGAATCTGATAAATTTTCAAACGTACAAAGTGTTGAAAATTGCTCTTGTTTTGCGTCATTGTCATAGAGGATTTGGGAAGCAGGCTGCTGCCTATTCCATTCCCCAGTGTTTTCCTCATCAAAAGTAACATCCCTGCTAATAACAATCTTCTTAGTCAACGGATTAAACAACTTATATGCTTTGGAAGACTCACTTACACCAAGAAAGACACATTTTTCAGCCTTATTGTCAAGTTTCTTCCTTCTTTCATCCGGCACATGGGCATATGCAATGCATCCAAAAATTCTAAAATGATCTACTGTTGGTTTTCTCCCATTCCATGGCTCCTCTGGTGTCATATTTTTAACAGAAAAAGTTGGGCTTCTGTTTAAAATATGAACACTCCAATTCACTGACTCTGGCCAGAAAGTTTTTTGAATGCTTCCTCTCAATAGCATACTTCTCACCATGTTGATGATGGTTCTGTTCTTCCTTTCTGACACACCATTTTGTTGTGGTGTATATGCAGCTGTAAGCTCTCTCCGAATGCCATGATCTGCACAGAATACTTCAAATTCTTTTGAGCAATATTCACCACCACGATCAGTTCGGAGAGCCTTAATGGTTTTTCCTGCTTCATTTTGCACACGTACTTTGAAGCTTTTAAATGTTGAAAAAACTTCAGATTTTTCTTCCATAAAATAAACCCATGTTTTTCTTGAAAAATCATCTGTAAAAGTGATTAAATACCGTTTACCTCCATTAGACGTTGGGTTTATTGGACCACAAAGATCTGAATGTACCAGCTCCAGAACATCCTTTGCTCTCCATGACTTTTCTTTGTGAAATTGAGAGCGAGGTTGTTTGCCAACAACACATACTTCACAAATTTTGGAAGGTGTTGTAATTTGAGGAAGACCACTGACCATGTTTTTCTGTTGGAGTGTCTTCAAGACTCCAAAACTCAAGTGACCATATCGGAAGTGCCACAGCCATGATGAATCCTTTACTTCAGCCATCAAACAAGATTGAATGTTATCAATCTTCAGTGGAAACAATCTGTTGGAGCTCATTTGAACTAGTGCAATAGCTCCTCTTTCAGGATCATAAATTTCACACTCTCCCTTCTTGATAGTAATGACATAACCTTTTTCTTGCAATTGACCAGCACTAAGTAAATTACTTTTCAAGTCAGGAACATACAACACATTAGAAATTGTTTCCACAAAACCATTCTTGGTTTTAATCTTGATGTCACCTTTCCCCATCACTTCTACAGTTGAACAATCACCAAAAACCACAGTAGAACGAAACTTTTCATCCAAAGATGAAAAAGAAAATTTGCTTCCGCACATGTGATTACTGCATCCAGTATCTACATACCAAATATCAGATTCATGTTCTGTTCTAGCATGGTCAACCATTAACAATGTTTCTACTTCCTTATTTTCGACAAAATTGGCACTTTCATCTCTTTCTTTGTCATTAGGAAGTCTAGTGTAACAATCTGATGCATAGTGACCAAATTTGTGACATCTGTAACATTCTACCTTGGATTTGTCATGGTTTCGACCTCTGCCTTGAGACTGATCAGTGTTGGTTTTGAAATTTCTACTGAAATCTCTTTCTCCATGATCTCCTCTTCCTCGGCCTCTACCTCTACCTCTTCCTCTATAGTTCCTGGAATAAGTATTAGTAGAAGCCTTCAATGCATGCTCCTGTGCTCCAGAACTTCGGTTCATCTTCTGTTCATGAACTAGTAAAGAAGTTTGCAGTTCATCAAGAGATAGTTCATCTATATCCTTTGATTCTTCGATTGAGCAGACAACATAATTGTATTTTGATGTAAGAGATTGTAAAATTTTCTCCACAATGGCTACATCATTTATCTTCTCACCGTGGAATCGCATCTTATTGGTTATTTCCATGGTTCTAGCACAATAGTTTGTGACAGATTCTCCTTCCTTCATCTCCAGTGTTTCAAAATCCTTTCTCAAAGCTTGAAGCTGTGCGCGCTTCACCCTGCTTGAGCCTTGATACTTCTTCTTCATGGAATCCCAAATATCCTTGGAAGTTTCTTTGCAAAGAATAGTTTCCAAGATGGGACAATCAATTGCCTGAAAGAGATAATTCTTCGCTTTCAGATCTTTTAGCTTTTTCGCTTCCAACTCTGCCTTTTGAGCATTTGTCAAAACTTCGCCTTCCATCGGAGTGCCAATGCCATCCTGAATGATTGGCCAATACTCTTTTGACCGTTAGAAGTTTTCCATCAACATGCTCCAATGGTCATAGTGACCATCAAAGCGAGGAATTGCTGCTTGCACAAAATTATTTTCAGTAGCCATGAGATAATCTGAAAAGAAATATATGGCTGCCTCACTTGTTGTCACTCTTAGGATAACCTAGCGCTGATACCACTGATAGGGAATTTAGAAAGAGAAAAACAAAGAATACGTAAGAAGAGAAAGGAATTTGCTGGAGAACTTAGTCGTTTTATTCATAACTTCAAGCCTATATATAGGCAAATACTTAACAGATAATCCATTTAAACAGGACACATATCAGTCCTATTATCAACTTACTCCAAAAAAATAGAGCACATGACTCCTAAAGCAAGCATAACTCTTTACTCCACTAATTCCTAAAAATCAAAACAACCTGCAAACTGCTGCAATTAAAAAGAATTAAAACTCCTAAAGACTAGGTCAACTGCCAACAGAAAACTACGACTAAACTTTCAACACTACGCACTTTTTTATTTATTTATTTGATCGAGAACTCAAATTTATTTTCTTCTAATGAAATGAAGAAACAGGTATCACAATTAGAGTTGTTAATGTGAGCTAGGTTTAAATGTTACTTGGTTAGATATGAACTTAAGCTAATTTGAAACTCTTAATCTTAATTCTTTAATGTGCATGATTGATTTTTAAGATCCGTTCTAATGAAGTTTTTAACCACACGATACGCACGCTAAGTATTTTTCTTTTGCACTCATATACAAGTATGGATCTATATAAGGTATCAAATGCGGGTTCTCAAGAATCTAATGACTTTTTTATGTTTATATTGAGAAATTTATTAAATATATAAGTATTATTTGTTGCGAAAATCAGTAACAAAGTAAATTCTTGGTGGAGTTACATAAATGGATTAGCTTAAGTTTTGTTGCTCTCGTCAATAAGAGTTTGATTTCCATTGGACACTTGTAATACACTTGCGCCGGAGTCTTGTCAAAATGAGAAAACTTTTTTCTGTCCATATGAATAGTGACATAAAAAAGTTGACCCGCGTCAGGTGGGTGATTATCCAATTTTGAGTTTATCACGTAAAAATTATTTTGCATTACTTTATATCATTGAGAAAAAAATATTTATTTGTGCACGTCCTAAATTGAAGGGCATAATTATCAGTTAAGACTAAGTTAAAAAGGGTATGTATGTCTTATGTCTAGTCCCTTCAGGGACATCCGATAAAAAAATCTGTCATTCTACTTTCTACTATATTAGAAGCATGGGCAGCAATCCTTGGTATCAACATGTCTGCTTATAGTAATTTTTTTAATTTATCAAGAACATTTTAGTCATTTCAGTTTATACCCGACTTCATCTCTCAGTGCTCTCATCTATGCATTGAAGAAGAGGAAGATGAAAGTTTCTTTCCGAGCATAATCTTAGGGCCTTCCATCTTCTCTGAGTACAACTTCAATTTTCAAGTAATTTGCTAGGTCTCTCTTCAATTTTTTGCTTCGATTTCTTCACTTGCTTTCTCCCCCACGGTTTTTTGGTTTCAATTTTTCATCTGTTTTTTCTAGATTTAGTGGTATATATATATATATATATATATATGGGCTGATGAAGTTTGAATGTCACTTGAATTAAAAGAGGAAAAATGGCAGTATGAATATTGAGAGAACCACGAAAAAGTAAATAAATTGATGTCCTCAATGTTTCATTCTACTCTAGCTTCTCCAATTACTGACTTCCATCATTTTCACATGCTTCCACCGATTTTCATCTTCAATTTCTCCAAGTACTGTTGCAATTTTAAGGCAGTCTTTTGTCCTCTCAAAATTGTTTTGTATTCTTGAACTATTTTTTGTGGAGGGTTTTAATTTACATATGGTAAAACAATTCATTAGTAAGTTCATAAGAGCTTTTACACTTTGTTAATTGTTAATAAGAGACTTGGAGTGTTAATCTTGACAAGTTTTTATAGTTCCTTTCGTTGGCTGGCGTTTATGCATATTCCTAAAAAGTAAGTATATTTTCAATTTTAAGGTATGTCAGGGTACAAGTATTCACAAGCTATTGATTTACACACACAAGCGACTGAATTGGACAGTAGAATATTGTATACTAGACTAATTATGGCTTTAACACACCAAATTTGAGGAATATGACATCACAAAACAGGACGGAACAAATAGCTATATCAACTGCATATTACTTGTCTATTATCAAATTATTCTTATGTGTAAGTTTGGTGGTTTAGTACTATTGTTGCTCCGCAATCACTATGTGTGAGACAACACAAAAATACAATAGACATTTTCTATTTTAACCACATGCTGGAAGACCAAGTTTTCTTAGTTTGGTACAATGACGACATTGGCTATATTTTATCTGAATCAAGAGGGAGTTCAGATATTCATTCATTGCAAATTCGTAGTTTCGATTGATCCTCAAAAGTCAAAACTGAATGGAGAATCGATACACATATGTATGTTCGTTTATGAAATCAGTAACTTTGATGTATCGAGAGCTTCTTCCTGACTATTCTCGCCTTATAAATATTCCCAACTATTGTCGTGTCATATGTATTGGTCCGTGCGAAGCACGGGCAATGAATCATCTAGTATGCCTAAACAAACAGACAATAATGTGACAATACAAAATAGAATTAAGAAGTGGAAATGTAATGTTTGTGTTGTACTGTATTGTTGTAATTCACACCTTGTTTGGGTAGTTGTACTGTATTGTTAGTCTAAATGTAATGTTTGTGTTGATTGTTATTTAAGTTTTATTGTATTGTATCGTTTAAATCTATCGCTGGTGGCATGGGCTCCATATCAACCAAAAAGATCTAACAATCCATATCAACCCATATAAAGTTGGTGGGCTCCGGGGCCTCATAAACAGTGCAACAAAAACAACTTTTAACGGCAATAAATAGACACATTAATAAAGAGTGTTAAAGTCTTTACCGACATTAGTTAAGTGTCATTAGATCTAATGTTGCTAAAGCCTTTAGGGACACATACAAAGAGTGCTAATTGCCGCAAAAAATACATATTTAGAGGCAATTGCTAATTAATTGCCGCTAAAGCTCATTTTTTATGTAGTGAAAGTTGGTGGCGGAAATAGGCGTTAAAAATGGTGTGAGTATAAGTGGTGGTTCTCCAACTCATTACGGAGATTCTCATAAAGTTTTTTGAAAAAAAAAACTTGGTGCTTCGGGGCGTCAGATCCATGGGCTATAACACACGAAAAATCGAGGATTTTTTGAGTTCATAAAAAAGCATGTAAATGCGGAAATATGCGTTACAAAAATGGTGTGAGTATATGTGGTAGTTGCCCAACTCATTACGGAGGTCCTCTTAAAGTTTTTTGAGAAGAAAATTTTGGGTGCTCCGTTTTGCCAGATCCATGGGGCTCACCTACGAGACCTACATACGGCTCGTGAATTGGACGACGGACCGTCCTGATGAACTGTTGAAAATTACAGAAAACTTGACATTTTTGGAAAAAAAATGACTGGCCGACCATGGACATCACTTTTTTCAATCTTTTAAAATTTATTTATCCCTTCACCAATGATTATTTGTTTATTAGAACATTTTACTATCTCAAGTTGATGTTCATGTGATTCCACAAAAATATCAAATAGTAACACTTCCTGAAAGCAAAAGGATAAAATCAATTAAAAATGATTGATTGAAGGATAAATGATAAGATGTTATAATTATCATTTTCCTTTACGTTATTAATGTTCGTTACTACGTAATCTTATATGTTAGATAATATAATGTTTTAGTTTTAATTACTGATAGATTTTAAATATTATTTTATAAATTTCGTAATATTAAATTTCCGCGCGAAGCGCGAATAATTTTACTAGTTCTTGTTTAAACAACAGCTGAAGTGGCTAGCAGTATAGGAAGTTGAATTGCAACCTCAGCTTCTAAGTTAAAAAGTTCCCTAATAAAAAGAAAGGCATAAAACGAAAAAGTGTCATTAACTTGGCCTCAATTGGTATCTATGTCTTTCAATTTTGAACGTGCATAACTAGATATTTAAATTTGAATATAGTTGAACAAGTAGATACACACGTGATATGTGACAATTTGTAACCTACATGGTGTCCTACATGTATTATGTCACAAAAAGTGTATGTTTACTTGTGCAATATAATATAAGTTTAAGTGTTTACTTGTGTACACCGAAATCGAAGGACATAACTGTTAGTTCAGATCAAATTAAATGGTATGTTTATATATTATGCCTAAAAACAGATAATAATGCGACAATACAGAAGTAGAATTAAGAAGCGGAAATAGAGCAGCAATGAAGTGCGTTTAAATACATTTAGTTACTTTTGTATAAAAACTTGGAGACTGTCACATCCTGTGTTTTCTTCAATCGTTCTTTTGATATTCAAAGCTGAAACCCCTAGAGAGTCCGTGCAGTCAAACAGTTCAATACGTCTTAGGGTTAGAATATCCGCAAAGCTTGGGGGGATCTCCTTGATCTCCTTGAAACCGGGCAATCCACTTATAACTAGCTTCTCAAGCACAGGAAACGATTCCTCTGAAGCTTTCCATTCTTCTATCTGCATAAAGAATAATCCCAAGTATTTGAGTGCAGCAAACTCCACATTTGTGACATCCCAACAATATCTCATAGAAGCAAATCCCATAGATAATTGAAGACTCTCAAGCTTCTTCAGTCTTGCAATGTTTAAAACCATTTCTTCCGTCAAGAAACAGGTGGCAAGGTCCAAATGCCTAAGATTTGAAGGGAACACACAATACCTCTCCCATCCAACTAATTCAAATAATTGTATTAAAGGGAGCTCCAGAGTAAGAAAATGAAGGTGACTATGAACTTCCGCTATGGGAAACAAAGGAAACTCAGGTACATCTTTAACGTTGAGGCCGAGTTCTTCAAGATTCAGAAACATCCACCAGGGCCTTGCATTCATATTATCCAAGCATATATCACAAGTGCCAAAACTCTTCATGTTCTCTAGCATAGTGGTTGAAGAACTTTCTTGCTCATTATTTTCCAATACCATGAAAAAACAGTCTATTTTCACATGCCTTAGGTTCGTCATTTCTGATAAAGTAGCAGCCCTTAGGCTTAACTTCTCATCACTTGACTTGAGCTGCAGAGTTTGGAGATTGTTTAGGTGTGATATCCACTTCAATTCAAATTGTTTGACACAAAGTGCAAGGTATCTCAACTCAGTTAGCGATTGAATTGCAGTACCCCATGAATCTGGCAATTCCACATCCATCAAATCCAATGCCCGAACAAATCTTAATTTAACAAGTAAATTGAAAGGATTTGAATATTGGTTATTCCACGTATTGAGTTTTGGATGAGCAATGAACTCCAAAGAGTTTGTTTCCTTGAAATCGAGCATTGGAATCTTATCCAGCTGGTAGTTGGAATGATCTAATTGTTTAACAAGATCATCATGAATATAAATGCACAACCGTGATTCCATGGAATGCAAATGTTGATACGGATTGAATGGCACTGCAAGCTGCATATACTTGTCTTCTGTGAGTTTTCTCAAGCAGAACTCACGCACTACATCATGAAGTGAGCAGTATTCTACATCACGATAAAATCTCATTCCGGAGACCATTATTAGGCTTCTGTTAAGCAAATCAGTCATGCAGACTCGACATGCTTTCTCCATGTTCTCTGTTCCGGCATTCAATACAAACTCTTCAGCCATCCACAACTTCAGCAGATGGTCCACTGGGATCTTATGGTCCTCTGGAAACAATGCCATGTAAAGAAGGCAAGGCTTTAAGTGATCTTCTAAATGGTCATAACTTGATTGTATCACCTTCATACTCTGCTCTCCTAAAGCAAGGGAACTTAAGTCATTTGCAACCTCGAGCCACAAGGACGCTTCCCTTTCCCTTTTTGCTATAATTCCAGCAATCAAGACAACCACAAGAGGCAATCCCTTACAGTGTAGGGAAACTTGTAACCCTGCTTCCAGTAGATCCGGGGGACAACTCTCTCCTCGAAATACCTTCTTCTCCAATAATTCCCAACTCTCTTCGGACGTTAGAAAGTTAAGAGAATAAGGATCACTGTGGTGCTGAAGTTGCTTAGTCACTTTTTCAATTCGTGTTGTGACCATTACTCTGCTTCCACATTCACCTTGAGGGAAACATATTCCCAAATCTTCCCATGCCTTGACATCCCAAATGTCATCTAATACGATAAGGTATCTCTTGCCTATTAGAACCTTGCGCAACATGTCAGCTACATCATCGTCCTCTTTGATTTTGATCTTATCATTTGTAGCTTGTTTGAAAATCTCAACCAATAACGTCCTCCTATCATATGCTTGCGACACAGAACACCATGCTTTAACATCAAAGTAATTAACAATAGAGGGATTGTTGTATACCTTTTTTGCCAAAGTTGTTTTACCTAGTCCGGGCATCCCATAGATGGAGATAACATCCTGCTTCTTAGTTCCTCGTATCAATTTATTCATTATAATTTCTGCATGTTTCTCAAAGCCGACAACTACATCATCATAAATTGATGTAATACTAGGTTTGTTTGAAGTCTCTCCAGAAGAAAGAGTTCCTTTTCCACAAGTGCCAACAACCTCCATGGCTTGAGTTAATTGCTTTGTCACCTTTCATAAAAGAAATGAAACCAACGTCATTTCAGAATTCAGAATTTAGAGAAGAAAAAAACCAAACCCAAACATATCAAAGTAATGTAACATATAAAGGGTATTTTCTTTCAGTTACTGGAGATATTAATTCTAGGCCCCCCTGAGTCAAAATTCGCTACTCAATAATCTTTTATACAGTGATTCATCAAATTTTGTTTAAATCCCTTTCCCTTATAGTGGCAGATCGGATCCCAGACTTAAATATGCGAGTTTCACCTTAATATTCTTTCTTAGTATTGACAAAGAAAAATGGAATAATTCGTCAATTGATACGATTACAGAGAATTACAGAGAAGAAACAAATTCCAGGAGTAATCTCGAGGAATATGAACAACTAGTTCAGGAATTAAACCAGAGAATTCAGCTAAAGAGAAAAATATAGAGAGAAGAAAACAATCTTATCATCAATGAATGTCTATTATCTAATACAATCCCTTTATAAGCTCCTAGAGATGGCTAAATCAGTTAAAACCCAAAGCTACAGTAATAACAGAATTTAACCATCTGACAGTAAAGTTTCGAAGCTCAAATTTTAAAATAAAAAAACAGATCAATGAAGAAGATGAAATGTGGTAATATATAAATATTATACATAGTTATGATTCGTAATTTCTAATTTAGTTTTATAAATATTATACATAGTTATGATTCGTAATTTCTAATTTAGTTTATGTTGATCAGTATAGAGAAATAGCAAGCAGCATGTATGAGTTAGTTAGTTAGTTAGAAGGGTCCAGATCCCAAGAATCAGTTAGTAAGTTTGTTAGAGTCATAAGTGTGTATATATATATCTCAGTAGCTGATGTAAGTCTCATTCACGTGAATACAATGTAAAGACAACTCTATGTGAACTCAATAACATCTCTTCTTTTCTTCTCTTCTTCTCTACTCTTTCTCCAATCACTTAAAGCTCTTAAGCTCCATCAATGGAGTTATCAGTTTAACAACTCTAAAATTTAACTTCTGAATGGAACAAAACCCCTAGTAAATAAGTAGAGAAGCAAATAAAATAAAATAAAATAAAAGTTCAAAATAACCAAGAAAAAACTGATTAAAGAATAGTAATGAATAATGATGTGAAGAAAATAGAGTAAAATGTATGAAAAAAAAAAAAAAACAATTTAGAAATCTGACCTTAATTGGGTTATTGAGAAGATTGCTTACTTTGATGCTTTTGTGTTCAGAGAAATGGAAACTGATCAGAAAAATAGAGGAAGGAGATGGTGGACTTGAATGATATAAATAATTGTTGATTAAACAAATAAATAAATAAATACATATTATTTTAAACTCTCAATCAACAGCTGTAGCCTGTATTTATTGAACCCCACGTTTCCAATCGGAAAAGATAACTTTGTTTATGCTTCCATTTCATATTATTTAATTCACGTTCATCTGACATTTTACTTGATATAATGGTACAGTATTAAAAAATAAAGAAGACTTTTTATGATTATATTTTAAATTTTATGATTTTAACTTTGAGTATGTCATATGAAAAGTTGAAATTAAAGTGTTGTCAAAAAAGAATGAAAAATGTTATTCTTTTTTAAAAAAATTAAAAAGAAAGAAGATCATTTTATTTTTTTGAACGAAGGAAGTACCCCTATAATTTATTTTACTAGTTCTGACCACGTGTGTCTCATGCTAAGTTGTGCAGAGTTGTTATAACGATATATATATATATATATATATATATATATATATATATATATATACTTGGACATGTATGTTGCTCATGTATTCCATGCTAATTAAGTACAAGAACTTTTAAAATATTATAATAAGTGCGTGATAAGTTGCACTAAAATTGAAGAAAAATATACAAGCTCAAACCAATAACTTCAATTATGCAATTCTTATAATATATCAAATATTCAATTTGATAAAAGGTTCTTTTGTTTAATATGTCATAACTCATAATTTAAATGTCAAGTGTGATTTCAAAATATTTCTTGTCTTAAGTTTTGCATATTTTTTTCACCTTTGTAGTCTCCACCTTTTCACATTTGCATACGTATTAAGAAGTTGTTGTCGAATAAGAGTAGTGTTTTATATAGAAATTAGATCAATCTATGTCTTCCTTAAGATGACTAGTAGATGATCATTGTGCAATAACTTGCATAGTAATTGGAGAGAAAATATACAAGCTCAAACCAGTGAATGATGAGCTTAATCAATCAAGATTATTATCAGTATAAGCTACATCATGCTGCTGAAATATTGCTATCAAATGAACTTCAAAAGTAATATTTGAACAATTTTAATATGTAATTTTTGTAATGTATCATATATTCAACTTGATAAAATTTCTTTTTAATATGCCACAACACATAAATTAAGCGTCTCTTATTAATTCAAAATATTTCATGTTCTAAATTTTTTGCCTTCTTTCTAAGGAAAACAAAAGAAGCTCAGTTGGCAATTGTGGAAACTACTAACCGGCCAACTGCCTTGAGTTAATTGTTCAGTCACCTTTCATTAGGAAAACAGTTGGAAAAAAAACATTATTTTATAGAGTAGTAACACAGAGGTGTTATAATTGTAAGAAAAAAAATTACAAAAAGAATCCGATTAAGGAACTGCACTGTATAATTGTAACATCCGACAATTTGAAATAGCTTTGAAGAGGCTTAGGATTGGAAATTTTCTTTTTTTGGAAAGAATTTTAAAGTTTTGGAAATTTGGCTAAGTATGGAAAAGGTGAGTTTTTGGCCAACTTTGATCAGTCGTAACTTCTAGCTCATGATGAGTTAGAAGTTTTTCCAGTTATGGTTGCATATTCCTCGGAACGATCTTTCCAACGCCACCGAGTTTGCTCAATTCCGAGTCCGTATGAGCGAGTTATGACCTTTGAAAGTTGGGCAGTTGACAAGGAAATCCGTCCGGGAATCATTAAGGGCATTTTGGTCTTTTCCCTAGCCTTTTATTTTGGTTTTATAAATGTGTTAGGCTGATCATTTTGATCAGTTTTACCATTTTAAAAGAAGTGAGAGTGAGGGTTTTGAGAGAAGAAGAAGAGAAGAAGAAGAGAAGAAGAGAAGAAGAGGAGATCAAGCAAGGAGATCATCGTGGATTTTCG
>NC_064289.1:11489972-11545143 GCF_019186545.1 Solanum stenotomum | reverse complement strand
TTTCCTTGAAATCGAGCATTGGAATCTTATCCAGCTGGTAGTTGGAATGATCTAATTGTTTAACAAGATCATCATGAATATAAATGCACAACCGTGATTCCATGGAATGCAAATGTTGATACGGATTGAATGGCACTGCAAGCTGCATATACTTGTCTTCTGTGAGTTTTCTCAAGCAGAACTCACGCACTACATCATGAAGTGAGCAGTATTCTACATCACGATAAAATCTCATTCCGGAGACCATTATTAGGCTTCTGTTAAGCAAATCAGTCATGCAGACTCGACATGCTTTCTCCATGTTCTCTGTTCCGGCATTCAATACAAACTCTTCAGCCATCCACAACTTCAGCAGATGTTCCACTGGGATCTTATGGTCTTCTGGAAACAATGCCATGTAAAGAAGGCAAGGCTTTAAGTGGTCTTCTAAATGGTCATAACTTGATTGTATCACCTTCATACTCTGCTCTCCTAAAGCAATGTAACTTAAGTCATTTGCAACCTCGAGCCACAAGGATGCCTCCCTTTCCCTTTTTGCTATAATTCCAGCAATCAAGACAACCACAAGAGGCAATCCCTTACAGTGTAGGGCAACTTGTAACCCTGCTTCCAGTAGATCCGGGGGACAACTCTCTCCTCGAAATACCTTCTTCTCCAATAATTCCCAACTCTCTTCGGAAGTTAGAAAGTTAAGAGAATAAGGATCACTGTGGTGCTGAAGTTGCTTAGTCACTTTTTCAATTCGTGTTGTGACCATTACTCTGCTTCCACATTCACCTTGAGGGAAACATATTCCCAAATCTTCCCATGCCTTGACATCCCAAATGTCATCTAATACGATAAGATATCTCTTGCCTATTAGAACCTTGCGCAACATGTCAGCTACATCATCGTCCTCTTTGATTTTGATCTTATCATTTGTAGCTTGTTTGAAAATCTCAACCAATAACATCCTCCTATCATATGCTTGCGACACAGAACACCATGCTTTAACATCAAAGTAATTAACAATAGAGGGATTGTTGTATACCTTTTTTACCAAAGTTGTTTTACCTAGTCCGGGCATCCCATAGATGGAGATAACATCCTGCTTCTTAGTTCCTCGTATCAATTTCTTCATTATAATTTCTGCATGTTTCTCAAAGCCGACAACTACATCATCATAAATTGATGTAATACTAGGTTTGTTTGAAGTCTCTCCAGAAGAAAGAGTTCCTTTTCCACAAGTTCCAACAACCTCCATGGCTTGAGTTAATTGCTTTGTCACCTTTCATAAAAGAAATGAAAACAACGTCATTTCAGAATTCAGAATTTAGAAGAGAAGAAAAAAACCAAACCCAAACATATCAAAGTAATGTAACATATAAAGGGTATTTTCTTTCAGTTACTGGAGATATTAATTCTAGGCCCCCCTGAGTCAAAATTCGCTACTCAATAATCTTTTATACAGTGATTCATCAAATTTTGTTTAAATCCCTTTCCCTTATAGTGGCAGATCGGATCCCAGACTTAAATATGCGAGTTTCACCTTAATATTGTTTCTTAGTATTGACAAAGAAAAATGGAATAATTCGTCAATTGATACGATTACAGAGAATTACAGAGAAGAAACAAATTCCAGGAGTAATCTCGAGGAATATGAACAACTAGTTCAGGAATTAAACCAGAGAATTCAGCTAAAGAGAAAAATATAGAGAGAAGAAAACAATCTTATCATCAATGAATGTCTATTATCTAATACAATCCCTTTATAAGCTCCTAGAGATGGCTAAATCAGTTAAAACCCAAAGCTACAGTAATAACAGAATTTAACCATCTGACAGTAAAGTTTCGAAGCTCAAATTTTAAAATAAAAAAACAGATCAATGAAGAAGATGAAATGTGGTAATATATAAATATTATACATAGTTATGATTCGTAATTTCTAATTTAGTTTAACAACTCTAAAATTTAACTTCTGAATGGAACAAAACCCCTAGTAAATAAGTAGAGAAGCAAATAAAGTAAAATAAAAGTTAAAAATAACCAAGAAAAAACTGATTAAAGAATAGTAATGAATAATGATGTGAAGAAAATAGAGTAAAATGTATGGAAAAAAATAAAACAATTTAGAAATCTGACCTTGCTTGGGTTATTGAGAAGATTGCTTAATTTGATGCTTTTGTGTTCAGAGAAATGGAAACTGAGAAAAATATAGAGAAAGGAGATGGTGGACTTCAATGATATAAATAATTATTGATTAAACAAATAAATAAATAGATATTATTTTAAACTCCCAATCAACAGCTGTAGCCTGTATTTATTGAACCCCGCGTTTCCGATCGGAAAAGATAACTTTGTTTATGCTCCTTTCATTTCATACTCCCTCTGTCCACAATTGTTTGTTAGGGTAAGATCATACACACCCCTCAAGAAAAATTTAATATAAGGTGTAATTTGATTAATATAACCCTACTATACCAAGAATACCAAAAGTTCACATAACTTTTCAATTGAACTACACTATCATTAAGGGCATAATTGGAAAAAAGTGACTAATTTTTTCTTGATTGTTTAAATTGACAATTAATCTTGGACATCTATTTTTAGTATACATGCCAAACAATTGTGGACGGAGGGAGTATTATTTAACTCACGTTCATCTGACATTTGACTTGATATAATGATACAATATTAAAAAATAAAAAAGATTTTTTATGGTTATGTTTTTTAATTTTATGGTTTTTAACTTTTGAGCATGTCATATGGAAAATTGAAACTAAAGTGTTGCCAAAAAAGAAAATGTTATTTTAAAAAAAAAATTAAAAAGAGAGAAGATCATTTTTTTTAACGAAGGAAGTACCTCTATAATTTATTTTACTAGTTCTGGGCACGTGCGTTACACGTGTGTTTCATGCTAAGTTGTGTAGAGTTGTTATAATGATATATATACTTGGACATGTATGTTGCTCGTGTATCCCATGCTAATTAAGTACAAGAACTTTTAAAATATTATAACAAGTGTGTGATAAGCTGCACAAAAATTGAAGAAAAATATACAAGCTCAAACCAATAACTTCAATTATGCAATTCTTATAATATATCAAATATTCAATTTGATAAAAGTTTCTTTTGTTTAATATGTCATAACTCATAATTTAAATGTCAAGTGTGATTTTGATCAAAATATTTCTTGTCTTAAGTTTTTCATATT
This sequence comes from Solanum stenotomum, assembly GCF_019186545.1. Classification (NCBI taxonomy): domain Eukaryota; kingdom Viridiplantae; phylum Streptophyta; class Magnoliopsida; order Solanales; family Solanaceae; genus Solanum; species Solanum stenotomum. The sequence continues at coordinate 11,541,950 of NC_064289.1, read as the reverse complement.
CTTTTTCACCTTTGTAGTCTCCACCTTTTCACATTTGCATACGTACTAAGAAGTTGTTGTCGAATAAGAGTAGTATTTTATATAGAAATTTGATCAATCTATGTCTTCCTTAAGATGGCTAGTAGATGATCATTGTGCAGTAACTTGCATAGTAATTGAAGAGAAAATATACAAGCTCAAACCAATGAATGATTAGCATATTCAATCAAGACTATTATCAGTACAAGGTACATTAATATTGCTATCAAATGAATTTCAAAAGTAATATTCGAACAATTTTAATTATGTAATTTTTTTAATATATCAGGTATTCAATTTGATAAAAGTTCTTTTTAATATGTCACAACACATAAATTAAGTCTCTTATTGGGTCAAAATATTTCATGTTCTAATTTTTTTGTCTTCTTTCTAAGAAAATGTAGCCTCCACCATTTTATAATCACATACAGATCAATAAGTTGTTATCGAATGTGAATTGTGTTTTATAAAAACTGCACATAAATTCGATCATATACCTTTCTTATGATAGCTAGTGGATCATTGTCAATTTTGTGGTGTACACCTACAAAAAGATATAGTTATTATTAGTGATAAAAATAATAATTGCTAAAATATCTAATCAATGTATATAAATCATAATTATTATAGGTACGTATACCCTTTGTCTAATTCAAAATTATTAGTTCTATCTGTGAATTTAACAAAAAAATATTAGTTAAATTATGTAAATTGAATCCTAACCAAAATTTACACAAACAAAAATATATAGTTTCATCATACTCCAAGAAGTTATAATTAAAAAGAGAGTAATCTTACCTGATTTGATATTTGCATGACAAATTTCTATGTTGCAAGAGGTGAAATAACTATGATACACACGCTTACCTATCCAAGTGAGATGAACTTTCACCTAATCAGAAAACATATATGAATAAGTCGAATTAAAGACAATAACTTATTATGTGAATAAAAAAAAAATAGAAAACATAAACAGATCAAAAATAGAAAAGAGAGATACAAACACAAAATAAATATGAGAAAATATCGCCTGCACATAGTAGGATTGATAATCTTATAATTTGATGAGTTGGGATAGGTGCTTGTGATTTTTCACTATTTATACACAATATATAGCATTTAATAAAATATATTGTATTGAATTGATCAAAAGAATTTACTCCACATTGAATATATCAAGCAACTTTTCAAATTCTCCTTATGTTTATTACTACAAAGAGAAGTTTTAATTTTTGCATTAGGAATCAGAAGAATAAAGCATTTACAAAAATTGAATACACACAACTCCATGTCTTCTGATTTATCTAGTTCATTCATTTGCTATATTATTATTTATATTTATTAGAAGATAGACTTACTTTTTAGCAAAAAAAAAAAAAACATAAATAGGAGATAAATATTAATGGGTATCTTCGGATATATATATTCAATAGCCTAATGCATTGAACTAAGTGTATATTTATACTTGTACAATATTATTGTAGGAATAATATTTGATTGAAGGATATTAATGTCATTCAATATTTCATGGACATTTTGATAATTCAATTTTTAAAATATTTTGGTTCCACTTATATATATACTTACTATTTACTAATTTAATAGAAGTTTTATTTCTCTTTATTTTTATGTGAAGGAAAAATGACAAATTAATTATATTTAATATTTAATTAATAAAATATTTTATAACGTTTTTATTTAGTATATGGGTAAAATGACAATTCAACTTTAAATTTTGAAGCTTTTCACTTTTAATAAAATAAAATTATTTTCTATTCATCTATTATTTATTATTTATTTATGATAATATGATGATAAGTTAGGAAAATGAAGAGGTGTGAAGTTGATCTTAAATGGAAAAATGATTTTAAGAAATAAATTAATAGGCAAGGGGCATTTTCGTAATTTAAATTTTGACTCAGATGGTTCCCACTTTTAATAATGGTCGAACCCATCGGTGGCCCCCTAAAGTTGACACCAATTTTCATTTAGACACTTTAACTAGATTTTATTCATTTTAGACACCTCAAATAGATTTTGATGAGTCATTTTGACACGTTTTGCTTACATGACATAGAGAGTGTGATACACTCGTTTATTGGGCGTGAAAAGTTTATTAATCAATTTTTAATTATTTTTTTTCCCTTCTTCTTCCTATTTTTCAGCCACCATTTTTTAAGCTCAACTACATTCATGGTGAATGTTTTAAAAAAATTGGGAATTAACCACCTATTTCAAGATTTAAATAATCATGAAATTCTTTCATAGAGGAATTTAATATTGTTATAAGGAAGCGGATTTGATATTTTACTCCTTCCTTCCCATCCTTCAAACTCTGCTTCACTGTAAATGCTTTTTATTTTTTAAGTTAATTTTGATGATTTCAATTCAATTTTACTGCTTTGTTTTTAATTTAGAAGAATCTGAATCCATGACATTTTCTTTTAATCAAATGTGGAACAAACCCTTTATCGAACCAAAAGTAAGCAAAATACAAAAAAAATATATGATGATATAACGATTTAATATTAAGGATAGTAAAAAAAAAAAACCTCCCGTCTATTTTACTTGTCATTTTTTATGCACGTCCTCCAAGAAAAATATTAGCTAGAGTATAAAATAATTTGACTAAATTATTTTTATTTATTACTTCTTTATATTTAGTACTTGTCAAATTTTGATCTAACACACCTATTAAGAAAATAATTATTGTTATTAACTGATAGAGTCTTAAACATATTTATTCACTACATTTTTCAAAGAGATTGATTCAATGTTAATAAATTGAGGGTATAATAGGAAGAAAAAAAAATGGTCTTCCTTGATTTGTCAAAAATGACAAGGGAAATCAAATTAGGAAATACTTCATACGTTCACTTTTACTTGTCATTTATTTCTAAAATAGATTTTCATTTTTACTTATCACTTTTGACATGTATATATATATAAAAGATAATTATTTTTTTTCTATGTTTTACTCTTATCATTCAATACTATTCTCCATATCATTTTCAAGACCCAATACTAAACATTAATTAGTAGGGATAGTATGGTAAAACATATATCAATAATTGTTTCCTTAATGAGTATGCTAAGTCAAATATTGACAAGTAAAAATGAACGGATGGAATATTTTACAAGTAAATAAGAACAGATGGAGTATTTGACAAGTAAATAAGAACGGATTGACAAACTTTTGGCTATTTTTTGACACTTTTCAACCTTAAAAAACACTTTTTGAGTTATCCAAACACTTCAAAACTAAAAAATACTCCATATATTCCATATTAACTAAATTTATGAGGCAATACACACATATTAAGAAAAATACTCAAATTAAAGACATAATTTAAATCATACTTTCCACTATTGTCCTTTGTGAAATAAAAAATGTAACTTTGTTACTAGTACAATTTATCTCATATAGAAAATATCGAACTTCATTAAAGGAAAGGACAACTATAGAAAAACAAATTAAACATCCATCTTAAACTTTGAACAATTCAATTATTTCTAACAATGAAAAAAACTTCAAAAATTTAATTAATATAGAATTAAAAAAGTAGCTTAAAAGCCAAAAACCACACAAAATAGGTCAATCTAAACTCCCACTGATACCTACTTGTTCTTCTTGATCTTCTTTTCACTTTTACTTTATGATCAATGTGTGTTTATGATTTGTAATTACTACGTTAGTTTAATAACTCTACAATTTAACTTCTTAAAGGAATAATATGCCTAGTAAATAAGTAGAGAAGCAAATCAAATAAAAAGAGCTTAAAGTTAACCAATAAAATGCGATTAAAGAATATTACTGAATTAATGATGAGTAATTGTGATCATATATATATATGACTCATAATTAATTTAAAAACTAAATGAAATGAAGTTTCTATTTTAATTATTATTAATAATTAGTTAAAGTAGCTTTAAAAGAAAAGAAACAAGAATTGACATTTTAATAATATTTTATGAGGAATGAATATGTTTAAAAAGAAAAATAATACTAATATTTTTTATTATGCAAAAAACATTTTGACTTATTAAGTAACAATAACGATATTTTTTAACTAACCAGCGTCTTTTTTTTCAATGTCACATTGTTTAACATATCTTTTGACGCTTTTTCATTTCTGAGCCCTGAGAGCTATTTTGGTAGAGCTTTTCAGTAATAATTTGTGTACATGAAAATCAGATGCGTTAGAGATGTTTTGATATCTTTTATGAGTCTATCACAACTTAACTAGACCAGGTCCCTTAACACGCATACACACAATACAGAAAGTAATGTGTAATGTAAAGAACAAATGATATTTACGTGGAAACCTTTTTGCTTGGAGAGGAAAAAATCACGACATGTCTCACATGATTTCAGCAACAACTCCATTAATCATCCAGCCAAGATTCAGATTACAAACTCTTGTAACCCTAGGAATTAAACTCGTAATCCCTTCCCCCTTGTAACACCTCTATATAAGACAAGCTAAGCAATAACTCTATTGTCCACCATACCAACTAACTCTAGTTGATAAAGACTTCAACAATAGCTCACAAATTCATCAGCATTACAAGACTGAAATATACATGATAACATAGATCGATATATGATGTGAAAAACTTTTCAAACAAATTTCAGAACTAGATTGATGTTGGAATCATCCAGACAATTTTAGCTTGCAATTCAAATAATAACAACTTCTTAGCTTTCATCTCTTCAACCTGCATGTAGAAGAGGTGATGAACATAAGTTACTAAAAAAATATATTATATTATGTGGTAACCTCACAGTCAATCACTTCAATAAGTCGCAGTGTTGGAATGAATATCTACAAAACTAGGAGGGATCTCCTTGAAGTAGTAACCATCGTGTATAACTAGCTCCTCAAGCACCGGAAAGGATTCCTCTGAAGCTATCCATTCGTCCATCTGCATATCGAGTAATATCAAGTATTTGAGTGCACGGAATTCCACGTTTCTGACGTCCCAACAATAGCTCCGTGTTCTCTCCAAAGGAGTACCCCCCTCTAATTTGAGACTCTCAAGCTTCCGCAATCTTGCAATGTTTGAAATCATTTCTTTCGCCAAGAAACAACCATTTAGGGACAGATCCCTAAGATTTGAAGGGAAGACAAAATAGCTCTCCCATCCAATTGAATCCCAGAATTCCGTCAAAGTAAACTCCAGAAAAAGAGAATGAAGGCAAGTATGAACTTCCGATATGGGAAACAAAGGAAACTTAGGTGCATATTTAATGCAGAGGCTGAGTTCTTCAAGATTTGAAAACTTCCACCAGAACCTTGGATTAATATCATACCTACTTATATAGCAAGTGTGAAAAGTCTTCAAGTTCTCTAGCATAGTTGTTGAAGATTCTTGGTCATTGTATTCCCCTCCCAAGGAAAAATGTTCTATATTCACATGCCTTAGTTTCGTCATTTCCCAAAAAGAAGCACCCCTTATGCATAACTTCTTATGTGACTTGACCTGTAGAGTTTGGAGATAGCGTAGGTTCGATATCCACTGCAATTCAAAATTTTCCAACATAAAGTGCAAGGTACCTCAACTCGGTTAGCTGTAGTATTGCATTAACCCATGAATATGGCAATTCCACATCCATCAAATGCAATGCCCGAACATATCTTAATTCAACAAGTAAATCTAAAGTATTTGATCGGTTATTCAATGTACTGAGTGTTGGATGAGCAATGAACTCCATGTTATTCCATGTATTCATGAGTGTTGGATTTGATCGGTCATTCCATAATTGTTCAACAAGATCATCATGAATATACATGCATAACCGTGATTCCTTGGAATGCAAATGTTGATACGGATTGTATGGCACTGCGAGCTGCATATACTTGTCTTCTGTGAGTTTTCTCAAGCAGAATTCACGCACTACATCATGAAGTGAGCAGTATTCTACATCACGATTAATTCTTATTCCGGAGACCATTATTAGGCTTCTGTTCAGCAAATCACTCAAGCAAACTCGACATGCTTCCTCCATGTTCTCTGTTCCGGCATTCAATACAAACTCTTCAGCCATCCACAACTTCAGCAGATCGTCCACTGGAATCTTATGGTCCTCTGGAAACAATCCCATTTGTAGCTTGTTTGAAAATCTCAACTAATAACGTCCGCCTATTATATGCTTGCGATACAGCACACCATGTTTTAACATCAAAGTAATTAACAATAGAGGGATTGTTATACACCTTACTTGCCAAAGTTGTTTTACCGAGTCCGGGCATTCCACAGATGGAGATAACATCCCGCTCCTTTGTTCCTCGTATCAATTTCTTCATTATAATTTCTGCATCTTTCTCAAAGCCCACAACTTCATCATCATCATAAATTGATGCAATACTACGTTTGTTAATTTCAACAACATCCATTTCAATTGGCAATTGTGGAAACTACTAACCGGACTACTGCCTTGAGTTAATTGCTCTATCACCTTTCATTAGGAAAACAGTTGAAAAAAAAACATTATTTCATAGAGTAGTAACACAGAGGTGTTATAATTGTAAGAAAAAAATAACAAAAAGAATCCGATCAAGGAATTGTACGGTATAATGATGTCAAAGTAAAATTTGATGCTTTAATTTTACAAATCTATTACAAGACAAGCTAAGCAATAACTCTACTGCCCACTATACCAAATTACCAACTAACTCAAGTTGATATAAATTTCATCAATAACTCAACGTAACTAACCCTAGCTACTAACTCGACTTAACGATGATTACAACTGAAATGATCTAAATTACTTTATAGCATAGGAATAGATCTTACACCGTTAGAGCACAAGACATTAACCGCACATAACAACTAAAGACTCAAGAAAATAGAGTAAAATGTATGTTGAATATGAAAAACAAATAAAACAATTTAGAAATCTAACCTTGAGATATTGAGAAGAAGACTGCTTGATTTGATGCTTTTGGGTTTAGAGAAATGGAAACTGAGAAAGTAATTAAAATAAGCCAAACCAAAGAGGATCGAATGGATTTCCACTTGCAAATATGTTAATGAGCTTTAGAGTTAATTAATGAAGTTGGTGGTGGCCGGTACCTGAATATTAATTGTAGGAAATATTATAGAAAGACTTGCTTTTAAGCAATAATTTGAAATAATAGTCAATTTAAGAAAAGGCCAAATACATAAATTTGCCCTCATATTTCATTTAGGTACTCTATTTTAATTTTGTTTCATTTTAATCTTTCAATTTTATTTTTTTATGTATCATTTAAAACACAAAATACTAGTATTATGATTTCTTACTTTTTTTTAGTTATATTTTTAATTGCAGTTTTGCATTTTAAAAATTGACGTATGTCAGTTAGCTTACGTAATAAAAAATTAATGGATAAATAGTTGAGTGACTTTCTAAGTGAAATGTCAATAGTTAAGTAACTTTTGAGTTATAAAAAGTTGAGTGACTTTCTAAGTGAACAAATTTAAGTTGGGTGATTTTGTAAATGAACTATTCAAAGTTGAGTGACCATTTGAGATATTATCTCTTGGTTTATTTACAAATCAATATTCCTACTACAATTATTAATTAATTATTACTCTTCATTCTATAGGATAAAAGTAAGGAAAAATTATTTGGATGAATACCTTTTAATAAATAATTACTGATTTTAGCGATATTTTTGATTTATTACCATTTATAGCAATACTATGATAAATCTGCAATATGTATTAAAAGTGAATTATATATGCAATATATATGTATTATGACTGTTTTTTAAAATATATTATGTTTGTTTGGTAAGAAATTAACACGTTGTATTATAATTGTATTAAAATGTGTGATAAATGTATTATCTATCAATAAAACTTGTATTATATGTGTTCTATAAATTGTTCACTGTAATATATATTAAAATTGTATTATAAATATAATAAAAGTGAAAAAAAAATGTTATTTCTATAAATGATAAATATTTTCTTAATATAGTATATTGATGTAAGTTTCCTAAAAGTAAATGGAAGCTGAGATTGATTTTTAAGTTTGTACTCACTACTCAGTTCTATAAGATAAGATTTTGTACTATCTTTATTCTACCATGATATACAATATTCTTAACTAGAAGAAGAGGGATCCTTGCAAACACTAGATTTAATGTAAGCGTGAGATCAATACAATGAGTAACCACCCTCCAATCAAGGTGTATGTTTTATTCCTAAATCCAAATTAGTCGAATTAAAAGATTCACCTTTCAAGTGGCTAACTATATAGGAAATTGAATTGCAACCTCAGCTTCCTAATTAAAAAGCTCCCTAATAAAAACAGAAAAAAGGCATAAAACATATACTGTATCATTTATCTTGGCCTCAATTGGTATGTATGTTTTCCAATTTTGGGTATGTACAAATAGACATTAAACTTGAATATAGTTGAACGAGTAGACACACGTCCTATATGACAATTGTGTCCTACATGGTATCCTACATGTATTATGTTACGTAGAATGTGTGTCTACTTGTTTATTTTTATACAAATTTAAGTACTTACTTATGCACATCCAATGTTGAAGGGCATAACTGTTAGCTAAGATCAAGTTAAAAGATATGTATGTCTTATCTTCAGGGACATCGATAAAAAGAATCTGAATTATGCTTAAAAAAACAGACAATAATGTGACAATACAGAAGTAGAATTAAGAAGTGGAAATAGAGCTGGGAATTCACAGCTTTGAATTGCTTTTAAATACATTTAATTATTTATTACACCTAAAACTTGGAGACTGTCACATCCTGTGTTTTCTTCTCTGTCCCTTTTGATATTCATAGCTGAAACACCAAGTGAATGGCTGCAGTAACCCAGTCTAATAAGTCGCAGTGTTGGAATATCCGCAAAGCAAGGAGGGATCTCCTTGAAATTTTGACCAGTAGCTTCTATAGATAGCTCCTCAAGAACGGGAAAGGATTCCTCTGAAGCTTTCCATTCGTCTATATGCCAACGGAGTAATGTCAAGTATTTGAGTGCAGGGAACTCAACATTTGTAATGTCCCAGCAATAGAGGCTCTCACTCTCAGATATCCTGCAAGGAACTCCCGTCTCTAATGTGAGACTCTCAAGCTTCCGCAATCTTGCTATGTTTGAAACCATTCCTTCCCTCAAGAAACAGCCAGCAAAGTACAGATGCCTAAGATTTGGAGGGAAGACAAAATTGCTCTTCCATCCAACTGAATCCCAGAATTTCAAGGAACTTAACTCCAGAGAAAGAGAATGAAGGCAAGTATAAACTTCCGGTATGGGAAACAAAGGAAACTCAGGTACATATTTCATTTTGAGGCCGAGTTCTTCAAGATTTGGAAACCTCCACAAAAACCCTGGATTCATATTGTCCAAGCATATATTGCAAGTGTGAAAAGTCTTCATGTTCTCTAGCATAGTTGTTGAAGTTTCATCACAACTTCCTTCGTCATTGAAATTCCATACCACGGAAGACCTATTTATATTCACATGCCTTATCTTTGTCATTTCCCATAAAGTAGAAGCCCTTAGCCATATCCTCTTCCTTGTTTTGAGCTGCAGAGTTTGGAGATGGTGTAGGTGTGATATCCACTTCAATTGAAATTGCTTGACATAAAGTGCTAGGTACCTCAACTGAGTTAGCGATTGCAGTACAGTAGCCCATGAATTTGGCAATTCCACATCCATCAAATACAATGCCCTAATAAATCTGAATTTAACAACTAAATCTAATGGATTTGAATATTGGTTATTCCATGTATTGAGTTTTGGATGAGCAATGAACTCCAAAGAATTTGTTTCCTTGAAATCGAGCATTGGAATCTTATCCAACTGGTATTCAGAATAATCTAATTGTTTAACAAGATCATCATGAATATAAATGCATAACCGTGATTCTGTGGAATGCAAATGTTGATACGGATTGTATGGCACTGCAACCTGTATATAATTGTCTTCTGTGAGTTTTCTCAAGCAGAACTCACGCACTACATCGTGAAGTGAGCAGTACACTACATCACGATTAACTCTCGTTCCAGAGACCATTACTAGGCTTCTGTTAAGCAAATCACTCAAGCAAACTCGAGATGCTTCCTCCATGTTCTCTGTTTCGGCATTCAATACAAACTCTTCAGCCATCCACAACTTCAGCAGATCGTGCACTGGAATCTTATGGTCCTCTGGAAACAATCCCATGTAGAGAAGGCAAGGCTTTAAATGGTCTTCTAAATGGTCATAACTTGATTGTATTACCTTCATACTCTGCTCCCCCAAAGCAAGAGAACTTAAGTTATTTGCAACCTCGAGCCACAAGGACGTTTCCCTTTTCATTTTCGCAACCCAGCAACCAGGACAACCACAAGAGGCAATCCCTTGCAATGTTGGGCAACTTGTAACCCTGCTTCAAGTAGATTCAGGGGACAACTCTCTCCTTGAAATACCTTCTTCTCCAATAATTTCCAACTCTGTTCGGATGTTAGAAAGCTAAGAGAATAAGGATCACTATGGTGCTGAAGATACTTAGCCACTTATTCAATTCTTGTTGTAACCATTACTCTGCTTCCATATTTACCTTGAGGGAAACATAAACCCAAATCTTCCCATGCCTCGACATCCCAAATATCATCTAATACGATGAGGTATCTCTTGCCTATTAGAACCCTGCGCAACATGTCAGCTACATCATCGTCTTCTTTGATTTCGATCTCATCATTTGTAGCTTGTTTGAAAATTTCAATCAATAACGTCGTCCTATTATATGCTTGCGACAAAGCACACCATGCTTTAACATCAAAGTGATTAACAATATAGGGATTGTTGTATACCTTTCTTGCCAAAGTTGTTTTACCAAGTCCTGCCATTCCATAGATGGAGATAAGATCCCGCTCCTTTGTTCCTCGTATCAATTTCATCATTATAATTTTTGCTTCTTTCTCAAAGCCCACAACTTCATCATCATCATAGATTGATGTAATACCAGGTTTGTTTGAAGGCTCTCCAGAAGAAAGAGTTCCTTTAGCACAAGTCTCAACAACTTCCATGGATTGAGTTAATTGCTCTTTCACCTTTAATAAAAGAATGAAAACAATATCATTTCATAATTTAGAGAAGAAAAACACCCAAACCAAGTTCAAATGATTTGAATTTTTGTTGTACTACAATTTACAAACCAACTTGAAGTAGTTAGTTACATATTTGAATTAATTACATGATTTTATAAGCGAAAAAAGATTTTAAAAAAATCTCACCTTCCGTTGTTGATTGTGGCAAACAGAGATCAATTGCTCCAAAGGGTTGCCCTAAATTGATGGTAATAGAAATTAAAAAAATGACAAATAGTTGTCGGCTTGTAGTGGGAAATATCAGCAACTAAATAAATACAATAATTTAAGATTTTTCTAAAAAAATAATTGAGTGTTCACAAATAAAAAAAAAAGTGATTAAAATAAATTAAATTATTTTAAAATGGTGAATGCCCATGTGACTTATGGACCCACCCACTGTAGCAAACATCCATCCCAAGTAACATACATTTTCAGACTTATAAATAGTCTAATATTCTTAATTCTTTTAAAATGTAATGGATAAGGATCTGAAAAATAATCCAATTTTGATCAAATTTGTTGTTGTGATACTAAACTTTCATGAGGACCTATTATCTCCCTAGACTATTTAATACCGTATTTTAAACATATATATTTGCCCACGTGGACATAAAAAATAATGTAAAATTATAAATAGTAATGTGTCCACGTGGGCACATATAGACCTTTAAAATACACTATTAAATAGTTCAGGGGTGAAAAATACACTATTAAATAGTTTAGGGAGGTAATAGGTCCTCATGAAAGTTTAGTATCGCAACAGCAAATTCGACCAAAGTTGAGGTATTTTTCAAACCGTTTTCCCAAAATGTAGTACACATTTTAAAAAATATATTATTTGATATTTATTACTTTCATCTCGAATTAATAATATTTTGTTTTTAATTTTCATCACTTTGTAACACAATTTGATGATATTATTAATTTTCACTATGAATAATGCATAAAATTTAAATGATAAGATACAAATTTTAATTAAAATACAATACATAATATAATAATTTAAATACAAAATAATGATACAATACATTACATAACATAATAATTTTTAAATCACAACCATAATTTAGTAATTCGGTAGTTTGATTCTAGATTTAACAATATTCGAAAAAGGAAGTATGTAGTGTATGATTTAGAGAAGTTGTGATTGTAATTGCAATCGTGCTTGTCGATTTCTTTTTTTAATTATTCTTAGTTGTTCTTTAGAAAGTTAGAATAAGATATAATTTAATATTAAATTAAGAATTTCAAAAATTAAATTTTATATAACATAAAAATTATATAGGATGATTATTAAAGAAAGAAAAGATTTATATTACGAAATAAGAAAATAAAATGAAATAGAAATAATAATATAATATTGAGGAGAAAGAAGGAGATTGTTTTTTTAGAGAGTAAATAGAGAATTCGGTTGGAATTGGTTGTCTGGAAAAATAAAGAACTCAATATTTTGAGAGTAAAATAGAGTGTAGGGTTGGAGAAGCCCTTAGGATAAATGTGTATTATTATTTGTTGTCTTATTTGCTTGATATCTTTCTATTTTTTAATTTATCGGAAATAATTTTTCTAACATAAATATAGGGATAAGATTTGCTTAAATATTTTCTGATTTAAAATAGAGCACACTTGGTATGCTACTGTTGTTGGTGAGCAGAATTATTATAGTGTTCATATTATCCTTTGGGCTGGTAGTTGGCTCACTGATTTGGGCTTGAAACTGTCATGTTAGAGCTTAAAGGTCTCAAGTTCGAGATCCTTGTTGGCCTCTGGGTTGAGCTTGTTGCATCGAATTTGCCTAGTTTATAATACATCTGAAACAAGAAACAAACTCTTTTAGGCAATTTGTACAAATATTTCACGAGTCACCAGATGACAACATTGTTCAATTATTCACAAGTAAAACTAGATTGACAAGATTTTGTACTGTCTTTATTCTACCTGAAGTTAAACAGACTATAGAAATGGAAATAGAGCACCTATGAAGTGCATTTATTTACTTTTTATAACAACTTGGAGACTGTCACATCCTGTGTTTTCTTCAATTTCTCTTTTGATATTCATAGCTGAAACCACAAGTGAATTGATGCATTTGGACAGTTCAATAAGTCGCAGTGTTGGAATATCTGCAAAGCTTGAAGGGATCTCCTTGAAATTGGGACCAGTAGCTTGTATAGATAGCTCCTCAAGCACCGGAAAGGATTCCTCTGAAGCTTTCCATTCGTCTATCGCCCAACTGAGTAATGTCAAGTATTTGAGTGCACGGAACTCCACATTTCTGACGTCCCAACAATAACTTTGTGATCTCCTCCAAGGAAATCCCACCTCTAATTTGAGACTCTCAAGCTTCTTCATACTCGCAATGTTTAAAACCATTTCTTCCGTCAACAAAAAGCCAGCAAGGTGCAGATGCCTAAGATTTGGAGGGGAGACAAAATTGCTCTTCCATCCAACTGAATCACAGAGTTTCAAGGAAGATAACTCCAGAGAGAGAGAATGAAGGTGAGTATGAACTTCCGGTATGGGAAACAAAGGAAACTCAAGTACATTTTTAATGTTGAGGCTGAGTTCTTCAAGATTCGGAAACCTCCACAAAAACCTTGGATTCATATTATCCAAGCATATATGGCAAGTCCGAAAAGTCTTCATGTTCTCTAGCATAGTTGTTGAAGTTTCCTTGAAACTTCCTTGGTCATTGACATCCCATACCACAGAAAAAGCATCTATATTCACATGCCTTAGCTTTATCATTTCCCATAAAGTAGAAGCCCTTAGGCGTATCCTCTCACTTGACTTCAGATGCAGAGTTTGGAGATGGTGTAGGTGTGATATCCACTTGAAATCAAAATGTTGGACATAAAGAGCAAGGTACCTCAACTGAGTTAGTGACTGCATTGCAGTAGCCCACGAATTTGGCAATTCCACATCCATCAAATGCAATGCCCGAACAAATCTTAATTTAACAAGTAAATGTAAAGGATTTGAATATCGGTTATTCCATGTATTGAGTTTTGGATGAGCAATGAACTCCAAAGAATTTATTTCCTTGAAATGGATCGTTGGAATCTTATCCAGCCGGTAATCGGAATGATCTAATTGTTTAACAAGATCGTCATGAATATAAATGCATAACCGTGATTCCCTGGAACGTAAATGTTGATACGGATTGTATGGTACTGTGAGCTGCATATACTTGTCTTCTGTGAGCTTTCTCAAGCAGAACTCACGCACTACATCATGAAGTGTGCAGTATTCTACATCACGATTAATTCTCATTCCGGAGACCATTACTAGGCTTCTGTTATGCAAATCACTCAAGCAAACTCGAGATGCTTCCTCCATGTTCTCTGTTTCAGAATTCAATACAAACTCTTCAACCATCCACAACTTCAGCAGATGGTCCACTGGAATCTTATGATCCTCTGGAAACAATGCCATGTAAAGAAGGCAATGCTTTAAGTGGTCTTCTAAATGGTCATAACTTGATTGTATTACCTTCATACTCTGCTCTCCTAAAGCAATGGAACTTAAGTCCTTTGCAACCTTGAGCCACAAGGAGGCCTCCCTTTCCATTTTTGCAATAAATCCAGCAACCAGGACAACCACAAGAGGCAATCCTTTACAGTGTAGGGCAACTTGTAACCCTGCTTCAAGTAGATCCGGGGGACAAGTCTCTCCTCGAAATACCTTCTTCTTCAATAATCTCAAACTCTCTAACGTCGTTAGGAAGCTAAGAGAATAAGGATCACTGTGGTGCTGAAGATGCTTAGCCACTTTTTCAATTCGTGTTGTGACCATTACTCTGCTTCCATATTCCCCTTGAGGAAAACATTTTTCCAAATCATCCCATGCCTCGACATCCCAAATGTCATCTAATACAATGAGGTATCTCCTGCCTATTAAACTCTTGCGCAACTTGTCAGCTATGTCGTCATTGCCCTCATTGATTTTTATTTTATCATTTGTAGCTTGTTTTAAAATTTCAACCAATAACTTCCTTCTATTATATGCTTGCGACACAGCACACCATGTTTTAACATCAAAGTAATTAACAATAGAGGGATTGTTGTATACCTTTTTGGCCAAAGTTGTTTTACCTAGTCCTGCCATTCCAAAGATGGAGATAACATCTCGTTCCTTAGTTCCTCGCGTCAATTTCTTCATTATATTTTCTACATGTTTCTCAAAGCCCACAACTTCTTCATCATCATAAATGGATGTAATAATAGGTCTGTATGAATGCTCTCCAGAAGAAAGAGTTGCTTTTTCACAAGTCTCCATGAATTGAATTAATTGCTTTGTCACCTTCCATAAAAGAAACGAAAACAACATCAGTTCATAATTTAGACAAGAAAAACACTCAAACCAAGTTCAAAGTATTTGAATTTTGGTTGCAAAGAAACTTTGTTGGATAAACTAGAAACCAATTTGAAGTATTTTATAAGCAAAAAGAAAAATTAAAAAATCTCACCTTCCGTTGTTGATTGCCCTAAATTGATGGTTTCAGAAATTAAAAAAATGAAAAATAGTTGTAGTGGGAAATATCAGCAACCAAATAAATACAATAATTGAGTGTTCACAAATTTTATTTTATTTTTAAAAAGTGATTAAATAAATTAAAATTTACTTTAAAAAAGTAAAAAAAAAAAATTGGGAGCCATAATAATTTTTGCTTTTTGACTAAAAAGTCTCTTTCTTTTCTTCTCATCTTTTCCCCGTTTGCTTTTTCTTTTTTCTTTTTTCTCTTTCTTATCTACTTACTTAGATAATGTTGCCCGTGCTATGCACGAGCCCAATAATATAAATGATATGTTTTGGGGCTAATAACAAAATTTTTAAAGTGATTGTTTGCGTGGATAAAGGAATAAGTTTTTTTTTATCACAAATCTGTACTTTCTTTGATGTTATTTAAGGGATAATAAGACTACCCACATATAACATTTTAAAAATATTTTATGTTGTCAATTATCATGATTTATAGTATTTTTACAATAGATTCACTTCAAGAATCAGTGGAATTTTTTGTATTTTTTTGAAAACATATTTTATGTTGTCAATTATCATGATTTATAGTATTTTTACGCAATTTTTAAATATAAAAAACAGTAAAAAAAAAGACAAATAAATTAAAATGGACCCAATATATGTTATTTTTGTTGTCTCAATTTATGTGATACAAATAAAATTTGGAGAGTCATCCAAATTTTCATATTTTTTTTAAAAATGCTTTAAGTTATTAATTATTGTGATTTATAATATTTTTATGTAACTTTCAAATAACCTACATTACTGGTCACTTTGTTCTAATTTATGTGATATTGATAAAATTACAAAATTAACCCTTTTAAAATGTCTTTCACATATTTTAAGTTGTTAATTATTATTATTTATAATACTTTTTCGGTAATTTTAAAATGATATGTGTTATTTTTTTTGTCCCAATATATGTGAGCCTGATAGAATTCTGAGAGTGAACCTATTTTATTATATAGCTTTTAAATATTTTAAATTGGTAATTATTGTAATTTTTAATGCTTTTTAAGTCATTTGTAAATGATATATGTTGCTTCCTTTGTCCCATTTTATATAGTATAAATAAAATTCCTGAAAGCAACTCAATTTTTAATATATTTTTTTAAATATTTTAAATTATTAATTATTGCGATTTATAATATTAAAAAAAAATTAAATAGAAAATGTACAAAACTTGTATCAGCCTAAAAAATGACCACGATAATTCGAATCCTACAGAAAGCAATAAGGTTGTACGTAATTTTAAAATACTTAATATATATTACTCCGCTTGTCTCAATGTATGTAGCATAGATAAAATTTCAAGAGTCAATCAAATGTTGTTAATTGTTAAGATTTACAATACATTTTACGTAGTTTTCAATAATTTCACATTAAATAATACATATTACTACTTTTGTCTCATTTTATATGACATTGATAGATTAATTTAAAGAATCAGTCAATTTCTTTTTTTGTGTTTTTTTAATAAATATTTTAAGTTGTCAATTATCACGATTTATTGTATTTTATACATAATTTTTAACGATAGATTAATTTCAAGAATCAATCGAATTTTTTTATCTGTATTTATTTTTGGAATATTTTATATTGTCAATTATCATGATTTATAATATTTTTACGATAGATTCACTTCAAGAATCAGTGGAATTTTTTGTATATTTTTGAAAACATGTTTTATGTTGTTAATTATCATGATTTATAGTATTTTTACACAATTTTTAAATATAAAAAACAGTAAAAAAAAATAAGACAAATAAATTAAAATGGACCCAATATATGTTATATTTGTTGTCTCAATTTATGTGACACAAATAAAATTTGGAGAGTCATCCAAATTTTCATATTTTTTTTAAAAATGTTTTAAGTTATTAACTATAGTGATATATATATATATGTCACTAATGGAAAAGTCCCAATCTTAAATATTATATATTATACTTGAGCATAAACTCCCTTTTATTATATAGTAGAAAATATAAATATATATGTGGGCTCTAGTAATTCCACATGTCAAGTTAATGGGTAGCTTCAACTCCCACTTATATAATAAGAGAAAATATATATTATATATATTATATAGTAGAAAAAATCATAAACTCCCTCTATATTTTATTATATTATATTATATTATATATTATATAAACTCCCTTATAGTAGAAAAATAAATATATATTATATATATTATATAGTAGAAAAAATGATTTATTATATTATATTATTATATTATATATTATATAGAGAGTTTATGATGGGACACATAGAATGTCCCATCATAAACTCCCTTTTATATAATAGTAGAAAATCTACTAATAAAATAAAATAAGTTTTCCTCCATTTAACTTTATTCTTAAAAAAAAAAAAGTTATGGTAACGGAAAAATGTGAATGATAGACAATTATTACTATTTATGAATATAATAATTTAAAAAAAAAAGCATTTCAAAATTTTATGTATTTTATTGAAATTATAAATTTAAAAAATTATATATATATAAAACTTAAATAATTAACTATTAAATTGGTGTATCTAACCGTTCAAATGTCAATATTTATATTTTGATAAAATAAAAAAAATGTTCTGATTGAATTTCTCGGTGTGGAAATATTAAAGATTAGTCTTTAGCATAACTAATACCGGAGGAAATTATGTTGTGCGACTATTTGTAGCTTAAATAGAAAAAAGTCATTATATGAAGAAAAAAAATATATCATGTATTTTATAAATTCATTGAATGAGTGGATTGACCATTTCGTTATACATGAACTGCTTATATGTATTATTATAAATTTATTGAAGGTTTGGATTGTCCATTTCGTTAATACATGAACTAAAGTAGTTCATGTATGCATATTTAAGAGATGATTTGAAGACATTTGAATAAGACGATCTCTACATTCTAGTCTCCATATCTCTTTTCTATATTGCTTATATCTTATCAGATGTATTTTATTTACCGATTCATGTATTCAATGTCCAATAGAAAAAAAATCATATAATCTAAAGAACAATTATATTGATGATACATGTAAAAGAAGAAACAAAATATTTTAGGGCAGTTTAGGTACTATTTTGTTGCATTTGGTATATGTATTCTAAAATCTTTTATTTTTACTCCTAGAGTCAAATTTGCTTTTGAATTTTGAGAAACGGACCAACTTTATTCTATCTGAAAGTTGAATTGCAACCTCAGCTTCCTAAGTTAAAAATTTCACTAATAAAACGAAGAGATAATAATGTGACAATACAGAAGTAGAATTTAGATGTGTAAAGAGAGCAGTTTTCCTACAACATGGAGACTGTCACATCCTGTGTTTTCTTCTATCTCTCTTTTGATATTCATAGCTGAAACTACAAGTGAATCCGTGCAGTTAGACAGTTCAGTAAGTCGCAGTGTTGGAATATCCGCAAAGCTAGGAGAGATCTCCTTGAAATCGTTACAAACTTGTAAAGATAGCTCCTCAAGCACGGGAAAGGATTCCTCTGAAACTTTCCATTCTTCCATCTGCATACTCAGTAATGTCAAGTATTTGAGTACAGGGAACTCCACATTTGTGACGTCCCAGCAATACCTCTATGATCTCCGAAAAGGAATTCCCAACTCTAATTTGAGACTCTCAAGCTTCTTCAATCTTGCAATGTTTAAAACAATTTCTTCCGTCAAGAAACAGCCAGCAAGGCGCAGATGCCTAAGATTTGGAGGGAACACAAAATAGTTTTCTCATCTAACTGAATCCCAGAAATTCATGAAAGGTAACACCAGAGAAAGACAATGAATGCGAGTATGAACTTCCGGTATGGGAAACAAAGGAAATTTAGGTACACATTTAAGGTTGAGGCTGAGTTCTTCAAGATTCGGAGACCTCCACCAGAACCTTGAATTCATATCATCCCTGCTTATATAGCAAGTGCCAACAGTCTTCATGTTCTCTAGCGGAGTTGTTGAACATTCTTCAAAACTTCCTTCGCCATTGTCTTCCCATACCAAGGAAAAACGGCCTATTTTCACATGCCGTAACTTCCTCATTTCATATGAAGTAGCAGCCCTAAGGTGTAAATTCTCAATGATGTTGGACCGGAGCAGTAGAGATTGGAGATTGTGTAGGTGTGATATCCACTTTAAATCAAATTGTTTGACATAAAGTGCAAGGTACCTCAACTGAGATAGCGATTGCATTGCAGTAGCCCATGAATTTGGCAATTCCACATCTGTCAAATGCAATGCCCAAATATATCTTAATTTAACAAGTAAATGTAAAGGATTTGAATATAGCTTATTCCATGTATTGAGTTTTGGATGAGCAATGAACTCCAAAGAATTTGTTTCCTTGAAATAAAGCATTGGAATCTTAGTCAGCTGGTATTCAGAATGATCTAATTGTTTAACAAGATCATCATGAATATAAATGCATAACCGTGATTCCGTGGAATGCAACTGTTGATACGGATTGTATGGCGCTATGAACTGCATATAGTTGTCTTCTGTGAGTTTTCTCAAGCAGAACTCACGCACTACATCATGAAGTGAGCAGTATTCTATGTCACAATTAATTCTCATTCTGGGAACCATTACTAGGCTTCTGTTATGCAAATCACTCAAGCAAACTCGGCATGCTTCCTCCATGTTCTCTGTTTCGGCATTCAATACAAACTCTTCAGCCATCCACAACTTCAGCAGATCGTTCACTGGAATCTTATGGTCCTCTGGAAACAATCCCATGTAAAGAAGGCAGGCTTTAAGTGGTCTTCTAAATGGTCATAACTTGATTGTATCACCTTCATACTCTGCTCTCCTAAAGCAAGGGAACTTAAGTCATTTGCAACCTCGCGCCACAAGGACGCCTCCATTTCTGTTTTTGCTATAATTCCAGCAATCAAGACAACCACAAGAGGCAATCCCTTACAGTGTAGGGCAACTTGTAACCCTGCTTCCAGTAGATCCTGTTGTGACGAAAAGATGAAAACGAAAAACTAAAATAAAGAACACCAAGTTTAACGTGGAAAAATCCTTCAAAACGAAGGTAATGTTGGGTTATGAAGGATGATTAGGGCGTCATGCGGAAGCTTACAATTTGCAAATCATATAGTTGATAAATCAGATAACAAAAACTTATACTAAAAATCAAAATATTATTATATCAAAACTAATATAAAGAAAAAACATTGAAACTTTAGAGAGAATAAATCTCCCCATAAACAAGACTCTTAAACGACTACATTGTGGATGTTATTGTTTTGTGTTAGAAGAAACAAACTAATATTTATAGAGTCCTAAAACCTTTTCTTACTAGAAAAAGAGTCCTAAAATGAGAGAATAAATCAAATATGAAAGAATATTATATTTTCCTTTCAAGAAAAGTAAAAACATTTATGGTAATGTTTTGTCTTTTCTTTAAGAAAAAATAAATCTTAAATTATGGTAAGAAAATCAAGGCAAAATCCTAACAGGTAACCACCACGGGATCGACAAGATCCGAATTGCTTCACTATAACAATAAGAGAGTTACAGTTGTTCTTCTAATGGCTACATAACAAGTGCCAAAAGAGAACAAACAATAGCTACACTAACAAAAGATAAATAGAAAGAAACACCACCCAAACCCAACTGCTGTTCGGGGCCTAAAACAGGATCTTTCTGACTTCCGAATCCGATCTCCACCGTTCAAATCAACCACCAAGATGTCAGGAACACTCAATAAAAATTTCAGCCCGATCCAACGGTTAGTTAATCGGAAAACACGATCTGAAGGTTGCTAGACGGAATAAAAGACTGCAGCAAAAGAACCCTTTTTTCTTTTCTCTTATCTCTTGCAAAAACTACTCTTATGTCCTAATGTCTTTCAAAGACAATATTAATGAGCAATCTAAATTGTTCTCTCAAGACCATCCTCTATTTATAGAGTTGTACTTTTCCTTACAAAGTCAAAACCAACTCCAAATAGGATTACTATTTCAATCCTTTTCCTAATAGAATTGGAAACCAAATAAAGAAAATAATTCCAATCCTTTTTCAAGTAGGATTAGGCCATGGGCCTTTGGCTGGAACATGGGCAATAGCCCAACAGATCCGGGGGACAACTCTCTCCTCGAAATACCTTCTTCTCCAATAATTCCCAACTCTCTTTGGATGTTAGAAAGCTAAGAGAATAGGGATCACTGTGGTGCTGAAGATGCTTAGTCACTTTTTCAATTCGTGTTGTAACCATTACTCTGCTTCCACATTCACCTTGAGGGAAACATATTCCCAAATCTTCCCATGCCTTGACATCCCAAATGTCATCTAATACGATGAGGTATCCCTTGCCTATTAGAACCTTGCGCAACATGTCAGCCACAACATCGTCCTCTTTGATTTTGATCTTATCATTAGTAGCTTGTTTGTAAATCTCAACCAATACTGTCCTCCTATTATATGCTTGTGACACAGCACACCATGCTTTAACATCAAAGTAATTAACAATATAGGGACTGTTGTATACCTTTCTTGCCAAAGTTGTTTTACCGAGACCGGGCATCCCATAGATGGTGATAACATCCCGCTCCTTTGTTCCTCGTATCAATTTCTTCATTATTATTTCTGCATGTTTCTCAAAGCCCACAACTTCTTCATCATAAATTGATGTAATACTACATTTGTTTGAAGTCTCTCCAGAAGTTCCTTTTCCACAAGTTCCAATCACCTCCATAGCTTTGTCACCTTTCATAAAAGAAATGAAAACAACATCATTTCAGAATATAGAGAAGAAAAAAACCAAACCCAAACATATCAAAGTAATGTAACATGTAAAGTTTTGTTGAGTATATAGCAAGAGTTAATGGGAAATGGAGGGAAGATGAAAAGAGAGGAACTTGAAAAGTCCTCTTATGCTTTAGTAAAAAGACATTTCTCCCTCATTGGTGGTGGAAAGAAAAATAGAAGAGTTTAAATATAGAAACACTTCTATTAATTGTTAAAAGGGTTGGAAAGAGGGACCCCCTCGCGCCGTCGTTGTCACTCGGCTTTGGCTTTGGCTTTGAAAAATGATCGAGCGAGAGATTATTTTTGGACAAAGTTTTGTTTTAAATAATTTAATTAATTATTTAAATAAAATTAAATGGCCAAAACATTTCAATTAATTAGTTAATTAACCGAAATGTTTCGACCCGACTCGAATTTGCGTGACCCGTTTTATTTGAATTTCCCGCAGTTGGAGATAACTGTTCTGAAAGGTTGCAACTTTCAGGAACAACCATGACCGTTTGAAAGGTTGCAAATTTTCTGAAATAGTCGTGTGGTTTCTGAAAGGTTGCAACCTTTCGGAACCAGTTCCTCTTGGCTATAAATACCAGTTATTTTTCAAACTTTTTACTTACGAAAATTTCTAATTTCTTCTTCTTCTGCATAAATATTTTTCGTATACTTTATTGTCGTTGAGTGGCTCGCTGACACCAGCATTTTGGGTATCAATATACTGGTGATTGAGATTATTCTATCCTGGGAGGACATATTCCAAATCAAACTTCAGTTACTAGAGGGGA
This sequence comes from Solanum stenotomum, assembly GCF_019186545.1. NCBI lineage: Eukaryota > Viridiplantae > Streptophyta > Magnoliopsida > Solanales > Solanaceae > Solanum > Solanum stenotomum. Next base: position 11,518,790 of record NC_064289.1, on the reverse strand, counting down.
ATAATTTCCTTAAGGGGACACTGTGCACTCTCCACTAACAAGGATAACATCAATTAGGATGTTAATAGCACTAGCGACCAGATATAGCATGTGCTATTAGCAAACTGAGTCGGTTCACTAGTAATCCTAATCAAACTCACTGGATGGCAATGAAACGTGTGTTGGGGTATCTGAAACATACACAACACTATGATTTACATTATAATAAATATCCTGCCGTGATTGAAGGATATAGTGATGCAAATTGGATCACCGGGTCAAATGAAGTAAAATCCAAAAGTGGTTATGTGTTTACACTTGGTGGAGGAGCAGTCTCTTGGAAATCGTCCAAATAGACATGTATCACTCGCTCCACAATAGAATCTGAATTTATTGATTTAGATAATGCTGGTGAAGAAGCTGAATGGCTCCGAAATTTCTTAAAGGATATTCCATTCTGTCCTAAACCTGTGGGACCTATTTGCATACATTGTGATAGTCAAGCAGCAATAGGTAAGGCAGGGAGCGTCATGTACAACAGGAAGTCTCGTCATATACGACGGCAACATAACACCGTAAGACAACTGCTCTCTAGTGGAATTATCACAATTGACTATGTGAAGTCAAGCGATAATGTGTCAGATCCACTAACGAAAGGCCTAGTGAGAGAGGCAGTTGAATGATCATCCAAGGGAATGGATTTACGGCTTAGGATAAGTCAGCATGGCGGTAACTCTATCTAGCAGACTGGAGATCCCAAGAGCTAGATTTAAGGAGAAAAACAAAGTTTTGACTGACGGTTCGACATTGTCAATCAACTCAATCCATTCTCATGATGAAGACAATGTTTAGGAACAAGGTTAAGACTTTAAGGCTTGTTAATGAGTTAATAAAGCTTAAAGTTTTTAATGATTTGCTAAGTTTGCAGATTTGACCAAATAGTGTTTCTACGAGATGACACAGTTAGAAATCACCTATGTGAGTGTGAAGTGTAAGCCGCTTCAAAGGGAATTTTTTGTTAAAAGCCTATTCTCTATACACTCATCAAACCAGGAGGTGTTCATGGTTGAAACGAATACAACCGTAAGAACCATAAACGGTAAAGGGTTAATTGTGTGACATCATATGGTTGTCTAGGTATACACCAAAGCTCGACAATTCAAAGATATCGCATCTACCGATTGACCGAGTATATCCGAGATATGTTCACTACGGAAAGTCTAAGGGAAAACCTACTTATCCAGATGCAATTGATCACTGCTTGTAAAGTACACACTCGTCCGTGCATTCGTTATGTTATAAACACTCCCCATTCATGTGGGAATTATTGGGTATATAGCAAGAGTTAATGGAAAATAGAGGGAAGATGAAAAGAGAGGAACTTGAAAAGTCCTCTTATGCTTTAGTAAAAATGCATTTCTCCCTCATTGGTGGTGGAAAGAAAAATAGAAGAGTTTAAATAGAGAAACACTTCTATTAATTGTTAAAGGGTTGGAAAGAAGGATCCCATTCACGCCGTCATCGTCGCTCGCTTGGCTCGGCTTCGACTTTGGCTTTGGAAAATGATCGATCCAGAGATTATTTTTTGCCAAAGTTTTGTTTTATTTATTTATTTAATTAATTAAATGGCCAAAATATTTCAATTAATTAGTTAGTTAACCGAAATGTTCCGACCAGACTTGGATTCGCGTGACCGGTTTTATTTAAATTACTTTCCCGTTTTATTTGAATTTCCCGCCGTTGGAGATGACTGTTTGAAAGGTTGCAAACATTCTGAAATGGTCGTGTGGTTTCTGAAAGGTTGCAATCTTTCGGAACCAGTTCCTCTTGGATATAAATACCAGTTATTCTTCAGACTTTTTACTTGCGGAAATTTCTGATTTCTTCTTCTTCTTTTGCACAAATATTTTTCGTGTACTTTACTGCCGTTGAATGGGTCGCTGACACCAGTGTTTTGGGTATCAATACACTGGTGATTGAGATCATTCTATCTTGGGAGGACATATTTTAAATCAAACCTCGGATACTAGAGGGCAATAGTTTCCTTAAAGGGACACTGTGCATTCAGTGGGCTTGATCTTTTTCCGTTCTGTCATTTCCAGATTCTGGTATATTTTATAGATCTTAGTTTTTTCGTGAATTAATTTATGTTCTTCTGTTTTTCACTAGTTCATTAAACTTTAATAACTTCGTGTTTCTGCAAAGTTTGTTTTAACCAGTGGTACTGTTTTAAACACAATTGGGCAACAACTTTTATGTGTCACAAATATATCCACTACAATACACTTTTACCTCGGATATTTTCTTTCAGTTACTAGAGATATTAATTCTAGGGTCCCCTGAGTCAAAATTCGTTACTCAATAATCTTTTATTACCAAAAATGATCATTCGGCGAATTTTTATTTCCGGCAAAATGCATTTGATTTTACAAACAAACACACTGTTGGGTTTGGACCAAAGCTTGAAAAAGGAGGAAAAATTTAGTGACCTGTCGACGATTAAATTATATATGAAATTTCACGTCAAATTTTATCAAGTTTTGTTTGAAGCCCCTTTCCCTTATAGTGGCAGATCGGATCCCAGACTTAAAGAAAGAAGTTCATTTTTTTGAACAAAGAAAGTACTCCTATATTTTATTTTATATAGCTATTTAATATTAAGAATAGAAAAAAAAACATTTCCTCCTGTCTATTTTACTTGTCATTTTTGTTATGCACGTCCTCTAAGAAAAATATTAACTATAAGATAATTTGACTCTAAAATTTAACTTCTTAAAGGAATAATATGCCTAGTAAATAAGTAGAGAAGCAAATCAAATAAAAAGAGCTTAAAGTTAACCAAGAAAATGCGATTAAAGAATATTACTGAATTAATGATCATAAGTTATTATGATCTTATATACGTGACTTATATTATTAATTAAAAATAAATGAAGTTTCAATTTTAATTATTATTCATTATTGGTTAAAGTAACTTTAAAAAGAAAAGAAGCCAGAAATGAATTTTTTTTAATAATATTTTATGAGGAATGAATATGTTTAAAAAGAAAAATAATACTAATATATTTATTAGGAAAAGAACATTTTCTACTTATTAAGTAATATTAATGATATTTTTAAACTAACCTATTAGAGAGCCTCTTTTTTTTTCAATGTCCCATGGTTTAAAGATAACTTTTGACGCATTTTCATTTTGAATAATTTTTTTGAACTATAAAAAATATCCTAACAATTCACTTGATATGAACTAGAAGGACTACTTGAAACAGTTGTTACACTATATCCATTGCGGAGAGTTAATAAAAAAAGTAAAAAGAAAAAGATGACTTTTGTTTTTTAACGGTTTGATTTTTATTTTGTCACTTAATTTAAAGACATAATACATAAATATATCCTTTAACTTGACTTCATTTTACATTTATATTCTCCAAATTTAGGTGTGCACAAATAGATAAATAAACTTGTATGAAGTTATGAGTCCTAAATGACATAATACACATAGGATACCACATAAGACTCGAATTGTTTTGTGTGATGCCACGTAGGACGCATATGTTTATTTGTTCAACTTTATACAAGTTTAAGTGTTTTTTTGTGCACACTAAAAGTTAGAGCACTGTAAATTGGAATCAAGTTAAAGGACAAATTTATATATTATGCCTAATTTAAAATATGTTTTTATTGAACGTATGACCTATTTGAAAATCGTACTATCTCTATTAGGGGTGTGAATCGTCGGTTCAGTTCAATTTTAAGTATTATCGATTCAAATTATCGATTTTCAATTTTTAAATGTGTTAAACCGATAGTCAAACTAATAAGATATTTGTTATCGGTTTTTGATTTATTGATTTCTGGTCTTTAACGGTTCGGTTTTCAATTTAACCAATAAGAAAATACTTTCAAAACAAATATATGACTTGTCCAATAATTTGACATGATACAGATATACATCGAAACAAGCAAAACAGACAAAATTGCAACAATAAAGATGAAAGTAATACTAAAACCTAAGACCATCTCCAACCCACCTCTATTTTACTCTCTATTATCTATATTTTGAGAGCAAAATAGAGAATGGGCACTCTAACCCACCTTCATATCACTCTCTATTCTTCATATTTAGAGAGCTGAATAGTAGTTCTCCAAATATGGAGAACTACTATTCACACTCTTTATTTCACTTTTTAAATATTTTATTATTATTTCTATTACTTTCTAATTAACATATTATTTTACATATAATTTCATTAATTAAATATCTAATATTCATAATTCTTTTTAAATGTAATATAATATTTTAAAAAATATTTTATTTAATATATACTATTTTCATCCAGAATTAACAGTATTTTAATATTTTCTAATTTTTGTCAATAATATAATTTGATTTTATTATCAATGTTCACTATAAAGAATAAACAAAATTAAAATGATAAGATGAAAAATTTAATTTAAAAGTACAATACATAATATGATTAATTAAATACAAGATAACAATACAATACATAACATAATAATTTAAATACAAGATAAAATACAATACATAACATAATAATTAATTCGTGATGAAACAAGAATCATGTCTGAAAAGATGTTGAACGTGCATTCGGAGTTTTGCAATCACGTTTTGCAATTATTGCAGGACCGTCACGTTTTTGGAGAAAAGGAAGTGCTACATGATATAATGACTACATGTATTATATTGCACAACATGATAATTGAGGATGAACGTGATCTTAATGCACCAATTCAAGATGACATAGAGGCTCCAACTCCAACGACAAAAATGGTGGTAGATGAAAATCTCCGATTTGAACAATTTTTACCTAGACATAAAAAATTACAGACAAAAATACTCATTTTGAACTCCGTAATGCATTAATAGAGAATTTATGGGAGCAATGTAATAATTTCAAAAATGGAGTGTTTATGTAATGTTTATGTAATTGTATTTCACTTTTATTTGAATTTGTCCATTAATTTGTATATTATGTAATATTTTCTTCCAATTTATGTTATTTAAAAATTTAGGATAAAATATAATTTTATATTAAATAAAATTTGAAAAAATAATTTTTTATATCAAATGAAAATTATATCAAGTAATTATTGGGAAAAAGAAATAAATGATTTATATTATGAAATAAGAAAATAAGAATGAAATAGAAATAATAAAATAATATTGAGGAGAGAGATAAAAGATTTTTTTAGAGAGTAAAATAGAGAATTGGGTTGAAGTTGATTGTTGAAAAATAAAATAAAGAATTATATATTTGAAGAGTAAAATAGAATGTAGGGTTAGAGATGCCCTAAAAGGATAAATAAAGTAAAACAGAGTGTAGGGTTATGTCCCAAAAGGATAAATGCAGAGGACAAAATTAAGTAGTGTTAATTGTGTAGAGTCTTTATAGTTATAGTTTAATATAGTAATTATATTAATATTTTTTGTTTAATATTTATGTATGACTAAAGAACAAAATAACAAATTACTTATTATATTCTTAATTGATTATCGATTAACCCAATATTAAAAAATCAATATCGAAAATAATCCAATAATATTTTTATAAAACCATTAAATAACTGTTAATCCAATAATAATCCAATAAAAATAAACTAATAACACTTTTTCAGTTCGATTTATGATTGGTTTGATTTTCGCAACCCCTAATCTCATTTGTTTTAATATATATTAATTTCTGAAAGTCTGACTTTGATAGAGTAGTCTCTGTGATTGAGTAATTTAGGCCTTTTAAAATCAAATAAGCAGTTTAACAAATTCATGAGCATTACAAGATTGAATATACATACAGAGAATTGTTTTCTCCATATATATGAGATGGAAGAAACTAAAGAGGTGTTTTCCGCTATAAGCTTTATTAGTCCTTCAATTTAACAACTTGGAGACCGTCACTTCCTGTGTTTTCTTCAATTTCTTTTTTGAGTTTCAAAGCTGAATCAACAAGATAGTCGTTGCAGTCAAACAGTTCAATAAGTCGCAGTGCTGGAATATCCTGAAAGCTAGGAGGGATCTCCAGGAATTCGAAACCAGCTTTTATAGATAGCACCTCAAGCACGGGAAAGGATTCCTCTGAAGCTTTCCATTCGTCTATCTGCATACCGAGTAATGTCAAATATTTGAGTGCAGGGAACTCCACATTTGTGACGTCCCAACAATAGCTCTCTGATCTCCCCAAAGGAATTCCCAACTCTAATTTCAGACTCTCAAGATTCTCCAATCTTGCAATGTATAATATCATTTGTTCAGTTAACAAACAGCCTGCAAGGCACAAATGCCTAAGATTTGGAGGGAACACACAATAGCTCTCCCATCGGCCAACTGAATCCCAGAATTCCGTGAAAGATAAAACCAGAGAAAGAGAATGAAGGCTAGTATGAACTTTCGGTATGGAAAACAAAGGAAACTTAGGTACACATTTGACGTGGAGGCTGAGATCTTCGAGATTTGAAAACCTCCACCAGAACCTTGGATTCTTATTATCTAACAATATATGGCAAGTGTGAAAAGTCTTCATGTTCTCTAGCATTGTTGAACATTCTTCAAAACTTCCTTCTTCATTAATGTCTTCCCATACCAACGAAAAACAGTCTATATTCATATGCCTTAGCTTCGTCATTTCCCATAAAGTAGCAGCCCTTAGGTGTAACTTCTCATTGGACCGGAGCTGTAGAGTTTGGAGATTGTGTAGATGTGATATCCACTCCATCAAATACACTGCCCGAATAGATCTGAATTTAACTGCTAAATGTAAAGGATTTGAATATAGGTTATTCCATGTATTGAGTTTTGGATGAGCAATGAACTCCAGAGATTTTGTTTCCTTGAAATCGAGCATTGGAATCTTATCCAGCTGGTAGTCGGAATGATCTAATTGTTTAATAAGATCATCATGAATATAAATGCATAACCGTGATTCCGTGGAATGCAAATGTTGATACGGATTGTATGGCACTGCGACCTGAGTATACTTGTCTTCTGTGAGTTTTCTCAAGCAGAACTCACGCACTACATCATTAAGTGAGCAGTATTCTACAACATGATCAATTCTCATTCCGGAGACCATTACTAGGCTTCTGTTAAGCAAATCACTCAAGCAATTTCGAGATGCTTCCTCGATGTTCTCTGTTTCAGAATTCAATACAAACTCTTCAGCCATCCACAACTTCAGCAGATTATCCACTGGAATCTTATGGTCTTCTGGAAACAATCCCATGTAAAGAAGGCAAGGCTTTAAGTGGTCTTCTAATTGGTCATAACTTGATTGTATTGTTGGGTTTAGGATCTTTTTTCCCTTCCTATGTGGATAAATAAAAGTCTTATTAGAACTAGCCCACTTTAGCCCATAACCCAAAATATTATGTGGCATATATAAGGCTTATTTGGTCTTATTTTTAGAAACACAAGAGAGAAAAATCAAGAGAGTTTCGTTTTAGAGATTGAGAGAAAAAAGAGAAAAAATCTCGTTTTTGCTTCTGGAAATTTTCTGCTCAGGCAGTCCGCTTCAGACAGAGTTTGCCGCTTCGTTAACCGTTGGATCGTGCTCAAATTTGAACTGGCAGTTCTCAGCATCTGGTTCTTGCAATTCAATGGTGGAGATCGGATTTGGAGGTCTGTAGCTTCTGATTTTGGGGCGTGAACAGTAGCGCGTTTTGGGTGAAATCTCTTCTTTAATTCTCTAGTTTTGGTGTAATCTTGATTTGTTGTTGCTCGTTGTTTGGCACTTGTTTTGTGGCCAATTTTGGAGAACAATTTTGTAACTCTTGGTGTTTATAGTGGAGCTTTTGGTCCTGTGGTTTTTTACTCTTCACATCGAAGGGTTTTCCACGTAAATCNAAAAAAAAAATAGTGATAAATAAATAAGTTAAAATAAATGAGTTCTTTTACCTAGTTAAAAATTTCAAAAAGTTAGTTTAAATAAATAAGCTTTTTTTACTTAGTTAAAATTTCATAATTAGTTAAACTGAATGAGTTCTTTTATTTTATTAAACTTTCAAAATTAGTCAAAGTTGTGTGTTCTTTACTTAGTTAAATTTTAAAATATTTAGTTAAAGTAAATGAGTTCTTTTACTTCGTTAAAATTTCAAAATTAGTTAAAATCATTTTGGTCAAATCGCCGGTCAACCGCGAGTTAGCGGGCATTCCGAGGGCCTAACACCTTCTCGGAATGTACATTGAACTTCGAACCCTTTTTCAATTGATTTTATCTGTTTAAATCTTTTGAAAACCCTCTGATTTTTTCTTGATTTTTTTACTAAAAATTAAGTGGCGACTCTGTCCTTTTGGAAACCCGATTTCTCTTAAACCATAAGTTTAATCGGTTTTTCGAAAACTAAGTCATTTTCCCTTTCTATATATTTTTAAATAAAACAGTCCTGTGATTTTTTACTCTTCACATCGAAGGGTTTTCCAAGTAAATCATTTTGTCTTGTGTGATTGGCTTATTCTTATCTTGTTACTTTAGTTTGGTTGATATACTTGATGTCCATTCTTCATATTGATTGATTTGGTTTGTCTTCTCTTGGTTCAAATTAAAAGGGAAAGTTTAAATTTGGGTATTATTCCGCTGCTATCCTATCTGGCATTCTTGTTAGTGCCTTGCCTTTCCCAACAAAGTGGTATCAGAGCATTGATTATTGATTTATTGTTGATAATTGATTTGAATGATGGAGGCAAATATGAGCAAGATGGTTTGTTTGAATGGTAGTAACTATCATATTTGGAGAGGCAAGATGAAAGATATTCTATTTGTCAAGAAAATGCATTTACTTGTGTTTACCTCTAATAAACCCCAGTCCATGACGGATGAGGAATGGGAATTTGAGCACTTGCAGGTTTGTGGCTATATTAGACAATGGGTTGAAGATAATGTTCAAAATCACATTGTGAATGAGACACATGCCAGAAGTTTGTGGGACAAGCTCGAGACGCTATATGCTTCGAAGGCTGGCAACAATAAGTTGTTTCTATTGAAACAATTGATGAATAGCAGGTATAAAGAGGGCACTCCTATTTCTGATCATATTAATGATTTTCAGGGTGTTCTTGACTAGCTATCTAGAATGAATGTAAAATTTGATGAAGAAATACAGGGACTATGGCTTCTTAATACTCTGCCAGACTCTTTTGAAACTCTTCGAGTTTCTTTGACTAATTCTGCTCCCAGTGGTGTTGTGACCATGGAATATGCTAAGAGTGGTGTCTTGAATGAAGAGATGAGAAGAATATCTCAAGGCTCAACTTTTTCTACTTCACACTCTGATGTTTTGGTTACTGAAGATAGAGGGAGAAACAAGTTCAAAGGTAAAAGTGACAGAGATAAAAGTAGAGGTAAGTCAAAGTCTAAATACAAGAATGTTACATGTGACTATTGCCACAAGAATGGTCATATCAAGAAATTTTGTTTTAAGTACAAAAGAGATATGAGACAACAAAAGAAAGAAGGTGACAATGAAAATCGTGTTGTTGTTGCTAATGATGATCTTCTTGTTTCTTGTGATGAAAATGTCGTCAATCTTGTTCGTGATGAGTCTAGCTGGTTTGTGGATTCTGGTGCTACTTCTTTTGTCACGCCCAAGAAGGAATTATTTTCTTCTTATACTCCAGGTAATTTTGGGATGTTGAAAATGGGTAATAATCATAAGGTTGCAGTTCTTGGTATTGGGACAGTTTGTTTGGAAAGTAACAATGGTTCCAAACTAGTTCTCAATAATGTCAAACATACTCTAGATGTTCGCTTGAATTTGATTTCTGTGGGATACCTTGATGAAGAGGGTTATGTTAATACCATTGGTGCTGGCCAAGCTTACTAAAGGTTCGATGATTATAGCCCGTGGTGATAAGTTATCTAACTTGTATGTTTTTCAGGGCTCCACTTTTAGAGGCTCAGTAAGTTTGGTGGAGAATGATACTTCATCAATGTTATGGCATAGAAGACTGAGTCATACGAGCGAGAAGGGGATGAACAATTTGGCTAAGAAGATTTTGCTTCTGGAGTGAAACAAGCAAAGTTGAACAAGTGTGTTCATTACTTAGCAGGTAAATAAAAGAGAGTTTCTTTTCAGAGTCATCCGCCTTCAAGAAAGCTTGATTTGCTGGAGTTAGTACATTCTGATTTGTGTGGTCCTTTTAAGGTAAGGTCTCATGGTGGTGCACTTTATTTTGTGACTTTTATTGATGATTATTCACGCAAACTCTGGGTATTCTCTTTGAAGTCCAAGGATCAGGTACTTGATGTGTTCAAGAGTTTTCAGGCCTTGGTTGAGAGACAAACAGGGAAGAAATTGAAATGCATTCATTTTGATAATGGTGGTGAGTATATTGGCCCATTTGATAGATATTGCAGAGAGCAGCGTATTCGATATCAGAAAACTCCTCCAAAGACTCCTCAACTAAATGGTTTGGCGGAGAGGATGAATAGAACTCTTGTTGAGAGAGTTAGATGTATGCTTTCAGATGCTAAGCTGCCATATTCCTTTTGGGCGGAAGCACTTAATACTGCTGCATATGTTATCAATTTATCTCCTCCTGTTGCTTTGAATGGTGATGTCTCTAACAGAGTTTGGTCTGGTAAGAATGTTTTTTATGATCATCTTAAAATTTTTGGGTGTAAAGCCTTTGTGTATGTTCTTAAGGATGAAAGGTCAAAGTTAGATGTTAAAACTAGGCAATGTATCTTTGTTGGTTATGGTTGAGATGAATTTGGCTATCGTTTCTTTGATCCAGTTGAAAAGAAACTTGTTAGAAGCCGTGATGTTGTGGTCTTTGAAGACCAAACAATTGAAGATCTTGACAAAGTTGATTCTCAGAGTAGTGATAGCCTAGTTGATGTTTATCCAGTGCCGTTGACTATTCCACCAGGTGAAAATCTTCATGAAATTCAAGTTGATATTGAAAATGGTGATCATATTCAGAATGACCAGTATGTCGTTGATGCTCCAGTGCAAGACGATGTGGTTGGTCTGCAACCAACTATTATTGATGCTCCAGAGAGTTCTCTCAGAATATCTACTAGAGAGAAAATATCTTCATCTCGTTATTCTTCCAATGAGTATGTACTCTTGACTGATGGGGGAGAACCAGAGAGTCTTGATGAGGCCATGGAAAGTGAAGAAAAAGAAAAGTGGTTTGATGCTATGGAGGATGAAATGAAGACTCCACATGATAATCATACCTTCGATTTGGTTATGTTACCTAAAGATCGAGAAGCTTTGAAAAACAGGTGGATTTTTCGGGTGAAACATAAAGATGGTAACCCAGTTCCACGGTACAAGGCTAGATTAGTTGTGAAGGGTTTTAGCCAGAAAAAAGGGATTGATTTTGATGAGATATTCTCTCCAATTGTGAAGATGTCATCCATTCATGTGGTTCTAGGCTTGGTTGCAAGTTTGGACTTAGGGGTTGAACAGATGGATGTTAAAACTGCTTTTCTCCATGGTGACTTGGATGAAGAAATTTATATGGAGCAGCCGGAAGGCGTTGAAGTCAAGGGAAAAGAGAAGTATGTTTGCAAATTGAAGAAGAGCTTGTATGGTTTAAAACAAGCTCCTAGACAATGGTACAGGAAGTTTGGTTCTTTTATGAGTCAGCAGGGCTTCAAGAAGACTTCTTCAGACCATTGTGTTTTTGTGCAAAAATTCTCTGATGGAGACTCTATTATCATTTTGTTTTATGTTGATGACATGTTTATTGTTGGTCATAATGCTTGCAGGATTAGAGAGTTGAATAAGTCTTTTGCTATGAAAGACTTGGGACCAGCAAGGCAGATTCTTGGCATGCAGATTGTCCGTGATAGAGATGCCAAGAAGTTGTGGTTGTCACAAGAGAAGTATATTCAGAAAGTACTTCGTAGATTCAACATGGACAAAGCTAAGGTTGTCAATACACCTTTAGTTATGCACTTCAAATTGAGTACCAGACATTGTCCTTTCAGTGATGGTGAGAAGGAAGATATGAAGAAAGTTCCTTATGCTTCAGCTGTTTGTAGTTTGATGTATGCGATGGTGTGTACAAGACCAGATATTGCTCATGCTGTTAGTATTGTTAGTTGTTTTCTTTCTAATCCGGGAAGAGAGCATTGGAATGCTGTTAAATGGATTATGAAATATCTTTGTGGCACTTCTAGTTTGAGTTTGTGTTTTGGTACAAGGAAGCCTATTCTTTGTGGTTACATCGATTCAGACATGCCTGGTGATATTGATACTCGTAAGTCTACTTCAAGCTACTTGATTACTTTTGCAGGAGGAGTTGTGTCTTGGCAATCTAGGTTGCAAAAATGTGTTGCTTTATCTACTACAGAGGTTGAGCTTATTGCTGTTGTTGAAGCTTGCAAAGAGTTGATCTGGATGAAGAGATTTTTGGGGGAACTTGGTTGTGCTCAAGAGAGGTATGTGCTTTATTGCGACAGTCAAAGTGCTATTCATCTTGGCAAGAATTCTATATTTCATGGTCGGTCTAAACATATTGATGTGAGGTATCATTGGATTCAAGATGTGTTGGATTCTAAGTTGCTTGAACTTGAAAAGATCCATACCAATGATAATGGTTCCGACATGATGACTAAAGCTTTGTCAAGAGGGAAGTTTGAGGATTGTTGCATGATCGCCGGGATGGCGGTCTCCTCCACATAGTTGTGAGGGGGAGAATTGTTGGGTTTATGATCTTTTTTCCCTTCCTATGTGGATAAATAAAAGTCTTATTAGGACTAGCCCACTTTAGCCCATAACCCAAAATATTATGTGGCATATATAAGGCTTGTTTGGTCTTATTTTCAGAAATACAAGAGAGAAAAATCAAGAGAGATTTGTTTTAGAGATTGAGAGAAAAAGAGAAAAATCCTGTTTTTGCTTGTGGAAATTTTCTGCTCAGGCAGTCCACTTCAGACAGAGTTTACTGCTTCGTTAACCGTTGGATCGTGCTAAAATTTGATCTGGGAGTTCTCCTCATCTGATTCTTGCAATTCAACGGTGGAGATCGGATTTGGACGACTGTAGCTTCTGATTTGAGGGAGGGAACAGTAGCACGTTTTGGGGTGAAATCTCTTCTTTAATTCTCTAGTTTTGGAGCAATCTTGATTTGTTGTTGCTCGTTGTTTGGCGCTTGTTTTGTGGCCAATTTTGGAGAACAATTTTGTAACTCTTGGTGTTTATAGTGGAGCTTTTGGTCCTGTGGTTTTTTACTCTTCACATCGAAGGGTTTTCCACGTAAATCGTTGTGTCTTGTGTGATTGGCTTATTCTTATCTTTTTACTTTAGTTTGGTTGATATACTAGATGTTCATTCTTCATATTGATTGATTTGGTTTGTCTTCTCTTGGTTCAAATTAAAAGGGAAAGTTTAAATTTGGGTATTATTCCGTTGCTATCCTGTTTGGCATTCTTGTTAGTGCCTTGCCTTTCCCAACATGTATTACCTTCATACTCTGCTCTCCTAAAGCAAAAGAACTTAAGTCATTTGCAACCTCGAGCCACAAGGATGCCTCCCTTTCCATTTTTGCAATAATTCCAGCAATCAGGACAACCACAAGAGGCAATCCCTTACAGTGTTGGGCAACTTGTAACCCTGCTTCCAGTAGATCCGGGGGACAACTTTCTCCTCGAAATACCTTCTTCTCCAATAATTCCCAAGTCTCTCCGAACGTTAGAAAGCTAAGAGAATAAGGATCACTGTGATGATGAAGATCCTTAGACACTTGTTCAATTCGTGTTGTGACCATTACTCTGCTTCCATATTTACCTTGAGGGAAACATGTTCCCAAATCTTCCCATGCCTCGACATCCCAAATGTCATCTAATACAATGAGATATCTTCTGCTTATTAGACTCTTGCGCAACATGTCAGCTACATCATCCTCCTCTTTGATTTCGCTATCATCATTTGTTGCTTGTTTGAAAATCTCAGCCAATAACATCCTTCTATTATATGCTTGTGACACAGCACACCATGCTTTAACATCAAAGTGATTAACAATAGAGGGATGGTAGTACACCTTCCTTGCCAAAGTTGTTTTACGGAATCCAGGCATTCCATAGATGGAGATAACATCCCGCTCCTTTGTTCCTTGTGTCAATTTCTTCATCATAATTTCTGCATGTTTCTCAAAGCCGACAACTTCATCATCATCATAAATTGATGTACTACTAGGTTTTGTGGAAGGCTTTCCAGAAGTTTCAACAACATCCATGACAATTGGCGATTGTGGAAACTACTATGATCCGGCCAAACTATCTTATCTTTAGTTAATTGCTCTGTCACCTTTCATTAGGAAAAATGAAGGTGCTATAATGATAAGAAAAAATAACAATAAGTAAAATTTGATGCTTCAATTTTAGGTTTAGAAGTCGAAATTGAGAAAGAAGAGGATGGACATATATTGAAGAATGAATAGTGATACTATAAATATATAGTACTACTTGACATGTTGTGGGAATATAAATGAGTATAAACAAATAACTTGTACTACATGCATGTTAATAATTGGCATAATACATATATTGGCCCCTAAACTTGGCTTCAAATTTTAACTTTGACCTCCAACTTTCATAATGCACAAATAGGCACTTTAACTATCCTACCTTTAAATAAATAAACACACGATTTTTGGAGCCAAAAGCGTGAAATGCAAGTGCTGCCACGTGTATTAGTGACCCACTCAATGGCTGCCAACTATTCAATGCATGTGGGCCCGTTTTCCTGTCTATTTGACACCTTTTTAATTTGTCATGCATTTATTTTAATGGATATGGACCCCACCTCACTAATTACATTCCCTTCTCTTTATTTTTGCCTCACAACTTCTTCCTTCACTTTCATTTTGTGGTAAATTAATATTTGAAAATGTCAATTATTTAATTTATAATTTATTTGTCTTATTTCTTTTTTTAATTTATGTGTATTCAAAGATTACATTTAAGATACTATAAATTATTAGACTTAATATTTAAAAAAATTTATTACAAATTTGAAAATTACGTAATATACACTATTAATTACAATAATTACTAATTTAAAATATTTTTTCAATCTAATAAGAGCCTACAAACACACTATACGTTATATTTAAAAGTACTATAAATCATAATTAAAATATATTTTTTTTAGAAAATTTTTTGTTGACTCTTGAAATTCTATCGGTGACACATGAATTTGAATAGATGGAACAATATATATTATTGAAAGTTAACAATACTATAAGTTATTCGAAAATGACGTTAATGATTTTTATAAATTATAACAAATTAGCAACTAAAATATTTTTGAAAAAACATACAAAAAATTAGTTGATGAATCAGCCACCACACCGTGGACATGTATGCTTTTTGTGATTAAAATTGAGTTTAAGGGTTATTTTGGTCATTTAAGGATTTTTCTTTAAACTTCAAGCTTTATTAATAGTGATGTATTCATTTTAGAGTTAACATGAACATTTACTACCATATAAATATATAAAATTTATTCAAATTTAAAATTTAAAACTATTTATTTAACGTCAATTAAAAATTAACTTTTAAATTAATTATTAGCACGGGCTCTTCATCACTAGTATATAATATAATAAGCGGGAATAGAGAGGACGTTGGGGTCGACACGTGTTCCTTTTTCCTTCTGGACAAAATAAGACTATACAGGCAGGAGGTCAACCTGTAAAAAAAAGGGGGACCCATATTTTACTATTGAAGGATGCGTGTTTCTTTTAAATTTCTTTTACCATACTAAATAATTGTATAAAATATTATAAATCACGATAATTAATTACTTAAATATTTAAAAGATATAAAAATATATAAAAGATCTGATTGACTCTTCAAATTTTACCGGTGACGCATAAATTTGGACAAATGAAATAATATATATTATTATTTGAAAATTTCTTAGAAAGTACTATAAATTACAGTAATTAACAGCTAGAAATATTTCAAAGACAAAAAAAATTGATTGAATCTCAAAAAAAAAATTTAGTACTACACGTGTTCCTTTTTCCTTCTTGCCAAAAAAAAACTTCATTATAATTTTTTTTCGTAACAACAAAAAATTTTATTAAATGTCACTTGCATTTTGCAGTAAACAACAAATAATGCAAAAAAGAGAGGAAAATTGTTGAAAAATATATAAAAAGGATTTAATTGTCCTTTCAATGCTTTTTTTACTGTTGACCCCCTGAATTTTTACATCTGACGCGCCTAATTTGAGTGTATTTCACGCATTTTGCCAGGTAAGATCCGAGTGTTTTTTTGTTTAAGTTTTGGATAGTTAAAGTGCCTATTTGTGCATTATGAAAGTTGGAGGTCAAAGTTAAAATTTGAAGCCAAATTTAGGGGTCAATAGATGTATTATGCCTTAATAATTAGTCATACACGTTAAGAAGGTATGCAAATAATTAAGTTTAGGTCTGACTAAATTATAAAACTCCCAATTATCAACAGCTGTATGTGCGGTGTGGAATACCACACATTTTTTAGGTTGTGGACCTAAAAACACTCATTCCTTTTACATACATTAAGGATTATTTCAAAGCGAATTATACATCAAGGACTAGAGGCGGACTAGTGTTTAAGGAAGGGAGTGCACGTGCACATGTTAACTTCGGAAAAAATTATGTATAATATACATGTATACACCTAAATAAGGATCATAACCAATTGTGCACCCTGAAATACGTTAGTTGAGTTGGTGCATTGGTCCAACACTGATCACTGCACTTCTTCACAAGCAAAGTGTATTAAGTTCGATTCTTGATTGTTGCGTTTTCTTGTTGTCATTTTTTCCAAATTTGAACTAGAAACCTCAAAGTCAAGGTCATCCAACCATACATTTGAACTATATTACACATTTACATTTATTTCAATACCTTCAATTTTATACTTGTTTGAAAAACATTATTCGATGAAGTTTCAGTGCTTTGACTAACCCACATCTGCCTCTAGCGTCCCATTTCGTTTTTAAATTCCAGGTCTGCCTCTGTAAGTAAATCAACTCCCCAACATATTAAGGACCATTTTGATCATTTTCTCTATATAGTTAGCAAGATGATTTTCAGAGGAGGCGGACACAGTTGAATAGGTGAAGGTGAGCAGAAATAAGTAAGCACTTTCACAAATTTATCCTTACAGCAGCATTATAAGACTTGGTTTTTAAGCAATAATTTAAAATAATAGTCAACTTAAGATTAATGTTTGAAAATGGAACATGGAATAAGTCATAAATTATTTTAAATTGTGAAAGCAGTTTCTGCTGCTCCAAAAGCATTTATTTTCTCTCTAAAGCATAACCAAATTATATCTCACATTTTGAAATAAAGCAGTTTTGACCTCTCAAAAACTTCCAAATTGAATTGCAATCTCAGCTTCCAAGTTAAAAAGTTCCCTAATAAGAAAAAACAGATAATAATGTGACAACTTTGAATTGCTTTTAACTACATTTAGTTTTGTTGTACAGCTAGAGTAGAACAAGGAGACTGTCACATCCTGTGTTTTCTTCAATGTCTCTTTTGATATTCATAGCTGAAACCACAACAGAGTAAATGCAGTCAAACAGTTCAATAAATTTTAGTGTTGGAATATCCGCAAAGCTAGGGGGGATCTCCTTGAAGAAACCTCCTCTTATAACTAACTTCTCAAGCACAGGAAAGGATTCCTCTGAAGCTTTCCATTCTTTTATCCTCACACCGTGTAATGCCAAGTATTTGAGTGCAGGGAACTCCACATTTGTGACATCCCAGCAATAGCCCTTTGATGTCAAAAAAGGAACTCCCATATGTAATTTGAGACTCTCAAGCTTCTTCAATCTTGCAATGTTTAAA
Organism: Solanum stenotomum; assembly: GCF_019186545.1. Lineage (NCBI taxonomy): Eukaryota > Viridiplantae > Streptophyta > Magnoliopsida > Solanales > Solanaceae > Solanum > Solanum stenotomum. The sequence goes on along the minus strand of NC_064289.1, from coordinate 11,500,993 downwards.
ACCATTTTTTCCGTCAAGAAACAGCCGCGAAGGTACAAATGCCTAAGATTTGAAGGGAACACAAAATACCTCTCCCATCCAACTGAATTATAAAATTTCGCTAAAGAAAACACCACAGAAAGAGAATGAATGTGAGTATGAACTTCCGGTATGGGAAACAAAGGCTTCTCAGGTGCATATTCAACACGGAGGCTGAGTTCTTCAAGATGAGGAAACGCACACCACAACCTTGCATTATCCACGCTTATATCACAAGTGTGAAAAGTCTTCATGTTCTCTAGAATAATTGTTGAACACTCTTCAAAACTTCCTCTGTCATTGTATTCCCATGCCACGAAAAAACAGTCTATATTCACATGCCTTAGTTTTGTCATTTCCCTTAAAGCAGCAGCCCTAAGGCCTATCATCTTACTACTTAACTTGAGCTGCAGAGTTTGGAGATTGTGTAGGTGTGATATCCACTCCAATTCGAATTGTTTGACATAAAGTGCAAGGTACCTCAACTGAGTTAGCGATTGCATTGCAATAGCCCATGAATTTGGCAGTGCGACATCCATCATATGCAACGCCCGAACAAATCTTAATTTAACAACTAAATCTAAAGGATTTAAATATTGGTTATTCCATGTATTGACTTTTGGATGAGCAATGAACTCCAAAGAATTTGTTTCCTTGAAATCCAGCATTGGAATCTTATCAAGCTGGTAGTGGGAATGCTCTAATTGTTTAACAAGATCATCATGAATATAAATGCATAACCGTGATTCCGTGGAATGCAAATGTTGATACGGATTGTATGACACTGTGAGCTGCATATACTTGTCTTCTGTGAGTTTTCTCAAGCAGAACTCACGCACTAGTATTCTACATCACGATTAATTCTCATTCCGGAGACCATTACTAGGCTTTTGTTAAGCAAATCACTCAAGCAATTTCTAGATGCTTCCTCCATGTTCTCTGTTTCAGAATTCAATACAAACTCTTCAGCCATCCATAACTTCAGCAGATGGTCCACTGGAATCTTATGGTCCTCTGGAAACAATGCCATGTAAAGAAGGCAAGTCTTTAAGTGGTTTTCTAAATGGTCATAACTTGATTGTACTACCTTCATACTCTGCTCTCCTAAAGCAAGAGAACTTAAGTCATTGGCAACCTCAAGCCACAATGACGCCTCCCTATCCATTTTTGCAATAATTCCTGCAATCAGAACAACCGCAAGAGGCAATCCCTTGCAGTGTAGGGCAACTTGTAACCCTGCTTCCAGTAGATCCGGGGGACAACTCTCTCCTCGAAATACCTTCTTCTCCAATAATTCCCAACTCTCTTTGGACGTTAGAAAGCTAAGAGAATAAGGATCACTGTGGTGCTGAAGATGCTTAGCCACTTCTTCAATTCGTGTTGTGACCATTACCCTACTTCCATATTCACCTTGAGGGAAACATATTCCCAAATCTTCCCATGCCTCGACATCCCAAATGTCATCTAATACAATGAGGTATCTCTTGCCTATTAGAACCCTACGCAACATGTCAGCTACATCATCATCCTCTTTGATTTTGATCTCATCATTTGTAGCTTGTTTGAAAATTTCAACCAATAGCGTCCTCCTATTATATGCTTGCGACACAGCACACCATGCTTTAACATCAAAGTAATTAACAATAGAGGAATTGTTATACACCTTACTTGCCAGAGTTGTTTTACCGAGTCCAGGCATTCCATAGATGGAGATAAGATCCCGCTCCTTTGTTCCTCGTATCAATTTCTTTATTATAATTTGTGCACCTATCTCAAAGCCCACAACTTGATCATCATCATAAATTGATGTAATACTGCATTTGTTTGAAGGCTCTCCAGAAGACAGAGTTCCTTTTCCACAAGTCTCAACAACATTCATGGCTTGAGTTAATTGCTTTGTCACCTTTCATAAAAGAAATGAAAACAACATTATTTCATAATTTAGAGAAGGAAAAAAAAAACCAAAGGACCTGTCGAGGATTAAATAAGATATTGTGTTCTTTCAAATTTCACATCAAATTATATGAAATTGCAGAATACACTGGTTTATCAAGTTTTGTTTAGAGTCCCTTTCCCTTGGATGTTTTTATATTTCATTTTTGGTTTTTCTTAGTTATTGAAATAGAAAAATGGAATAATCCACACTTAAGATGTTAGTGTATACGCCTTTTATTATTACTAGTATTTGGACACGTGCATTGCACGTATATCCCATATTATATGGTTGCATAATTTATGTCTATAGTTATAAATTTATGTATAAATAAAAAAATATTTGATTATAATATAAATTGGAAAACATGTATAAGATAACAAATCAAAACAGATACCATCAAATTCCAAACTATAAGTATAATAAGAATATGTATTTCTAATGAGTTTAATCAATCATACCTCGCAATAATCCCTGCAATTCAATGAGAAACTTTCAATCCATACATCAACATTCAACCGTGTATATATAAAGAAAACTTGAAATGCATAACAATTTAACAACAATTATATCTATATTTTTGAAAACACTATAAAGTCAATTTTCCTTTTTGCATTATAATATGGATTGCACACAACAACTTCTATTAAAAAAAGGGAAGACAAAATTGGGAAAAATAGTATCAATAAATTGGAATGAAAATGTAAAATTGTAATAAGAGGAAGAGAAGAACAAATCAGTAGAATATATTTACCTAACCCTGAATAAGGAAGTATGTTGAGTAAAAGAAGAGTAATGCAAAAGTGTGAGTTGATATATGGAGGAAATTGACAAATATAATAATCTGTATTGAATAATGAAAAGACAACTCTTCAATTTCTGCACAATTTTTATAACTATGAGCTCTATATAAATTTATTAATTTAATAAATGACATAAATGAATAACATACATTGTACGTATGTGTAGTTAATGGGGTAGTGAAAAAGACTCTTTCTGAAATTATTTTTATCTCTTTAAAGTATTTTGAACTTATATTATTAGTGCTATAGAAAATCATATAAAGTCATAAGCTACTGTAAGTTATTATAGTAATTATTTTATTAAATTATATACCTATTATTTATTTTTAATTATTTCTAATCATTCTGAAAATGTATAAACTAATTTTGGAAAGCTTGTAAAATGCGAAATTATTATTTCTTATCATTATTTTAGTTTTATTAACATTTTGTATGACAACATTTTAAAAAAGCAACTTCCTTTAAATATTAATTGTTTTTAAATTAACGTAGCCAAGAATTTAAAATGTTTTGACGTTTTGTTTAGGGAAAATGCATAAGTACCCCCCCAGCCTATGCCCGAAATCTCAGAGACACACCTAACCTTTACTAAGGTCCTATTACCCCCCCGAACTTAATTTATCTATAATACTCTACCCCTTTTCGACCTACGTGGCACTATCCTCGAAAAAAATGTCAACATGCGATGGGCCCACAAAATAGTGCCACGTAGGCCAAAAAGGGGTAGAATATTACATATAAAATAAGTTCGGGGGGGTAATAGGACCTTAGTAAAGGTTAGGTGTGTCTCTGGGATTTCGGGTATAGGCTGGGGGGTACTTATGCATTTTCCCTTTTGTTTATCTAAACATGCAGAATTTTATTTTTGAACCTGAAACATGTAATTAAGCCTTGGGTGAATTATAATTTTATTTTTACTATTTAATTAATTAAATAATTTATAACATTTTAATATAATGAAGGGGTAAAATGGTAATCCAACTTTAAAGGTTGGAGCTTCCCACTTTTAGTAATTAGTAATATATGATATATGATGATATGATGATCTATGATATATGACGACACCTCTTCAAATTCTTTACTTCAATATTAAATAGTAGAGTCTATTTAGAATGAAAAATGTAGCTATTTCAGAAAAAAAGATTTCGATTAAATTGTTTTATCAATCATAACTTTTCAAATTCTTCTGTTATGAGATTTATTATTATGATTAAAAGCAATATCAATGAACTCATTTATCAAGAAAATAACAATTTAATTATTAAAGGGCTTATGAACTTCAAATTCTACCATTATGTGATTAATATATTTGTATTTAATTAAAAAATTAATCAAATATTAATTTAGTAAAGGGGCAAAATGGTAATTCAACTTTTTACTTTGGAGCTTCCCACTTATAGTAATATATATATATATATATATATATATATATATATATGATTAAAATAAAATAATAAGAGTGCATATGTTAGTGGATATAAATTGTGGTACAAGATGTCTATTAGTTCTTTTAACTTATATGATCATTAGTTCTTGTAACTCGCATGGTCATTAGTTTCTTGTAGCTCATATTGCCATTAGTTTCTTTTATGTCATATCTATCACATTACTACCTTTCGTTCTACCCATTAATTATATGGAAGACTTCTTCATCTATAAATAGTGGTGTTTCTTCTTTTATGAAGTATCTTAAAAAAGATGAGAAGTGTGAAAAAATATTGTAGTAATGTTAATGTAGTGAAAGAGAGTGTGGACACAAAGAAGAACATTCTAAGTCTTCAACTATATTCACTATATAAAAAAGAGTAATTATGGGTGTGTTTGGTATGAAGGAAAATGTTTTCCAAGTAAATGTTTTCCAGGAAAACAAGTAAATTTTTGACTTATTTTCTCATGTTTGGTTGGTGAGTAGAAAAGATTTTTTAGTGTTTGATTTATGAATGAAAATGTTTTTGAGAAAATATCTTTTATTTTTACTAAGAGTAGAAAATAATTTTTGAAATTGAAAATATTTTTTAAAAACAAACTTAAATTTTTTTTGGGGGTGGAGGGGCTAGCTCGGGGAGGGGGGGTGAAAAATAAAAATTTGAAGTTGAAAATATTTTTTAAAAACAAACATAATTTTTTTTTGGGAGGTGGGGAGTGGGGGGCGGGAGCTCGAGGGTAGGGGTGAAAAAATAAAATTTTGAAGTTGAAAACATTTTTTTAAAACAAACTTAAATTTTTTTTTTGGAGGGGGATGGGGGCTGATGGGGGGTCAAGGGTAGGGGGTGGAGTAAAAAAATAAAAAATTGGAATTGGAAATCTCTTTTAAAAACAACTTTTAATTTTATTTTTTTTGGGAGGGGGTGGTAAAGGGGTGGGGTAGGGGTGAGGGTGGGGTAAAAAAATAAAAAATTGAAGCTAAAAATAGTTTTTAAAAACAAGCTTTAAATTATTATTTTTTTGGGGTGGTTGGGGAGGAGGGTTGGTTTGAGAGTAGGGACAAAATAAATTGATTTTTTCAACAACAAAAATTGTAATTTGAAGTTGGAAGAGAGTTTTGGAAAATGTTTTCCTTAATTTTTGAAGGAAAGTCATTTTCCTTAAATTCGAGGAAAATGAGTTAATTTGGAAAACATTTTCCAAAATATTTAACCGAACCAAACATGAGAAAATTGGATACCAAATACACCCTATATGTAAAAGAAAAGTGTTCTTTATGTAGAGTTTTGAACTCTTCAACTAATCCGGAGTTGCTTGAGTGTACGACGTTTTGGACTGTTGTATCCTAGAGGAGACAAGTTAAGAGTGATACTACTGGATCGGTGTAGATTATGCCGTAGTGAGCTTGAATCTCCTTAAAGATAGCGAGATATGTGCGCCGTAGCGTGAATAATTTTTTTTATTCATTTTGTCATTTTATTTTCAACTGAAATTTACACCAACATAAGAGCTTAGAAGCTAAAATTTTAAAATTCTATCTGTCACAAAATGTGAATCATTTCAAGTATATAATATATCAAAAAGACTTGAAACATCTAGAGGAGCTCATATTTAAAATTGGAAAAAAGAACAAATAGACCACCGAACTATCGTAAATGGTATGCAAATATCCTTCGTCATACTTTTGGGACATTGATGCCCCTGTCGTCTAAAACTAGAGTATATATACCTTTTATACTAACTGATATACACGTGTCATAATCTTATCCACCGACCAAATATTTATTAAATATCGGATCGACGGATAAGATTGTGCCACGTGTCGCTATTTAGTCTTCCGTTAGACTGAAGGGCTTATATGATCTAGTTTTTGGACGGCAGGGACACCAATGTCCCAAAAGTATGACGGAGGGTATTTGCATACTATTTATGATAGTTCAAGGGTATATTTTGTTGAAAAAATCTCCGTTTTCGCTTTGACTTTATTAGTTACAATTCTTCCCATCTTAGAATGGATGTGTGTTTATGATTTGTAATTTCTAATTTAGTTTAACAACTCTAAACTTTAATTTCTTAATGGAATAATATGCCTAGTAAATAAGTAGAGAAGAAAAGAAGTTAAAAACAACCAAGAAAAATCTGATTAAAGAATATTAAGTACCAAATAATGATGTCAAGAAAATAGAGTAAAATGTATGGAAAAAAATAGAAATCTGACCTTGCTTGAGTTATTGAAAGTGGGAACAGGACACCAAGATTTTGCTTAATTTGATGCTTTTGAGTTTGGAGAAATGGAAATTGAGAAAGAATATAAAGGACGGAGATGGAGGACTTCAATGTTGAAGAATATATAAAAGTAAAAAATAAGCTTAGATCTGACTAAAATTTAAAACTCCCAATCAACAGCTGTATGTACGTTGTACCCCACATTTTTTCGATAGGAAAAGATAACTTTGTTTATGCTCCCAATCAATACTACTCATAATTTTAGCATGTGGGTCAACAATGATAAGTTATTTTTTTATATATATAATTTTGATTTTAGTTAAAAGTTTTATGTCAATAAATATAACTGAAAAAAAATCAATTGAATAGGTTGGATGAAATGATGTTGAGGTTATTAAGATAAAATTAAAGGTTTTACGATGATCAGAGGTGGCTTGTTGTGGGACTGGTCCGTTTCGAGGGATTCTTAGTTGTGGAGGGAAGAGGAAGGTAAAAGAGTACGAGTTATATAAAAATGTGAAAGATTACTTGTTTTTCCAACTCTGTTCATCCCACTGAGCTGACCTAGCAACAATGCGCCGAATTACTGTGGAATGGAACTCCAGATGTCGCAGCACCTCACAACCTAAAATCCTCTTTTGAACATTCAAACTCCAAATGTCGTAGCACCTCACAATTCCTGCTATACGAAGAATAAACATGTGATGATAAAGAGCTTGATTTCTAGTAATTTTTCTGTTCTTATTGTATTCAGTTTATGAAGAGGTGATCTTTAGATTTGATGAGATGACTTCGTATCTGAGTCGTCATCATTGAACAAAGTCGATAAATAGATGGAATCATGCAATGTAAATATATTTCAGTTGTATAAATATTGTTTGATTTGGGAAGAAAGTCATTGAGATTAACAAAACATCCCATCTTTGTAGTCTGGCGTTGCACCATCGTTAGAACTTGAAAAGATGGACCTGATCATATAGCACTCTGCTAAAACATCAAGAACAATCTTTTTCTGCCTTCCTTTACATTTGAAGAAGAGAGAAAACATGTTTGTTTATCGGGAAAATGCATAAGTACCCCCAGTATATGTCCAAAATCCCTGAGACACACCTAACCTTTACTAAGGTCCTATTATCCCCCGAACTTATTTTTTAATTAATTTTCTATCCCTTTTCAGCCTACGTGGCACTATCCTTGAAAAAATTGTCAACACGCGCTGGGCCTACAAGATAGTGCCACGTAAGCCGAAAAGGGGTATAAAATTATATATAAAATAAGTTCGAGGGGGTAATAGGACCTTAGTAAAGGTTAGGTGTGTCTCAGGGATTTTGGGCATAGGTTCAGGGGTACTTATGCATTTTCCCTTGTTTATCGTTTTATCCTTTATAACCTGATTACTGTGTTTTCGCACAAGGAATACAATTTCAGAGTGTTCGAAGAATCAAAAAAAATCTCATATTAGTGATTAATGAGATAACAATAGGGGTACGCTCAAAACCTAATTTAAGATGAGCTTCAATTTGTAACTATTGTTTCTTCCAGCAGAAAAGGTTATTTTTGCACCAGTTAGACCGGACAGATTCAAGTTGTTTCTGAAAACATATGTCCACTTCATAAAAGAAATGATTGTCATTAGTAACTATTGGAGAATCTTCGCCTATTAAGTATTTCCATCATAGGCATATATCATATTGAAAATTATTTCCAAATATAAAATAAAATAGCAAGGTTTTACAAAAAATGTTTTAAAAAAAAAAACTAAAATCGTAATTTTCAAAATATTGCTTTATTGTTAAAAATTGTTAGTTAAAAAAAAACCGCAAGTTTCTAAATATTGTTATATTGTTGGATATGGTAAGTTACTAAATATTAGTCTTCCGAAGTTAATACCAATTGGGTTTTCTGTTATCTAATTGTACTTTTTAAAAATTAGCTCAAAAAACTATAGTATTTGATAATTAGCTAATGATTTATTTAAACTGATAATTATATTAACTACACACCTGACGGATTACAGCGGTAAGTTTCTACATATTTATTTTCCTAATTTGTTACCAATGGGTTTCCGATCAAGCCAAGAATTGACTAACTATAAATGTACTTGATTCGTACAATTGTTCCCAGTCCCTTCAACCTTATTACTTTTTGTTGTATAAAATATACCTCTCAGCCCCCATATATACTCTGTTCCGTAATTGAAAAATATATATCATATACAAGAAAGAGTGATGGAGTTTGAAGAAGAAGGGTATCGATTTCATCCAAGAGATTCAGAGTTATTCACATACCTTCTTAGATTTATCGCTCAAAAAGATTTGTGTGACAATGGTTTTATTACGGAGTGTGATGTTTACAAACAAGAACCATGGATAACTTATGGCTATGGGCGTCACTGCGGAGGAGAAGACGATGGGGATACTATTATTTTTCGATACTTTATTTCCCCGAGGCATAAGAAGAATAAAAGTGATAAGAGATTTTGCAGAGTTGTAGGTAATAATCTTGGGACTTGGAAATAGCAAGATAAGGGGAAATGGATTAGGAGTAAACAGAGCAAGCCTTTGAATATGGGACGCAAGAAGAGTCTCAATTATGATACTAAGATGTGTTGTCCCGATGATGGAAAGTGGCTCATGAAGGAATATGTTTTTTGCGAAGCTATTCTTAAAAAGTTCAAAAACTCTAATTTTAGAGATTATTGTATTTGTGCTATAAAAACGAAAAATTCTGCTAATCCTTCTCGAAGTAGTAATGTGAGTACAGCTGTTGAGGATTTTTCTGATGAACAGAAGTTGGATACAGAGGTGTTTTCAGGGGTAAATTCTGTTGAGCAGCGGATGGATCAGGAATATAAGGCGATCACTCCTATCAATATTGTTGAACCAGTGTTGCAAATTCAAGAGTCTTCATCAGATGAAGAGAAAATCAATGCTCTATTAGAATCTAGTGATCCTGAACTAACGCAAATGTGGAATGAGGACTATGGGATGATCAATCAGCCAATCAATGTCGTCGAAAATCCAGCGATGGAAGTTGATGATGTTGAGGTGCAAATTCAAGAAGCTGCTGGTGAAGGAAATGGTGTTTTGGAATTTGAGAACACAATACCAGAAAATAATCTGCCTAAGGAACCAGCACACCTGCAGCAAGGTTTTATTTTTGGTGTAAATGAGGACTGTAATGCATATTCGGAACTTCAAACCAATAATACATGCTTTGTTGGACTACTAACTGGTTGTGGGGACTCTTCAATCAGGAACAATTGGGAGCTAAATAATTTTTCTCCGATTCAAGAACCTATGATTCCTGACTTTGCGAATGTCAAGTCAAATATAACTATGCCTGAAATATATGGTACTTTGGCTGAATATATGGATGCCGATGTATTGATGAATCCGGACAATAAGCTGATCAATGCTTTTGATTTTTCTAAACAAGCAATAGTAGAATCTAATCAACATCAGGTGCAAATCACTCAAGAGGCTTCTGGTGAAGCGAATGGTCTGTTGGGGCAAACTGTGCCTCTTTTTCAAATTCAAGAGTTTGTGATGCCAGAAAATAACGTGCCTGAAATGTTCGATATGGGTTACACATTGTTGGAGAAGAGTCAGACACAACATCAACTAAAACAACAAGAAGAATCTATGACACTTTGTGAAACAGAAAAATCCAATTTTGTTGATGACCTTACAGAAGCCTTGTTAGATGATGTGCCTCTGAATGATAGATTGGATGCAAATAGGGAGAGTAAGAGTACATTATTGCTGGACCAACAATCTTGGCAGTCTAACGCGCATTTACAAGATATGCTGCTCTGAAGAATTGGTACTACTTGGACAGTTTTAGCTAATTTTGTGGACAATACTAACTAGCTAGGATCAGTTTTTGAAACAATATCCGGAGTTTTTGTGCACTGCTTCTTAGTCCTTTTGGTTGATGTTTCTTATAGTTTATATAAATTCTATTTGTCCAACTTTCGTGTTCAATTTCTAATTTTGACAAAGAAACTGTTGTTATTATAAGCTTGATTACTTGTTACAAAATGTTCATACAATCCCCCCTAAATGATCAATGGGCACAAGCATTGGATACAAGGGAAAACACTCTCTAATTTATTTCACAATTTTATAAATAAGACTAAATTTATGTTAATTAGCCTCGAATAATGATTCTATATTAGTTCCTTGCAGACACTAACAAGACCACCTAATTGGTTATTTCTAGTTCAATTAAGAACATCTTAATATGGCTACAAGCCTACAAGTACTCCTATCAGTAGCTCGAACAATTAAATGAGGGTAAATTACCCCAAATTCCTGTTAATTAGTATTTCTCAACTTCAATTTTCCTCTTTTGAACTCCAATATTTCAAGTCTTAGGGTGTGTTTGGTATGAAGGAAAATATTTTCCGGAAAATGTTTTCTAATTTTCTCATGTTTGGTTGGGTTAAATGTTTTGGAAAATGTTTTCCAAATCAACTCATTTTCTTCAAATTTAAGGAAAATGACTTCCCTTCTAAACTTAAGGAAAACATTTTTCAAAACAATCTTCCAACTTCAAATTACAATTATTTTTTGTTGAAAAAATCAATTTATTTTGTCCCTACCCTCAAATCA
>NC_064289.1:11386856-11489961 GCF_019186545.1 Solanum stenotomum | reverse complement strand
CCCCCCCCCCCCCCCCCCCCCAAAAAAAATAAAATTTTAAAGCTTGTTTTTAAATTTAATTTTTTTACCCCACCCCCTACCAAAAAAATATTAAAAGTTGTTTTTAGATGATATTTCTAATTTTAATTTTTTATTAATTTACCCCTCACCCCCTTCAAAAAGAAAAAAATTTAAGTTTGTTTTTAAAAAATATTTTCAATTTTCAAAAATTATTTTCTACTCTAGTATAAATAAAAGATGTTTCTCAAAAACATTTTTCATTCATAAATCAAACACTAAAAATCTTTTCCAGAAAATATTTTCTACTCACCAACCAAACATGAGAAAATAAGTCAAAAATCAACTTATTTTCCAGGAAAACATTTTCCTTCATATCAAACACACCCTTAAGGTCAGTTACTCATTTTAGAAACATTAAAGAACAAAAATATTAATAGTTGAGTGATTTTCTAAGTCAACTATTAAAACCCTTTTGGATACAGAATAAGAATATTGTTACATAACACAATAATTATGTCTCAATTCTAGACAAGTTTGGATTGACTATATGGATCATCACTGATTTAAACTCAAATCTTATTATTATCATATCAAATATAATTAAAATGAAAAATAAGTTTATGTATATATAGAGAACTTACCTTTGACTTTATAGGGATCCTTCTATTAAACAACACTCCTATGGAACTTCTCTATTTCAACTATAAGTAACATATATCATTCTATATACTTGAAACGACGAGCCTAGATATCTTTACCGATTGTTATAATTTTTAACTAGTAGATCATTTTCATCCATCATTCCTATGAATACGATTTCGGATAAAAGAAAGAGTGAATGAGATATTTACTTGAATTCTTCTTGCAAGAGATGCATATGAGTTTTTAGACTGATTTGCATAATGCAGAAACTTCAACTTGGCTTATTGCTCCAGCAATAAAACTGGTTTCTTTAACTTTGTAAAGTAAACTGACAATATTGGCTCAACTACAGTATTTCAATCAATTCTCTGAATATATTACAAAAGGATTTAGTTCCCTTCTAAAACTATCCAGAACCAACTAGTGAGCTTAAGTTTTCTAGATATTAAAGAAGAAATGGATTTACATTGAGAATATAACAAATTCTTCAAACCACACAAAGCAAATTTGCCACCCTTAAAAGGTAAAAGGTCACTAAATGAAAAGAACCTTACTCCTGATATGGATAATAGATATATCTCCTTTTAAGCCCTGTAAAAATGTTGATTTCATGTGCAGAAGAGTGAAATTATACGAGAGTCCTTCTGCCAGAAGAGAGAAATCAATTCTATTCGGGCCTTGTCTTGTCTTGACGTGCTTTCCTAACTGCTTCTTGAATTTGTCTCTCATGTTCCTTTAACATGTCTTCCATACTTCCCCCTTGTGGCATTAGTGGTCCAGAGTGCAGGAGTCTGCTTCTCTTTGGCACATAAACCTGAAGCGAGGGGCGGCGCAAGTTAAACTCAAGAAAGCTCAAAAAAGGAGGAAAAGTTCAAAATGTAAAAACAGCACATGAAAAAACAGGAAGTTAGTTATCAAATCAAAATTTCTTCTCAAATAATCATAAGCTAACTCTGCAGCTCAACTGCTAGTGGATCCTGGATGACTCAATCATTGGACCTAAGAACATCCTACATCTCTGCTTGTGTGTGTTGTGTGGGACCAATAACATTTTTCTGCCACTGCAAATGAATCAATTTCTTCTCAGAACATGTAACGCTGATACCATTTTGCTCAACGTCCTAAATGGATCCTTGATTACTTGACTATTAGACCTCTGTGCGTTTGTGTCTATCAGATCAGTTAACTGATCTTTGAATAGATAATAAGGGAAGGCATAATACTTAGAAGCTTTAACTTTGCCTCAACTGGCAACTAAGCGCTCCAACTTTGAGTATGCACATCTAGACACCTCAACTTGTCTCTATTGTGTCAGATGAACACTTCAACTTGCAAAATGATCATCTAGACACCTCCAAAATGTATGTGTCATGTCAGCATTGGGTGTCTACAAGGCAAAGTGGGGACGAGTTGGAGTGTTAAGTTGCCAGTTGAGAACAAGTTGAGGTGTGCACTCTCAAAGTTGGAGTGCTTACTTGCTAGTTGAGGTCAAGTTTGAGTGTTTGTTTATATATTACTAATAAGTAATAACTCTGGGTTTAATAGCATGCTAGATAATGGGAAATTTTTTATCCAAGGAACACACCGTGGAATCTCCACCAGATGACCTATCATCTCTCCTTGAACGAATGCTTGAAAACTCTCCTGCAGCTCGAGGCTTGTGAGAACCCTGCCTTGAAAGCTGTACGCCATGTTGGGAAGCGGGATATGCCCGTTCATTGATTGCACTTGAATCCTCCTTTGCTTTGTTAGTCCATGTGTAACCAGATGTATTAGGATGGATCACTGAATTAGAATGAGTGAGTCCGTATCTCAATGCTGGTGGCTCTATAGAGAAACCAGCTCTATTGTCCTCGAGAGCATTGTATTTCACTCTGATGCTTTTGCTAGTCTGTCCCTGCAATTATTTGCATTAGCCACTGGTGCAACAACGGGGTCTTAAGCAAGAAAATGCGAAGATTCTGTAGAAGTCTTGGACAACTAGAAGAAAATAAAACCTGTCCGTGAGCATTGAATTCTGTTGTCGGTTCTTCCTTTGCTTGTCCCGATGACTTCTTTGTTGTTTCAGCTCCATGTCCTTTTCCAGCCTCAGCCTTTCGCCTGTGATTAAGATAACATAACTGTGAAACTATATGAAAGAACAGAAAAGTTTGGTTACAAGAAAGCTGCACTTTCTTTGGAGAACTTGATAGTAAACATACATAATCAAAGCATGAGAACAAAATTACAAGTCAATCTTAATTTTGGTCAGAGTAGGAACCAGTTTTTAACCCATGAGAGCTTGCTTTATCCGATCTCTCCATTTGTCAAGTTTTTTTAACATATTACTCCTACTTAGTTTGATATTCTCATACTCCAAGGCAGCCTGAGAAGTAGCCATCAAAATTAGGTTGCATGATTGTGTTGAACTGTCACTAAGCCCCCACGTTATTAATTTCAAACAATATTCGTTAGAGGCTTAGAGCATTATACTATAGAAATACAAAAGGAGAATAGAAGAAACAAAATTGAGAAAAAATAAGCGACAACTTTACATTAATCTAAGCAGAATGAGATGAAATGAGTTGTACTAAATATATTAATGTAACATCTGAATAACATGCATATGCTGGATTCAGAAAACATAACTGAGCAGTAATGTACATATGCAACTAATGCAGTATACCTTCTTGCTTCTTGATCTCGAACCTTAGTATCGTATTCCTTGCTTGGAGGATACTTTGGTAAACTATATGGATCACAAGGTAGGGGATTCGCTTTGAAGAACTGAAAAGTAAAACCAAAGAAGAAATATATAAAGCATTTCTTTTGGTAGTGAAATTTATAGGAGATGAACAACGTATTCTAATATATTGAACAAATGATTTCCCAAAACAAAACAACAAAGTTGCCTCGTATCATCGATTGGCAGTGGCAGGCTACATAGGTCATTGCAAAATGCATAGCCTAAAAACAAATATCATCGTGCCAGGACAAGTGTTGAAGTTATGAAATTTTTTTCAAAATAGATGCTTAACAAATAAAATTGATCAGATAAAGAGCTTTTCTCTTTGATTTTTACATCAAACAAGAAAGCCAAGTCACATAAGATCATCACAAAAGACATAGCTTGACAACAAACAATGGCATGTTATGATAAATTTTTGAGTTTATGTGAATTCATCTTCTCTTTAGCTCTTCGCTGAGGAATTGTTCACCTTCTTAAGTGGGAGCAATTTTTTAATGTAACTGTTCCTATGAAAGTGACAAGAAAACTTCCACTTAATTATAGATATGCAAGGATTGATAGGATTGATATTAACAGCATTTATCAATCACTAAAGTTGGAAATATTTTTCTTCTTCAGGGAAAATAGGAAAAACTACTTTCCAGAAGGAATATAAAGTTAGTAAGGGAGAGACGAGTTTTTGACATTACCTCATTATTGAGTGCAGAAGAAGCAGTGCCGCGGTTTTCTGGTTCTATTGAAAGTAAGGTGTCAACAAGGGCCAAAGCTGTCGGAGGCAAGTCCTTGAATGTATCAGCAATACCGCGCTTATATGGGTTTTGTTGCTTAAAACTAGTAGCAAGTGGAAGTTTTGATTTACTCCAGTACTCCTCAGAAGGTGAACCACAAAGCTTGAATATTTTATGCATTTGCTCCACCTAGCAATTGTTTCAACTCTCTCAGTTAATAAATGCATGAAGAAACAGGCGCTAGTTCGTTAATGAGATGAAAAAAAGTTAGAAATAGATTGGATTTAGTGCTTGATGATTAAACTCTTTTTTGATTGTAAGCATGGAGGAAACTGTAATTTTTTCTAGGGAAGTAGAGATCAAGGAGTGAATTTGAGCCCCGAAATGGGAGTACCTCTGTTCTTCCAGGCATGATAGGCTTTCCAGAAAATAATTCAGCAAGGATGCAGCCAGCACTCCACATATCAATGGCCACTCCATATTCTGTTGCACCAAGCAAAAGCTCAGGAGCCCTATACCACAGTGTTACAACACGACTTGTTAATGGCTGCTTTTGGTTGGGCTTAAAAGACGTCGCCAGACCAAAGTCTCCGATCTTTAGAACACCATTATCACCAATTAGAAGATTTGAACCCTTAATGTCTCGATGAAGTATACCCCGACTATGACAGTGTTCGAGTCCCAAAAGCATTTGTTGCATATAACATTTTATCTGAAATACAATTCAAATTGTGCAACATAAGGATATAAAGAACTTGTAAACAACTTTGTAAGAATAATCCACCTACCTAAGAAGAAATACCTGTGGTTCAGTGAACTTGATCCCAGGTGCTGATGAAAGTCCAGCAAGATCGTGCTCCATGTATTCGAATACAAGATATATACTGCCTGAAATCCTGGATGTGACCAAAGCCTCAAGTTTCATTACATTTGGGTGGTCCAATCTACGCAAAATACAAATCTCTCTCGCCATAAAACGAACACTCTCTGGATCCATATTGACAAATTTTACTTTCTTCATTGCAACAATTTTGTCGGTTTCAAGGTCACGTGCCTTGTAAACATTACTATATGTTCCTTGACCAATCTGCATTGGAAAATAAAACATTAGAGGTTATCATCGTTCCAAATATCGAGAGATATCTAAAAGTAAATAGCATCCATTGTTTCAATTAGAAATTCACAATCTTAATTCCATGTTAGGTTGAACAGATCTAACACCAAGAAAAAATTATGCAACCAAGCAAAGTCAGATTATTGATACAACTTACTTTAGTTATGTTTTATGAAATTATAACTTATGCATTATGATTACATCCGCAATTAAAACTGAAAATGCATTTTTCAAATTGAGAGCAACAAAAAGTAGTGAAAAGACACATTGAGACCATGCGTAACAAAATGAAATATTTAGGAAATTTGGTTCCTAAAACACTCAAGAGGAAAAGGAAACAAGGGGATGTGAACAATACTGCAAACATCACATGGTTGATTCTATCAGTATGATAATCTTCTTTAGATCGCGAAAATTGAGCAAACTATACATTTCAAAGTATAAAATCAGTGTAATGAAACTTAGAAGCAGTAAATGTAACAATTTAAAGATAACGTTAGAACTGACTTTGTTCAATTTTTCAAATGATTCTGCACTTCGAGGAACCCACCCTTGAATAGCCTCTTGTGCAACTGAACTTAGCCATAATGGCCAACCTGCAGCACACAGCTCCCCTATTGCACCATGAGGCATGTTAACAACTCGAGACCTTGATCGTATCAGTCCAAAATCCATTGTCGATTGTCTCTTGAATCGTCCGTCCTTAGGCCTCTCTCTAATCCTAGTTTTCTCATTATCATCAACTTTTGTTGTAACACCATTATCTTCTGATGTTACATTGGGTTTAACTATTTCTTTAATCTCTTCCCTTACTGATGGAGCAACCAACTGTACAGAAGATTTATCAACTTGTATTTCTTTTTCCTTTTCATGTTCAACAACATCATCATGATCTGTTGAAGAACCCTTTGAACAAATACAGCCCATAAGTCTACAACAATATATTCTATCAAACAAATGCATTTGAACCCTAAATGATAATTAGCCACCAAAGACCCAAACTTTCCACAATATCTTTCAGTATTATCATATTCAGCTAACCAAATTGACAGTTCACAACAGATTCTTGATTTTCCAGTTTTCTATTTCCATTTTATCAATCAAAACATATACCTCAAGATTGTTCTGAAAACCCCCAAAAAATTTCAAGAATGACAAAAACAGAGATTGAAAGAAATCTGAAGAAGATTAAAAGGTCAAAAACCCAGACCAGAAATCCAACATTGAAGCCAAAAAAACAAAATTCAAGATTTAAGTATACACAAAATAAGGTTATGTTAGGTTGGATTAATGCAGGAATGCTGGTCAAGGGGCACCTAATGAGGGTATTCTGGGCTTCCAAAAAAAAAAGTTTTATTTTTTTTCCAGAAAATTCAACTGTTTTATTACTTGCCATTATTTGTTTTATCAAAAGAAAAATTAAATTTTTGTGATAAAATTAGAAAAAGACTTAATTTTTACATAAATATTTTTGAGTACTCAAGGTTTATTATTCAAGAAAATAGTATAGTAATAATCCAGCGTGTTTGGGAATACCTAAAAAAACGGTTAGCCATAGGTATTATTTCCCCCCTCTTTTGGATAAAATAAAACAAGATATTTTGCCTTCTTTTTCCATATTTGAATTTCTGCTTCACAGAAATAAAATTTAAAAATGCAGTCGGTCAGAAGCAGGCATATCGATGAACAGTTGTCTAGCACTTCCACTGTAAAATATACAATAACAGTTGCAGAAAGAGGCACCATGGTTATTTGAACTGATTTGCACTTAAACTTCATCGATGACTCCAATTTTATTAATTATTGATTTCAGAATAATCAATTCAGGTCTGCAGATAATATACTTTATTGATTGAAATATGTTATTTATGTTTTAATTGACTTATCATATGGTTTTGAATTTGACTTGTTACGCCATGCAAAATTTATTATGAAATTTATTGGCCTGAATATGACTTGACACATTCCTTTATACAAAAGAGTAACGTAGAAATGCACCTTGGTTATAGTGGAACTGTGCTTCACTATGTTTAGAGTTATCGAAAAGGATCGGTCCAGTCCCACCCGGCCTAAGTCTCGCGGGTCTAGAAATTTGATGGGTTAGGATAGGACTGTCCTTCATTTGGAAGGGTCTTAAAATGTTAAACTCAACCCAACTCTATAAGGGTCGTGGGCTGGGGCGGGCTTGCCCTTCTTTCTTTTTTTCAAATCAAATATGTCAAACAATGGTGTTGTTTCAATAACACTAACAAAAAATCTAGTGTGATTAGTACGTATCTAGGATACTAGATACACGAGATACATGTATTTGGTGTGATGCATTCCAGATATGCAAGCGAGATAAGAGAATGACAAGTTGAGATGGGAAGAAAGCGAGGGCTTGGGAATCGGGATTTATTAAGGTATCCTACATACATGTAAATCCACTTGGATAGAGTGTATCTAGAACAAATTACACCTAATTTTGAGTTCATGTATCTGGACACACCAAAATCTGATAAGATTCGTACTATTATAATATTGTGTGCATCTAAGTAATTAGTTCATACACTAGTGAAATTTCATTAAGTTACCTTTAAATAAAAAGTCTTGGCCCATGGGTTGATCCCCGATCAAGCATCAAAGCCCAAGGACTTATATGGGTTGGGCTTATAAGCCCTAGTTTTAAATGGCTTGAAAAATCATATCTCAACCTTACCCTAATAACGGATTTGGTTGGATCGATCTTATGGGTTAAGTCCATTTTGACGGCTCTAACTATGTTATTAATAAGGAAAATTGTATGAAATAGCAAACTATTAATTCAAATTAAATGTTATAGCCACAATTTATTTTATTTGTAATTCACAGCAAACATCTCATTTTTTTGTCATCTGATTCGGTATACAATTAGCCATTTTTGGTAAATAATTAGCCATTTTATACATTTTGGTATAAAATGTGTTTGTGTTTGTATAAAGCTAGAGAACAGTGTATATAAAAATACAAATACATATATTTTCGTCCGATACACTTATAATTATACAAATACAGATCTTATTATACAAATTACAATGTATAAATGAATTATACAAAACTGAACAATTTGTATAAAATTGGATGTATCTAGTAAATTATACGAATCAAAAGCTTCATAGCAAACATAAAATTTGCTATGGAGCACAATTATGCAAACTATAGTTATAACATACAAATATGATTTTATGTTTAATATATGTGATAATTGCTCTTATTAATACGCCAACAAAAGATTAGTTGAATCTTTAAATAAAATTATTTATGTAATACTATTAAATTTTTGCCAAAAATCAGTTGACCCACATATTCGGATCGTCCCAGAATCAAGTTTTTGCTTGGAAGTCCTTATTTTAGAGTGTTATTTAATTTTTGCTTTTTAAATTTATGATATTTAATTTTTGTTTTTATTGTTTATTTCATAAAAATTTATAAGATAAAGTACTTTTAATTATTATGACCTAAATTCATTGGTCACAACTAATTTCTCAAGCAAAATCTTTTAGGAAATGTTTTGCCTCAAGCAAAAAAAAATTATTTGGAGGGTGAGCATTTTAGAGAACTTTTGTCTTAAAACATATTTTTTATTACTGAAGCTATGCCTTGGACATTGACCTATGTTTTGTTGTATAATTTGTGTTACTAAATTTAACATAACTTAGGCCACTAAACTTCTGTTTGGGCATAACTTGTGCCTTAAGCTTAATTTCTTTTATGTTTAGGTATATAACATGCGTTATTCACTTATATCTTGAACATAACTTGTGTTTTGGACATAATTTCTTGTCTTGAGTATAATTTGTATTACTAAACTTATATTTGAAACGCAATATCACTAAACTTATATTTGAAACGCAATATCACTAAACTTATGTTCAGGATAATAACTTTAACTAAATTTAGGTCTTTGCTAATTTCCTTTTGCCTTGTGGTTTTTTATATAAGAGGCATTTTTAACTCTTTTTTTTACTTAAAATTTTATTTTATTGATTATGCTTTGAAATATAAATATATCAAACAAATTTATTAATGCAGATATAATATTTGAGCAAAAAAGAAATTAAAAAAAAGTACGGGCTTTTCCAGCTAGCAGTTTGAAGTGAGAAGATATAACTCAAAACAGATAATGACTGTTGTGATCTCATGCATTAACTTCCAAAAACAAGTCCCTTCCATTCGTCACCAAATCCTTAAAGCACGTGTTCAACTTCATGCATGTTGTTGTTAATGCTCAACTCTATCTACTCTACACATATCCCCAAAAATCAACAACAAATTATAACAGCCCTCTGTTCTCGTCTTCTCATTTTTTTTCTCATCTTCTTGTTGAACTGATCATAAAAAAAAATGATGGATTTGGTGAATTCAGTGCTGAATTTTGTGGTGCCACCAGCAAGTTTGGTTATGTTAGCCTTTTCATGGCCTGCTTTGTATTTCATCAACACTTGTGAGAGGATGTACAACTCTTTCTTTGGTGAAGACATGGAGGACAAAATCGTCATCATCACTGGAGCTTCTTCTGGTATTGGAGAGGTAAAAAAAAATGACCTATAGCTTAATTAGACTCAGCTCCGATTTGGCCATAGATTTTGAAGTTGAAATTTGAAAATTGAAAGTTTGAGTTTTTGTACCTTGAAGTTGTGTTTGGGCATGCATTTTTACTCGGAAAAAACTTAGAATTTTGTGAGTGAAAATCTCAAAAACCCCAAATAATTGGTATGGATCAGTTTTTGGAACTTTAAAATTGAATGTCTGTATTTGTTATTATGGTATTAACTATGCTGATTCAATTTTTGATTTACTCGATTTCGATGAAAAATTGGTTTCTTATATTTTGGGCAACACTCAGTTCTTTCTCTGAGTAAAAATTCCTAGCATGCAATGGATGCAAGTATTGTTAAGTTATTTGTGGAATTTGAGTTTTTGGAGTTACAAAAACGAATATAGTAATTGAAATTAAAGAAGCCCAAACTTGCTATTTTTCTATTCTTCTTGTGCATGAACAGTATTGAACAAGTGACAAATACTTGGTTTTACTCTGTTATATTAGCAAATTGCATATGAATATGCAAAGAAGAAAGCTCATCTAGTTCTGGTTGCACGAAGAGAAACCAGACTCTGGGGAATTAGCGAGAATGCCAGGGCATTAGGTGCAAAAAGTGTTCTCATCACAGCTGCAGATGTTGTAAAGGAAGCTGATTGTAGGAGATTCATCACTGAGACCGTAAACTTATACGGGCGTGGTAAGCAATTTGCTGGATCCACTTGTTGTATCTCCAATTTTATGTTGTAAATAGTGTTAAGTATGAAGTTTAACACACCTTCTCTCATTGAAATGAGAAAGCAGTGTGGACACTGGGATTTTGAGGAATTCAACCAACCAAGCGTAAGCTTTCCGCTTGCAATGTGTCAAACCAAAATGTGAAAATGTAACCTTTTGAGTAATCAAAAATACCAAGAATATATATAATGTGGCCCGAGTACCTACATATGCTTTAGTCAAACCTCTCACTGTTAGTGAAATGATATTCTCTGTTATTTCCTTTTCATGATTTAGTTTGAACAGACTATAGCATAGGTAAGTTTCATCAAACAGTCATTTTTTTAAAGCAGAGATAACTTAAGTCCCATTTGGCAAGGTAGTTGTCCATTCTAGTTAAGAATGTTTTCTTGAACTTTCTAGCATCGAGTTTTACAGTGACATTGATGTTACTGAGTACTACTTCTATCTAGAGATATTACGTCCTATTTCATTTCTCATTAAGCAAATACAACTATTTGTCTAGGAAACACAACAAAATGTTACAACTATTTTGAAGAAACAAAAAGTTGCAACTTACATAACTTGTTATGTAGTTTCAGACTCCAAGTTATGTTCTAGAGACGGATGAATTTGTTTCTGATTGCATTGGTCAATTGATATTTATAAAGCAAAATAAGACTTAAATTGGGATGGATATAGTAGCGTGTATAGCTTGGTATGTTTAAATCTCGGAGAATAATACCTAGTAACCAAAAGGTTGTCTGAATTTTATTCTGACGACAATCTCCGTTCATTTCCCTATTTTCAGTGGATCATCTTGTAAATACAGCAAGTTTGGGTCATACCTTCTACCTAGAAGAAGCCACAGATACAAATGTCTTCCCCATTTTGATGGTATGTGGAGCTTTTACTCAGGATCATCCACAATTATTCATATTTAGCTTTGACGCTAATGTATTGGTAGAATGATTTTTCTCTAAGTATCTTGTTGCAGGGGTACAACACTTGCATTTTACTCCCAAAACCTTTCAAATTTGTAAATGTCTGAATATTGTCCATTTCAGGATATCAATTTTTGGGGAAATGTGTATCCTACCTATGTTGCACTACCTTACCTGCGACAAAGCAGAGGCCGAGTCATAGTGAACGCTTCAGTAGAGAGTTGGTTGCCCTTGCCAAGGATGAGCTTATATGCAGTTAGTAATTCTGACCGTTGCTATCTATTCCTTTACATGGAATTCGTCCAGTTTGAGAATTGAATTACTCAATATTTCTTCGTCAGCCCCCTATTTCATTTGTCCCCAAGTGGTTCTTTTGTTGTATTTTTCCTTCGAGAGATGATAATATGTGTGCCGTCTTATAATATAGGCAGCGAAAGCAGCACTTGTAAATTTTTATGAGACCTTGAGATTCGAGCTGAACGGTGACGTAGGGGTCACAATAGCGACACACGGATGGATTGGGACTGAAATGACAGGTGGAAGATTCATGCTAGAGGAAGGTGCTGAGATGCAGTGGAAGGAAGAAAGAGAAGTAAGTCTCTCTATTCTGAGCAAAAATTGTGTTACTTGCCCAAGATTGTGTACTAGTATTGACAGAATGAAGATATTGATATTGAAGTTTAACCGGCTGTATTGACCATTGTTGCACAATTTCTTGTAGTTGGTCCTAAGTATTAAATTAGAATGAACTGATAGGAACATGATTGAACTGAGAACTTAACTGTACAGAGGGTTAATACTAAGAATCCGGCAAGATTGCCTACATTTGTCTTTCTCATTTATCATGGATTCCAGTAACCTTTAATTTCTGGTTTTGTTGGAACTCTTGGTAATATTTTATCTCCGTGCAATTAAAGTTGTTACTTGCATTTTCATTCAAGGTTCATGCATCTGGAAGTTCAGTGGAGGACTTTGCAAAGTTGATTGTATCAGGGGCATGCCGAGGAGATCCATACGTGAAATATCCGAGTTGGTACGACATTTTCCTTCTCTATAGAGTATTCACACCAAATGTTCTCCAATGGACGTTTCGGCTGTTACTTTCAAACCAAAGTGCCCGGAAAACTTCCCTCATTGGCACCGGAAGGCCTCTTCTCGAGTCATCCTCTCCTCCTCGGATGCAGCCTATTCCTGAGACATTCTCTCCTCCACGACAGCCTTCCTCTGAGTCGTCATCTCCTCGGAGACAGCCTGTTTCTGGTTCATCCTCTCCTCAGCATCCATCTGCTTCTCCTCGGAGACGTATGGGGCCTGTTCCAGTTCAGCAGGATTGAAGGTAGTAGGTCGAGTAATTACTTTAATTTTAGCGTGGTTATGTTTTTTCTTTAGTTAAGATTCTGTGGATATCATTGTAAGAGTTCACAAGATACAACAAACATTCGGCACAATAAAAAGTTGTACTTGGCTTGTTTAAGAATGCTTGGGTTTGGTTTTTCGATGGGAAAAAAATTGGGAAGTTTATTTCTCTATTCTTTAAAAGCCAAAGAGTTCTATCACTTCAATCACATTCATGAGTGATTCTGATTTCAATAAATATGCACAGGTAATTATTTCATTCACATAATATATTTCAATGAAAAGCAATGATTGTAGGCTGTAGCAGTAGCTTGTTGGAACCCCCGAGTTTTTACTTTGTTCAAGGATATGTGCAGCGACACCATCCTACCTATTTAAAGTTTGAAAATAGGTCAGGGTGTTGCACCCTCAAGGCCTCTAATTATTTGCTTTACCTGATAGAACTCACACGCAAGCTCCATTTATCTTGAGGGAAACTTCAGAGGGTGCCAGCTATTAGATGGTTCGATTAGTCTTTCACCCCTTCAGAGGAAACAGCTACTAGATGCCCCTATATCCAAGTCAGGCAAATGATTTGCAATAGGTACTGGTGGTGCCTAGTTTCCAGATTGCCATTTGATGTATGAATTGGTAGAATCATATTCATTTGAAGAGGATAAATTCTCTTTACATTTAGAGGGGAAATATACCCAGTAAAGCTGGTGTTTAATGACCCAACAGGACAGAACTGGTAAAGAAGTTCTTTGCACAATTCTGTATCGTGTACTCAGCTTTGAAGGTGAAATAGCCTCACCAATCTAATTTCTGCACATCACATTCTAGAACAAGCAAATCACAATGAATGAGATGATATACACTATACTACAAAAAAAATTGGATCTTTCTGCAATCTATAGGTTGCAAGGGGTTCACAACCGATATTCCAGGTCATATGACCAATGCCAGAATTCCTTGAGCCTAAAATCCTTGGAAGGAAAATGAAAGGATCTTGAATAGCCCATCTGGGTTATCAGCATGTACCTGGAAAAATGATACATACTTGTCATTAGGATAAGGATCAAGTGATGCATAATTGTGCAATTTATGTAAACAGCAAATAAAACGTACCCTAAGTTCATTGTTGTCTGTCAGAATTATAATTGTCTTCCTAGAAGCTTTGCTTGACATAGTTCAAAGACGTATAATGGGAAGCAAAAGATGTAGACTATGATATCAATATTAATAACGTTATCTAATAATAACTACAGATAACACTGAAAAGTAGTTTTTTTCAGATTCAACCAGGTTAGCTATTCTTTGTATCATCAGTTTGGGAGAAGAGGGTAGATAGTCCAACACTAGAAGGAATGATGAGGCAATCAGTCCCCGAGACACAATTCATCGGGTATATTAAGAACTCGAGTCAACCTAGGTACCCCCTCCATTCCACTTTATGTGGCATTATTTCCTTATTAGTCCATACAAAGAAGAATGACACATTTCTATATTTGGAGACAGTTTAAACTTTTAACTTTTCATTTTACCCTAAATGACATGCTTTTATAGCCAGAGAAACATCATGATATGTTCAAGACACAAGTTCCAAAAGTCTTTATCTTTCTTTCTTNACTTTCAATAGTTTGGGTATGAAACTCAAAAAAAAGGTATAGTTTAGGTGTGTTTAAACCACTTATCTCTTCTTTCTTTCTTAAACTCCAATCGTAGTCAAACTACAGTACATAATTTGAAAGGGAGGAAGAATGATAAATTACCAGCTTCCAACTCTGATGCACATTTTAAAATAAACACTTTGCATCTTGAGAACTTACAAAATATATATATACAGAAGAAAGAAATGTGTATGAAAGAAGCAACCTACCCAATGACCTGCATCTTCGAGGACATGCATTTCGACTCCACCTCCTTCCTCTACAGCCTGTTCCTCAGCAACATGGATTCTTCTAATATCCTCAAGGGCCCATCTATGCAGACTTCTTTCTGCTTTCAAAAAGTTAACATGCACGCCCCGAGGAACATCTTCCACAATTTTCCTGCAAGAAGATCTTGCAATTAGTATTTCCTCCTTTTTTGGGGAATGAACCATGGATTTGATCCACCAGAAGCTTGGTGACAAAACACAAAAAAGATATGAAATAAACCATTGATACACTCACCTACAATTTAAGTATTTAATAACCAACTTCAATTTAGTCCTTGCAAAAGCCACACATTCATTATCATATGAATAAAATAAGTTATTACAGTGCACATTTTTTCTTAGCATGTCAATACGTAATACTTTATAGGTTCCAATAATATCAGATATTCCACTTTCCTTTTAGTTTTTTTTTCTATAGCTGTGCTAGGTATTGAGCTGAGCGACCAGTCCCCCAGTACATTGCCTGTAGAAGAAAAATTCCTGATCGTCTTGCTATTCTTATATTAATGTTGAAAGTTAATCTTGTCAACAAATATCCTGCAACTTGTCAACATTTCCATGTTTTCTTCTTAAATCTTTTGATTTATTTATAGCAACAAGATAAAGAGGGTGTGCATGTTTGTGATTTGTTGAACCACTATTAGTACATGTCCAGACTACGCCAGTATTGGGAAACTGGTACACACTTGTAACAGTTAAGGAATGAACAAGAAGCCAAAAGAATGATCATACAAAAATCCGCTACTTCAAACTGATATGAGCAACCTACCACAGATTTGTTTCTTCATATGATTGATACATGTCAGCAATACCCTTGAGATCAAACACCCATGACAAAGGTGAAGGAGATGAACCAGCAGTGTTGGTTTGACGAAGGTTAGTTACCACCCACTGCAAAATTTACAAAGGAAACGTCAGATGTCAGTTGGAAAAAAATGAGAACTGGGCCAACTCGTGTCTCATGCACAAGCAAATTAACAGTTAGAAATATGGTAATGAACAATGTTCGATGGAATGATGGCCTTTATAGATGAACTTTTAGTCAGATATACTGCATGATATACTCCTTTACTAAATTTATTTTACAAACAATTACATGCTACATTACAGGAATAATAGGCGCACAAGAATTCTGAACCCGTGGGCTCTAAATTCTGAATCCAGCCTTGAGTAAAGACAGTTTAAATTTTGAATGGTGGAGAGTGAAATATTGTGTCTCTTATTCTGTCCAACAAAATTCAAGAACATCATTTCCAATAAATCGTATGGAAAAACAAGACTACCAATGTTTTTCTATAACCTCTCTTTAGAAAGGAAAGGTGGAAGAGATTGATTGCTACTATAAAGGACTTATATTGGTTAGACTTGACTATGGGGCTTAAGATATTGTAAAATTAGAAGTTTCTCCCCAAATATGGCAATTGTTTCCAGTGGGCATATCACATATATCTTTTCAGGACCCAGGTAGACATGTCAGAGGCATTTGAGATAGGGTATTCTCCTGCCTTTCATACTAAGGCTATAGGTCCATTACAATATACTAAGAGAGACTGGGGAGTGTCACTATTGTGGTACGGTTCTTTTCCGTTTTTGTTTTGGACAACTTATCATCTGGTAGGCCTACTAAATCATCGTTCTCTTTTTCTTTCACAGTAGTCAAGAGATATATACTGGCTCACTCTCCATGCACTGATAAGAGTGGAACACATTACAACAACTTAAAGAAGTACATTCATAATGTTTCTAACGAACTTCAGAGATCTCATTCCTCAGTTACCCAATATCAAGCTCAGTGCCTCACTAGATGCAGAAAAAATGCCTTAGCTTATACAGCAATTTAAGTTTGCAAAGTTGAAGTTTTAGTGTTAAACCTTTCAGAATTCCTAGAAAGAAAAATATACGAGGCCAGGGGATACCTGTGCAACATCCCTGGAAAAACCTTCTTGTATAAGAGCCTCCACAATATCTCGTTTTGAAGAGACCTTCCTTGAAAAATATTATTCATAAGAAGAATTGATGTCAATACAAATTATGTGAATATATCAGTAAAAAAACAAAGAGAGAACGAGAGAGAGATGAGAAGGATAAACAACATTTGAGTGAGTGAATTGTCTAGCCTAGGCTAATAAAGTTTCAAAACAACACTGTAAGCTATTTCAAGTTATAAACCAAGAGTAGTGCCAAACAATATCAACATGCAAGAACAGAAGAATTAGTCAAGAAGCAACGTAAAATATGAAGGATAAAGGCTTGTTCTCCATTGCTCTGACACAGTGACACATTCACCTTCTACTTCCAAACTAATGGACAAGCTTTTCCCACCAAAAACTACTTTGTCGTTGTAAGCATATTACATTAAATATCAATCATACCTTAAACCTAAAGTAGTTCTCGCGAATTCTTTTTGGACAGGTGAAACATTTATTACCAAAGAGGGAGATAGCTATTGTTTACAAGAATTAAGAAAATCTCAACTCTATATGTAGGAGCAGCCATCCACAATTTTGATCAAATATTTATACAAGTGATGTCCTATGACTCCAGAAGTACACACAAAAAAATAAAAACATGACGCATTCTATCTCCAGAATGCAATCCTATTTTGCTCTTTTAAACTATACACATCAGAGAATGAACATACTAAGAGGCCCACTGTACATCCCACCCCAATTTCTTCTCAAAAGTCCTAAAAGGAACAAGTATCTATATTGACACACTAAAGATATCATGGAGAGTTGACAATAAGAGAGAATAAAGTTTGTTAAGGTTCATGTAAAGCAATATACATGGAGACATTTTTATACAAACTGAAATCACCAGAAGGACTCACCTCTTTTGGTAATTTACTCAGAAATGATATCAATTCAGCTGGATGATCATCTCCATCTGCACCAGCTCGAACCTCTCCTGGAGTAGCATCTAGAACCCAGACCTATGACCCAATTAGTTTGAATTACTTCTAAGAATTTGGAGTGGAAAGAAAAAAAATAAAACAAAGGATGGCAAAATAGATTGCAAGACCAAAGAAAGTGCATCAGAAAAGAAAATTATCATCCCTGAAAACCAATTACCAAAATCATCATATGTAAATGAGAGAACTGGAAGGCAAATGGTATATTGCCTTACTGAGTTTTTAACATTACTTTTAAGTTTTAACCACTCACGAGTTTAAGCTATAGTGAAACAGTGTTTGATATTACCTCAGGTATGCTTGTAGAATTTTATTACGGGATACTTATGCGTAAAGACCAATTACCGATATCACCAATTTAAAATGAGAGAACTGTGAAGCAAATGGTATATACTGCCTTAACTGAGTTCTTAACATTGCTTTAACCACTCACAAGTTCCAATCTATATCCAAAACTGTGTTTGATATTACTGCAAGCATCTTTTATAGTCTTCATACAAAATACTTACTCTAACTGGCCGTGCAAGGGGCTTTGGAACCTGCTCAACCATGCTCAATGCAACTGCATAGTAATAAGAAAGATCAATGTCTGAACAACAAAATATCAATTGATTTCACCAAGTAGCTTTCCACTGTAATAAGCTAAAAGTTACCTTTTCCTCCAAAGCTGTGACCAACTACAACTCGGGGAGTCAGTCTGAGCTGGCCAAGCTAGACAAAGAAAAAACAAAGATTGAGCCCAAGCAATGTGTTACCATAATAGTGTTAACATCTCAGGCAAGAAGTGAAGAGGCAAAATGGGGAACCATTTGACCCAACCCAAAATCAGAAAAACAAGAGAATCATAAGTGACACACCACTGAACTGAAATGTTATATCATCACATCTATTGCCCCTGTATTGCAGGATAAAGTAAAATTTTACCAGCACGTAAGCTTTTTTCTTTTACAAATATTGAGAGTGTATAGGACTATAGGTTTCCATGGATAACGTTGGCCAATGATTCAGTGATATGGAATCAACCATTAGCATAAGTTGGTAAAAGAAAACGGACAAATAAGAAAAAGGACAAGCAAGTGTGCTTGCTCTTGCATCCAAAGATACTTAATAGTTTCAATAAGTATAAGTTATAAAATCAATTGGAAATCCTCCCCGATTATTCATAAATACGGTGATCAAGTACTGCAGTCTGCAAGTGCCTCAATTGAAGTATTCTTTTATAAGTGCCTCGACTAATAGTTGGTATGCCAAGCCCTTTTTTTGTTTCTTAGCATAAGAGGGTAAACAAAATTGATTCAGGTTGAATCTATATCATGGGTGAAAAAAAGATGATCACAGGAAACTGTAAGTCACCGACAATGTAACACAAACACAGAGGGAAGGGCCACATATGTCGAGCACATAGAGTGGACATCTTGGACAGGTCCGCGGGACCCATATTTGATTCAAATTAAACTAGCCTTATCACGTCAAAGATATAATCCTGCATATAAAATGCAGCATCTTAGAGCAAATTACAAATGGGCCAAAAGATAGTTGGCCAGGACATTTATCAGAGACGTATATGAGTTGTGCGGAGGGAGAGGGAGAGGGAGAGGGATAGGAGAGCTCTCGAAGGGGTTGGGGTGATTTTGTACATGTGAAGAGCAGCTTCTTGTCTCTAGTTTCTTTTGTTGCACAAATAGGTTCTTGTTTGTTTAGATGAGTGGGTGACTTTTGTAGAGAACCATATTTTAGTGTAGGTTTCTCTGCCTCTTGATATACTTCTTGTATGCGGGGATTTCCCAATATTGATAAAATTATTTACCTTATCAAAAAGAAATGGTGAGGTGCTAGCTGATGTGGAAATAATCACATGATGCGCATATCTTGGCCTCTCACCTAGGTTGCACAGGTCAATTGCCTAGACCAATCATGCCAAGGGGAGCACAGAGGTTACTAACACTCAAAAATCTTGTGATTCAGTCCAAACAACACATGTAGTGAAAATTCATGGGAATCAGAACATCATTCGATGATCAACAAAGATTCATTCAGTCAACACTACGGTTGACACTTCATTACCGCATTGTAATGACGATGAAAAAGCCATGCAAGTCATTGTAAAACCACCAGTAGATGTGATGCCTTTAGATGGGTGAAGAAAGCTTCACTTTCATGGGTTTGAAGATGAAGCTAGTCCCCTCTTTGAAAATTTGAAAGCAGTTGGGAAAGTAATGGGAGAACCCAATAATAATGAATGTTGTCTACTTGACAAAGTAGAGAATTGATCCCACAAAAAAAAGGGATGAAGTAACTGAAAGAATTAGAATTCCAAGTCAACTATGAGGGCAAAAAAGTTCAACAATAACGGAAGGAACAACATCAATCATAGAGGCCTCTAGGATGACATGACAATAGCTAATGTTTCCACGACACATGTAAACATGCACCAGTGTGCATGCAAGACCCATATCTACTTGCAGAAAGACTATTTTTATCAATATCAAAAGAAAAATATATAACGTATTCTGATTTTTGAGAATAATGCAATTGGTCATGCTCTTCCAAACTTCAACGAATCAAATAGAAGCACAGTCAAGGACTGACTGCTAATGTCTGTAAAAAATTTCCATGCCTGCCCCACAAAAAGCTTAGTGATACGGATGCCATATAAATGGCACTCAAGAAAATACAGTACGTGCAGAGTGCAACAGGTCATGGTCAAGAAACTATACCAGCTTTAGGACATCAAGAGCAGCTGATGCAACTGTATGTGTGCCTCTCTTCTTGAGAGATGCTGAATCACCATGGCACCGCAAGTCCACCAGGAGAAACTGCAGAAAAGTAAATCTACCGTAAGACTGTCTGCAACAAATCACCCTAATATCATATCAAAACAAGTTAACCATAAGATATCAACAATCAGTTAAAGAAGAACGTGAGTTTGAGGACTACAACTGGCGAAAAGCGTCAAAAGCAAATGAATTCAAGATGACAACCCCACAGAGGAGAAAAGATAGGTTCAAGATGATGTGACCGCAATTAATAGTAGCTTCCAAGAGTTAATGAAAAATATTCAGGATAACTCAAACAAGCTCACATAGAACAGTTCAATACATCACAATCTGTTTCCAGTTGCATCTCTCAGGAGGGTGACAAAGCACATCAGAACCCCAAAAAAATTGGGAGCTTCATATGTTTTTGTTTTAATTTCTAAAGCTTTCACTATTTGTTTTAATATTAGCTTTTTGTTCAAATAAATCAATGAAAGAGAGCACTGTTTTCAGGCAAGGACTTGATGCTTAGACACATACAATACAGCACCCCTACAACAAAAGTTGCCCCAACATAATTATGCTCCAAACTAATTGTTCCCAAAAGAGTTTCTATAGGATGTTAATTAATGACTTTTATGAAGTTTGGAATTGAATTTGTGCTTATATTTGTCTTCCAACAACCAAAAAGAATTTTTTTTTAGGACGTATCATATTAGTAATAAAATGTAAGCAGCTCAATATAGGAAAGAATTGAAAAACAAAGAAGAGGAGGTCACTTGTCCACTGTTCAACAAAAACACTCAGGTGCTGTTTTTATATAATCTATGATTATGTTTTTTTCTAATGACGGTGGTGTACGGGCCAGCTTGCGCTCACCTCAATTATTCCACTGGGTACCTGCTATCTCTACTAGCGCAGATATGGGTAACCCTGTCAACCAAGGTTTAGACTGATGGAAACAAATCACCATAGTGTTTTTTGCCTCCATAGAGATTTGAACCTGAGAACCTCCTTCCCTTTCATAGACCACTAATTGAGCAGCCTGGGAACTGCCTAATCTATGGTTATATTAAAGAATCTTCTTGGGCTTTTCAATGTGTCCGAGTTTTATGAATATAAAAAAGACAATCTCTCATGGGTACTAATTCCAGATCAAATCTTCCTTTCTCTTCATTCTTCACAGATCAAATATAGAAGAAAATGGGGTTGAATTAACCAACAGTAAACAACATGCAGCAAAACACACACCCTGTCCAATTGGGACAAGTTAATCATAATGCAAAACTCTTTAAGATACTGCGTATATAAGAAGGGATAAGAATTAGTGCTTATCTCTACTACCTGCCATTTCGGAAATTCTTGGGCCAATCTCCTAGCAAAGCTTCCTGAAAATTTGAGATTGTCATGGAAAAAGGTTGACGATAAGAAACTTGAAGAAGGAAAATTGTTTAAGCAGATTGGAGGAATTAAGAAAAATAACAATAATAGAAATTAAAAGAAAACTATCTAAAACAATAGTAAGTCGGCAATTAACTAGTAATTCTCTATGGAAATAAGAACCTCTATGCCACAAGATGTGGAATTTCCCTTGCATTCCAGCAATAGAGACATTTCTAAATCATTCTTTTCCACAAGCAAATAGTTTTACATTTTATTGTAATATGAACTTCCTCAAACTACAGGTTCTTTATCAGGATTCTGAAGCACTTTGCAGAAGAACTTGCAACACAGTTAGATATCAAAACAAAAAGGGGGGAACCAAATTTGAGTAAACCCATTGTACTTGAAGATAAAAGGAGAATTCACAGGGAGCAATAAGCATGATGCATCATGAAACTTAGTTCATGGTCGGGTGAAAAGAAAAAAAAATATGGAATGTCCTTTCCAGTATCTCTGCCACAACACTCCCTTAATTTTTCTGCTAAATGAAAGCAAGTTCTTCCTATCCAAGAAAGAGTTTCTGAAGTTTAGCTAAGATGGTCCTAATCAGTAATCACTAATAAAATTGAAACAAATTGAACTCTACCAGCATCAGCTGCTACTAGGTGTAACAATTGTGCTATTTAGAGCATTAAGATGGAAAACTAAGGACATAGAACATTACTCTGTGCAGATGGAAATATGGAATGGGTAATTTATTTTCATAAAGAGGTACGGAATGGATAAGGAAAGAATTATTCCGTGCCATTTGGAAAATTGAGGGAATTAGATGGTACATGAATTAGTTTCCAGTTTCTACAACTCCTTGCTGTTTTGGAAATGATAATAATGTCATTAAGACATTCTGGTGTTGGAATACTCTCATTTCAAGCAAAATTCCAACTGCTAGTTACATAAGAAGACTTGACCCAAATCTGCACGTGCAATGTTAATATATGCTCAGAGAAACAAGGATAAGAAATTTGAGAAACAAGGCACTCCGAAAGAATCATGATAATTCAGTGAATACACAAGACATTTGTGTGTTGTGCCGAAATGTTACAAATCTTTAAATGAGTCATTACCCCAGTTTTTCCTGCTGCCAAGAATACCATGCAAGAGAACAGCAGTCGGTGGTTCGGGCAACGATCCCTCCATAATATAACTCCATTTTACCTATACATCCAACTTCCCATTGTCAATGGCATATACGTGTTAAACAGCAGAAAAAACGTTTAATGTGCTTGAGAAAATACCAATTCTACTAGTTTATTTAGCATATTAATGAATAAGTGAAGTTAATAGATTGTAAACTGAAAAATGATTGAATGTACAGAACTTATGAAAATGTAAATAAGCTAGAGAGTTGAGTGACTTTATCTGTTGAAATAATGAATCTTAGTTACTTAAGACTACGAAAATATTTTTCTGAAGTCATAATTATGATGATATCCAGCAAAAAGGGGATGTCTCCCTAAAGTTATATCTAGAAAGAAGAGGAGGATGATTAAAAATTGAATGAGAGGTCCATTGTCATGTCTCGGGGGAATATATGTTATTCATTGAACTATTTGGTATGTTAATTTATAAATTTATTTTCTTAACTCTGATATTTTCATCTACGTAACCCAATGGATAATGGGATCCCTGTCTACTTAAACACCATACTTAGTTCACTGGACAGGATTCAATTTTATGATATTGCCTATCCCACATCCCTTGTTGTACAACCTTTGCCTAAGAACCAAGGCCCTTGGGGGCTTCTTTTATTTCAAGTTTACACTTGAAAATTGCTTGACAAGGATGAATTAACAACTACTTTAGGAATAATAAACAATAATGATAATGACAGCATAATAAGAG
This sequence comes from Solanum stenotomum, assembly GCF_019186545.1. Classification (NCBI taxonomy): domain Eukaryota; kingdom Viridiplantae; phylum Streptophyta; class Magnoliopsida; order Solanales; family Solanaceae; genus Solanum; species Solanum stenotomum. The sequence continues at coordinate 11,466,304 of NC_064289.1, read as the reverse complement.
CTACAATGACAACAACAATGAACTTAACACAACCAAAATGCAAAAGTAACCCATTTTCCTAGTGTACCCATCATCAAAAACTTTAAAATTTGAAATATGCATATCAATGCGAACTTCGCTAAGAGGAGAAGACAATTGAAAAAAAGGATCCATACAGGTGATACCAACCAATTGAGATAAAACCTTAGTTGTTGCCTTTTGTTGTTGCTGACACACTCAAATTAGTCCACTCTTTGTACAAGTATCGTAGCATTAATCTGATATGGGAGTCCGCATAGAGATAAGAGTTTTTTCTTTTTTATTTTTATGACAAGGGAAACCCACAGCTACTACCCTTTGGGTGCGCACAGGGTAAAAACCCCGCTCCTATGCAATAGCTCGCATATTAGAGATAAGAGTGGATCTAGAGAACCTCTTAACTAGACCTAGGAGACAATCTATAACTAATATCATGGAATAAGATGTGCCCGAGTATTACGGATGGAAAAAAAAAGAGCCTTATTGTCCGATATGAGAGTCAGTGCTGTGAGACAAGACAAATTATTTACCAATACTTTGGAATGAAGATTGAAATGTGCTAGAATAGTGAGGGACGTATAAAGATGACTCACAAAGTTGACCTCAATTAGATTGTAATTAAGGTTATTGATTGATTGAAATATGTATATAGTGGTTCACTTTTATTAGATTAAAATCATGCGACTAAAATCATATACCACATAGTTGCTTCTCAGATGAACTCAAACAATTATTGTGTGTGACATGAAACATACCCATTTAAGGTGTCCTTTCACTAACAAAGCAGTAACCAAAAAGCGTACGACGCGCAATAGCTAAGTGTCTAATTTTAGATATATATTCCACCAACCAGAGGTAGCAGCACTAGAACAAGAGTTTTTCATGAAAAGAAATGCTTCTTTTCCTGACTGGAGATCTGATTCACTGAATAGTTCGTATTGGACAAGAAAAAGAAAAGGAAAAACAAAGACAAAAAATCTAAAAAATAAAATAGGTCTAGGACTGGACTGCACTCCATATCCACTAGATTATTGTTGAGCTGTAAAATACTTTCCGAACAGATACATCCCACATGCATACTTCAAAATAAATACAAATTCGAACACAGATAAAGAGGGGGGGAAGAGAAAAAGGAAAAACATAGCAAACATAAATTAGTTACATTTCAACTCAAAAAAAAAAAAAACTTACTTTTGCTCCTTGAACGAGCTCATATGCCTGCATATAAAAATTATCTCATCAGTAGTAGATTCAGTTGCACATCAAACAACTTGGTAGTCACACTCTTCAGTAATTACATTTATAGCGAATAACAATTACTACTTTAATACTACGTAGTTTGTGAAAGAAAACAGATAAACCTTCCTTAATTTTTACTTTTAACTTTTTGATTATTTACCTTCCTCCAGATTTTAGATATCCATTGAACTATCATAAATAACTTTTGTATAGAAGTATTAAAACTTAAAACAGTGTAATTATTTTTGTTTCATCTGAAAAACAAGAGTGTAAATTGAAAGTAAAAGAGAATATCATTTCTTAACTGTTTGCTTGGAACAGAGAAAAGGAAGAGAAAAAACGAAAGAAAATTAGAGAAAAAGCCGTCACTTCCTTTCTATTGTTAGGAAGAAACAGATAACATAACTTTGTGCCACCAATTTGGAAAAGATCTTTCCATACTCCATGATCCTCAAATCTTTCTCTACCAACCAAACAAGAGAAGGGAAAATTCACTCTTGTTTCCTTCCTATCTCTTCCTTTCTTCAGTTTCCAAGATAAACTTTCTCTAATATTCAAGTACCTTGTGAAGGTTCTTTTATCATGTCAACTAACTTTTTCAAAAGTTGTATTCAAACAGAAAAAAATTTGATGACGTAAACTAAATTTAGCACCGTTATGGAATCAAATGTTTGTGTACAATCCTTCTGGAGAGGGGAAGAAGTGCTGATGTAAGCGTCACAAATTTAATGGACCAACAATTTTACCAAAAGTATAAGAGAAGTCAACTCCAATTTTTCCAAAATAAGTACTTAATAATAAGAGATATAGCACAGATCCACTACCAGCACTTCAGATGGCACAACAACCTTCCCGCTGGAAAGTCTCTCGTCTACCATTGTCATTCTTATATTTGAACCTTTAAACATCCTTTTTGAATGAACAAGAGACACCTGAGAAGAGCAAAGTGAACCACAACAGTCTTTAGAATACGTAAAGCCACACATTATTTTAAATCGAATCACTTATAAAATTTCAAATCACCTAAATTATTACTCCCTCCATTTCAAAATAAGTGGTGTTTTTAGCTTGGGCACGCCCCTTAAGAAAACTACTCATTACTAGAAAGTAAGATGTATTTTTACTTATTTTGAAACAAAATGAAAAGGTAAAAACACCACTTAGTTTGAAATGGAGAAAGTAAAAAAAAAACTAAAAACAAAAGGAGAAAATTATCACTAGAGCATAGAAACCATCGAACTTAATGACCTCAATCATTAATATGGAAGTAAAAGAAATTTCCACTTAAAGCTTCTATGCTATGTAGAAGAATAGCACGACTGGAGTGGGCAGCTGCTTTCACTCACGCAGATGATCGAGAAATATAATGAGCAAGAAACCAGGGTCACCGAATTCACACATGTGCTCGAGAAATAGAATAAACATGTCATTATTTGACAGTCTTGAGACTATTCCAGTCACTTTTACAAAACATCATACAACACTACAGAATAGCACAGATAGTAAAATAACTCTGAAATGGACCAACAGCTTAAGCAAGAAACCAGTGCCACCAAATTCTATGATGTCACACTAAAACCAGGAAAAGTCCACGGTAACATAGCATTCGCATTCCTATGTACAAATAGAAACAGCCAGCCTACATATAATCAGACTACTATGAATGCTCTTCCACTGGCCCGAATAGAGCAGACATATATAGACCTAAACTAGTTTAGAATTGGGACATAGTTCATTAATAATGCTACAAAAGGAAAGAAAGACACCAACTAGCTTATATAGACCTCAACTAGTTCATTAATAATGCTAAAACACGTAAGCAAGATACCAAAAAACATAAAAATTGAAACTTTTTAAATGTTAACATCGTTTGTAACGAAGGAGTAATGGTTGCAGTAATATACCGGTTACCCATTAGTCCAAATTTGGTGAAACCAGGGAAATGAAGACTCCTAAATTTCATAAAATTACCTTCGGAAATGGCGTAGAAATCTTGGTCGTCAGAAACTTGTTAGTAATCAAACCAACCCCAGGTGAGTCTTTTGTTAATGCAGCTCCATTTTGGAAACGCCGGCACGCCGTAAAATTCGAAATAGCTGACATTTCTTGGAGAAGAGATCGGTGAAGAAAACCACTCAAATTCCTCCTCCAATCAACTTGGACAGCTAAAAAAAATATGGAAGAGACAAAATTGAGAAATAGAAAATGCGACGGAGAGACCGAGGAAAAGGTGGAAAGCTCCTTTTTCCCTATCAAACACGCAGACTTTTTCCCCTCCTAATTTTGCTACTACAGTTGTAAAGGGGATTTCTTCTGTTATTTCTCGGCCAAGAGATCTGTGGTGGCTTTGTTGTGTTTCGTTTAAGGCCGAGACGAAATTAAACACTTCATTTTACCACTAAAGAATGATGAAGCGTCTAGTATAAACAATTCCAAAAAAAAAAACATGGAGTAAAAAGATATAAATGCACAAGTAGACCCACCAACAGAGGCGAATCCAGGATTTTAAGAAAACGAGTGCACCATTGCTTTAAAGATAAGATCAAAAAATTTATAATAACAATAACTAAGTGAGCAATACATAAAAATTACATTATCACAAAAAATATCATCAGTTTACAATTGTACTCGACGACACTTCATCTTTTGAAAACAATCTATAATAGCATCATTATTTACATTTTCAAATATCTTCCGCTCTATCTTACAAACTAAACATTCATTCAAAAATTCTTCACCAATGCTATTACGTAGATCATTTTTGATGAGCTTCATTGAGGAGAATGCTCTTTCCATACTTGCCGTAGCTATTCAACTTAGTCAACTATTCTTGCAAATAACTATTCAACTTAGTCACAAATTTAACTAGCAAATTTAAAATAAAATAAGAGAATCTCATATCTTTCACAATAAAAAATAAGGGAATCACACCCTTGCAAGTTTAAATAAAATAGAGGAATCACAATCCTTGCAAATCTAACTAAAATAGAGGAATCACACCCCTTTCACATTTAACAATAAGAAAATCACACATTCATAATAAAAAGAGGACTTATGCCTCTTTTGCATTCGAAATCACATATTCATAGAAAGAAGAGGAATCACACCCCTTTCACATTTAAAAAATAAGGGAATCACACCCCTTTCACATTAAAAAAAAAAAAAATCACACCCTTCAAAATTGATAATATAATATGAAACANTTTCGTTTAAGGCCGAGACGAAATTAAACACTTCATTTTACCACTAAAGAATGATGAAGCGTCTAGTATAAACAATTCCAAAAAAAAAAAACATGGAGTAAAAAGATATAAATGCACAAGTAGACCCACCAACATATGTTGTGATGCACAGGTGAAAGTGTTTCCCCCTTAATCAGATATTTTGAGTTTGAGTTCAGGCTCTAATGTGGGCTCCAAACATAGGGTGGAAAATCAAAAAAAAAAATGCACAAGTATATCTGATAAAACCGCATGCTAAGCAATTCTCACTTTTTAGGGATCATTTGGTTAGAAATAAGTTATTCTAAAATGAATTATTTTGAGATAAGTTATTTAGAGATAAATTATTTTGAAATAAATAATTTTAAGATTGGCTAATACCTTCAACCAAACGCACAATAAAATAGTCCTACATAATAAAAGATACGGAAAGGGGTCAAAACTACCCCTCAAACTATCTGAAATAGCTTAATATACTCTTAAACTATATTTCGGTTCAAAAATACCCTTCCCGTCAAACTATTGGGCCACACCTACCCTTCTAGTTAACGGAAGTATCCATGTGTGTGTTAAATCCCACATGGACGCCACATGAATGCCACATGTGCACGCCAAACAAACCCCACCTTCGCATAGACGACTAAGGAAAAGAATCAAAATTACCCTTAAACTATTCAAGATAGCTTAAATATACCCTTAAACTATATTTCGGCTAAAAATGCCCTTCCCGTCTAACTATTGGACAACACTTGCCCTTTTGTTTAACAAAAACATCCATGTGTGTGCTAAAATGTCACATGGACTCCACATGTGCACGCCAAACACACCCCACCTCCACATAGATGACTTAAAGCCCTAATTTCACTCTTTTTCCCTTCATTTCATCCTTTCCTTATTCAGGTATATCTATATGAATATACAAAATACATTGACTCAATTCAATTCCATTTTATTTCGATACTAATATGTTGTACTTTGGAGATCACAACTTAAACAAAATTCAAATTAATTCTGGTATATAATCCTTAAATCATCTATTATATTGAATGTTTCTTTAACTTTCCATAAAATCTAAAACTTCCTTAACAATCATTTAAAGCATCTTCTGGATTAGGGGCCACAAAAGCTCAAAATTTGAACAAAAATAGGATAATTGGTAAAAAAAAAATTAAATTAAGAAATCTATAAAGACTTACTAGGTCTTCGTTGATGTAGTAGCAATTGTAGGTGCCATCCAATCCGATCGTCAAGTTTTCCTTATTAGCGAAATCGCCGATGTTGATGTGGTGGAGCTCGGTCACCACCGCCAAGGAAGCCGACATAGTCGTCTTCATGTGCCTGGAGTTCCGGTGATAAGTATATTAGGTCTCTTACGGCAGCTGCTATTTTTGCGCCATGGTCGTGAGTTGAATCAACAAGAAAGCTTCGCTAAGATTTGTTTAAACAAAATTAATCTATTAAGAGAAATTAAAATAATAAATTAGTGTTAATTGATTAAATAAAATAAGTGTGTTTATATTATACCTTAGATTGTTTCTTTTATTGTATTTGAAATGGTCATCAAATTGCAATTTCTCTACTTCATTCGGTTATGTATACAAGTTTCCACAAAATATTTTTTCATTTTTTGGTTCAATATATACTTTTCGGGATGAAATGAAGGAGAAAAGAGTGAAATTAGGACTTTAAGTCGTCTATGTGAAGGTGGGGTGTGTTTGGCGTGCACATGTGGAGTCCATGTGGCATTTTAGCACACACATGGATGTTTTTGTTAACAGAAGGGCAAGTGTGGTCCAATAGTTAGACGGGAAGGGCATTTTTGAGTCAAAATATAATTTAAAGGTATATTTAAGCTATTTTGAATAGTTTAAGAGTAGTTTTGACCTTTTTCCGTAGTCGTCCATATGGAGGTGGGGTTTGTTTGGCGTGCACATGTGGCATTCAACACACATGGATACTTTCGTTAACTAGAAGGGTAGGTGTGACCCAATAGTTTGACGGAAAGAGTATTTTTGAGCCGAAATATAGTTTAAGGATATATTTAAGCTATTTCGGATAATTTAAGAGTTATTTTGATCCTTTTCTGTAAAAATATGATATAATGTAACTTCATGCTTGAATTTTTTATTTTAATATTGTAAGCCTGAATTTGATTTAAAAATATTAAATCTTAACATATTTTGTATAATTTTTTTGGATGCTTTAAATAGTAAGCCTCCAAACAATTATTTATACACTTTCCCATTATAAGGTGTTTTCCTCGGGTTTTTAATAGGAAATATTAGAAGAAAAATAACAAAGAAATTAAAGTTTCCAGACAAGCAATTCTATTAGGATACATATTTTGTATAAAAACATTAAACCTTAACATATTTTGTATAATTTTTTAAGATGCTTTAAATAATGATCCTCTAAACAACTATTTATTAATGTGGAAACTTTTTCTTTATATTATAACTATCTCGAATTCAATCTATTACTCATGGATTAAGTTGATCAAGTGTCAAATTATCTCAAACCATTTGATTTTAATGAAAGAGGAAATGGTACCAGTCTACCAGATAGTCGCTTGTGATGGTGTTGTGAAGCATGTTTGATTTATTCAAAAAATATTTAAAGTTAAATTATTTTGTAATAACTAGATTAAAAGTTGAATAAAATTATTTCTTTAAATTTAAGCTTTGTTGTGTGTCAATTTTATAACCGACCCAAAGTTTGAAGCCTACTAATAAATTTTAAATAAAAACGTAAGACTTTCATAATTTAGGCTAGGTCATAACCTAATTTTTGCAACTAAAGATTTGAATTTGAACTATATTCCATTTCAAATTTTGATCTTTCATAGGAGTTGGGCTGTAATATATATAATTTTAGATTCAACATTTTAATATTAAATTTAATATCTAAAATTAGGGTGCAAATTAAACAAAAACACTTAAAAATCAACTATTTTACGTAGGTTCATTATAGTCAAAATAATAATAATTTTTTGTTTCTCTAATTAAAATAATTAATTTGTTCACATCATTTTAGGCTAACATTAATTAGAAACATGATAGTTATTCTCAAAAGAAAAGTTTAAACACCTAAAAGGCTGATAATTGCCACAAACTTATAAACACATCGAGGAGCTCATTTAGACATACACTATATAATACTTTTATATTTTTTATCCTTCCCTCAATTTTGAACTATATAAATAATAATCAATGCAAAATATAACTGAGAGTTGAAAAGATAAGTAAATGTGAAGCTTGGTAATTAAATGAAATGATAATTTCATTTTAAAGATTATCTCGACTATTTTCATTTTTTGGTATTGTTACTTTTCTCAAATAATAATTATAATAGAATTCCCTATATTGTTAGTAATTTATTTGAATTTATCGACATAATTATTGAAATTTTTACCTATACTTATTTTCTTAGTTATAAAATTTAAAATATATGAGATATACATTATAAATCCATGAAACTTATATTTCATGTTTCAAAATTTACGCTTCACCTCATACGGCATAAAACGTCTCATTTTATGCCCTTTTTAAATGAATAATAAAAACTAGCTTCATACTTGTAGAATTTACACACAAGACTTTGCAATTAACCTGTAGCAATGCAATTAACCTGTAGCAATGCAATTTTTAGACCAAAGATTTGAAGTTCAACTTTGTTTAGTGTATAATATTTTTGTTCACCTACTAATTATTTAGTACAAAGTAATTAAAGTTTAAATAATTTTTAAAAATTATTTACGTTTTAAATGATACCTCTAAATTTACTATTGGTGCAGTTTTCCTCAATTTAAATTCAGGAATGACCTTCCAAAAGGATGATTTTGATCCCACTTAATATTTTTTTTAAAAATAGTATCCGCTTTTTAAAAAATAGCTAGGCAAAACTTTTATTATTCATCGAACATACATTATGAATATAATTAATCTTGTCAATGAGACAAAAATTCAAGATATTTTAATATAATGAACTTGTTTAATAGCACAAGTTTTGATTTAAAGTTATAACTTATGTTTGATGAAACATAAATTATTTTCCAACATAGTAAGCTGCTTAATTTACCATAAGTTCTAACTTAATAGAAGAAAAATCTAAAACTTATGTCATGCTTGATGAGTAACATAAGTTCTTCCTATGTATTTTTTTTTTGTTCCAAATTAAGGTTATTTTTAAAAAGAATTTATTAAATCTGACAAAAATATTAAGATTCAAAATTCTTGAAGACACGGTATGTTACTTCTTACTTATCTTCGAAATGGAATTTAGGCCCATTGATAGCAAAAATATGATTTTTGTTGGTTAAATGATTAATTCTTTTTATTTTCACGATATATGAACCTTTTAAATCAAAGTAAAACGAGCGTCATGATAAAATGTTAGATTAGAGTCTAATATTTATTTTTTATTTCAAAAGTTATATTTGAATAATTTTTAAAATTAGAGATAAAATTTAACTAGTAAGCTAAAAAGGGGCTATCTGTGCAAACCATCCTAGTAGAGTTGCTAGTAAAATCTGATTATCATCAATGGGCCTATGGGCCGAAAAACTATTCCGGAGGGTAACGATACTCCTTTTATAATGTGTCACTCAAAACCCTAGAGACGCCGAACACCACAGAGGTAGAAGAACAGCAGACGCAATGGGTACGTTCGTCTATCAAATTTCTCTCTGTATTATACTCTTTGCTAATTTGATTCATGTCGAAAATTTAGTTGAAAATGAACAGTCTATAGGTTTTGTGTAAGTTTTTTTTTGTGATTAGGAACAGGTTCGTACTTCTAATTATCTGTTTATCTTAGATAATTGGACATTTTGTTCTAATGATTCTGTTAAACCACTAAATTTTCACTATTATTTGTTGCACTGAACAAAGACAGATCTAGTAATTGAATCAAATAGATATACACACAATATGTCTGCTATAATCTGGCTATGGTGGGAGAACTGGCTCTGGACGTGGTTGTTTCTGTATAGGGTGATTGACAACTCTTCATAAGAAAACGACATCTTGTTCTAATAGGCTATGAGTGGTGTTTCAATTATAGAGTTTGATTTTATGGAATATGCTGTATTTTCCGCTACATAGTTGCCCTTTGATTAAAATTAAATGGTAATTTTATCCCAAATGCACGCATGAGATGAAAATGTGGATATTTTGCCCTAAAAGCTGGATAGGGTAAAGTTTAAATGAGACTTAAAAGTTTGTTTTGGGAAGTGGTATTTATGGATATCGGTGTTGCTGGAATAGTGGCTGGTGTTTGACGTTTGGTGGAAATGCAGGTGCTTACACTTATGTGTCGGAGCTATGGAGGAAGAAGCAGTCAGATGTTATGAGGTTCTTGCAAAGGGTGAGGTGCTGGGAGTACCGTCAACTCCCTTCTATCGTCCGTGTCACCAGGCCTACCCGTCCTGACAAGGCACGCCGCTTGGGATACAAGGCCAAGCAGGTACATTTTTGTTGTGCCTAGTAATATACTCCAAATGTACTTAATGGTAGAATTACAAACATTTTATCTTTTTTGCAAGGTTTGTTCATAAAATAAGTAGTGAGTTTGGATATCTAGTGGAAATGAAGTTTGATTTGTGTTTTTTTTTTTTGTGTTCATTAGCTGCCTATGGTTTAAGTCTACTGATATTTGTCTCACTGTTGGGTCTTATATTATTTCTGGATTATGTTGGAAACATACATCTGTGATTGCCGAGCTGCTTGTGAAGGCTGTATGACCTTTTGCTCAACGTTGGTTTATTTCTGTACAGTTTCTAGATGCGAAATATAGAAATCCATATGCATAATCCTCTATTCTTATACCCTTTCGAGGAACAGTAATAATGCTAAAATCTTTTCTTCATCATGCTAAATGCTACCTTTTCGCATAGTGTGGACTACTTCAGGATTGTGATTGAGATAATTATTTTTGCAGGGCTATGTGGTCTATCGTGTTCGTGTGAAACGTGGTGGAAGGAAGAGGCCTGTTTCCAAGGGTATTGTGTATGGTAAGCCCACCAACCAGGGAGTCACACAATTGAAGTTCCAGCGCAGCAAGCGATCTGTTGCTGAGGAGCGTGCTGGAAGGAAGTTGGGTGGTCTTAGAGTCCTGAACTCTTACTGGATTAATGAGGTATCTGTTTTGACCTTTTTACCTATTTCTTGTACTTCGTAGTGCATTTTTTATGTGCTCACATGCTAGAGTGCAAAGTTAATTGCATTTGTAACTGAGACAAAGAAACGTGTTTTTTTTTAATAATGAACAAATTCAACCACCTTGCAAGCTTTATTGTGATTTCGCTGATAAGCTCCACAAGTTTAGAAGTCTGTGCATCAAGAAATGTAGTCATAATATGGCTTGCAAGTTGGTTGAATTTCTTTTCTGAGTATGCGAACACCACTTCGCAAATGGTTCTATCTCGCTGACTGGGACTTGTAATTTTTTCTATTGTTTAGACTTTGTTTACACATGCTTAATAATGGTAATACATTATTCTTAACCTTATCTAATGCAGGATTCTACCTACAAGTACTTTGAGGTAATATTGGTTGACCAGGCCCATGCTGCTATTCGCAATGATCCAAGGATCAACTGGATCTGCAACCCAGTGCATAAGCACAGAGAATTGCGTGGTCTCACTTCAGCTGGTAAGAAATACAGAGGACTCCGAGGAAGAGGACATCTCCACCACAAGGCTCGCCCCTCAAGAAGGGCAACCTGGAAAAGGAACCAGACTCTGTCTCTTCGCCGTTACCGTTGATCTGCTTGACCTTTTTGAGAGACTGTCGCTTGCTTTATTTTTTGCATTATCTGGTTTTAGCCCTTTTATCTTGAAACATTCAGCTGTTTACAATTTTGAAAAACTAGTTTTGTATTGAAGTATCCATGTTCTTGCTGAACGAGTCTCCTGAACTCATAACAATAGATTCTAGTAAAATTTTGTGTTGAAAGTATATATTTTCTTGCAGCGATTGAGTTTGAAACTCAAATAATAGATTATAGTAGATTGTGTTGAAGTATCCATTTTCATGCAGAGATGGGGTTGCATTCGAACTCAAGCAATAAATGTTAGATGTACATAAACTGGGAACCAAGGTTCAATACATTGACATGAGGTGTCCGTTAGTATAAAAAATTTGTAAAGGTCAAAAATGTTTTTGAACTTTGTTAAATTGAACAAAACCGTCCTCAGTTAATAATTTTTAGACCCCTAACAATTTGCTACATATACTTGTGAAATAAATTAAGAATCAAAATCCTGTGCTATGAAATTAACATTTCTATTCCATTTAATATGGGAATTAATTTTAAAAAAAAGAATAATTAGGAATGTCAATGAATTTTACTCGTTGAATATATTATATAAACAAGTTGGAGTATGTTATTTTGCCCCGTGAATATAATATTTTGACGTGTACACGATAAATGGAAGTCTTAATATATGATTATGACCCGTGAATATAATATTTTGAATTGTACAAAATAAAGGGAAGACTTTGCCGTCTTGGTTTGGTTGGAACATATTATATAGGATTAATTAGAATGTATTATTTTGGGTTAATTGGAATATATTATGACTTGTAAATAAAATATTTTGACCTGTACAAGATATATACCTTCTTTAGTTGTATGCAATATCTATACAAAAGACATACATATACAAAAGAAAAAGAAAGTCTCCTCATGGCTCAACCTTACAGAACTGCTTATCATTTCCAACCTCCCAAGAATTGGATAAATGGTACATTCTTAACACACTCATTCTTTTTCAGAAATATGTTTAATTTTGTATAATCTAGTCTAAATTAATTCTTACTTTTGTTTTTATTGATTTATGTTCGATCGATGGATTGTGTCATTGACTTGAACTGGGAATACATGACATGTCGTTGAATTCACAGATCCTAATGGTAAGTTTTCCAGTCTAGTCATCAATCTTTTGTTCAGAGAACTTGCAATTTTATTACATAGCAATATTGTGTTAAGTAATAGTACTAGCAAATTGTTAAAGTTGTTTTACCAATTCTATCCTCCAATGATGTTGTGTCTGTTGGAAATCTTACGGAAAATACCTTCTTCACAAACACTTGTCTATGCTCACTTTGACAAACTTCATTAAATTTGCAGGACCAATGATCTACAAGGGAATTTACCATTTATTTTACCAGTACAATCCTGAAAGTGCAGAATGGGGAAACATATCATGGGGTCATTCTACTTCAACTGATCTTGTCAATTGGACTATTCATCCTCCCGCTCTTCTGCCTTCAGACACATATGACATCAGCGGTTGCTGGTCAGGTTGTTACGATTTTGTGAAAATATTTCGTTAAGTTATAACCTTATTCAGGAGATCGACATCAAGTATAAATAAATATATTTCTTCACAGGTTCCGCAACAATTCTCCAAGATGGCACACCAGCTATACTCTATACCGGAGGCGATTCACAAAACGTTCAACTTCAAAATCTAGCTGTGCCTAAAGATCCATCCGACCGTTACCTTGTCGAATGGGTTAAATCTCCTCATAATCCAATCATGACACCGCATGAAGAGGAGAAAGAATCGTTTAGGGACCCAACCACCGCGTGGTTAGGGACTGATGGGATTTGGAGAGTTCTTATAGGAAATGAAAGAAAAAAAAGAGGAACTGCTGTTTTATACAAAAGCGAAGATTTTGTTCACTGGACAGAAGCAGAACGGCCTCTGCATTCGTCCAGTGAAACTACAATGTGGGAATGCCTTGATTTTTTCCCTGTCTTAAATAACGGGGAAAATGGACTTGACATTTCGGAGATTTTTTCAGGAATAAAACATGTGCTTAAAATTAGCGCGGCTCGTTCTTTTGTTGATTATTATACTGTTGGAGTGTATGACAATCACAACGATGTGTATACACCAGATGAGGGATCGGTAGACAATGAATCAGGATTACGATTGGATTATGGAAGGTATTATGCTTCCAAGTCTTTTTTTGATAGTGAGAAGAAGAGAAGGATCTTTATTGCTTGGGTTAATGAGTCTACAAGTAAGGAAATCGATTTAATTAAAGGATGGTCTGGTCTTCAGGTAATAATTCAGTTTACATGACCATATATTTTTATCTGTCCATTATTCAAAAACAAATTTAATTTTAAAATTCTCATTTTCCGTAACAATCAAAACTAAAGTTAATTAATTCTCATTGTACTATTACAGTCATTTCCTAGGAAAATTTGGCTGGATAAAGGTGGAAAGCAATTGGTTCAATGGCCTGTCGAAGAAATAGAAATGCTAAGGACAAACAAAGTTGATTTACAAAATACAACACTCGAAGCTGGTTCAAAACGTGAAATTTGTGGTGTCACTGCTGCACAGGTATACTTCTTTCAATGATTTTTCAACAATGAACCGCGAACTTATTTATTAATTCAATCTGTTTGAATTCATTCAGATTCAACCCAAACCCGCTAATTTGACACTCATACGACTATTTATTATTGTTTCAGGCGGATGTAGAAATCTCCTTCTCAATCCCAATCGCAGTGCTTGAGCAGGCAGAGGTGTTGGAATCAAGTTGGACAAATCCACAAGAGATAGCTAACCAAAGTGGTTCATTAGCCAGCACTGGTGTAGGACCTTTTGGGTTGCTAGTTTTGGCCTCAAATAATATTGAAGAATATACAGCAATATTCTTTAGAATTTTCAAAAAGAATGACAAGTTTGTTGTGTTAATGGGCTGTGACCAAAAAAGGTACAAAAATCACCCTAGATTTGGTTTTATTTTGATAACCAATTAATTTTTTTTCTACTTGTAGATTTAGAAATTCATTATAATTTTTTTGAAATGCAGGTCATCTATGGGTCTTGAATATGATAAAACCAATTATGGAGCCTTTTTGGACATTGATCCTCTTACAGAAAAATTATCACTAAGAACTTTGGTAGTTTCACTACCAAATTATACAAATCTCCTAATTTTTAAATTATGCAGCATATTCAAGTTCGAAATATGAAGTATATAAATTGTTGAGAGCAAGGCATGGAATAGATCATGCGATTGTTCTATATGGTGAACTCTATCATAGTACAATACTTCACTTAATCATCTTATGATAATAACTAACATATAATAACCAACTGAAAAATGTTAGATAGCTAGGCTAGCGTGCAATGACTTTCTCTAACAGTAGAGTAGTTCATGAGAGTGACGACTCGGAAGTCTTCCAGACCACAGTAAGAGGGAGCCACACTAATTACTGTGGTTATGCTATTTGGTGGGCCAAAGTAGTCCACAGTGAAAAAACAATATTATGCGAATCTTATTGTGAATAGAGTATATATATCATTTTATTTTATTTCATTATTTTATCATAAAATTGATGAAGATAGTAAATTAAAGTTTATATTGAAAATTTCTAGAATGGTAGCTTAGAAAATAACACAAAACTTTCACAATTTATTCATTCGCGACAAGAAGGGGTTGCTCAGATCGTAAACATTCTCTACCTCCAATCTTAAGATTGTATGTTTGAGTCACTAAGAAAATAAAAATAAGGATCTATTCATTGGTACTTCTGAATGATAACATTTTTTTCTTTTGTAGATTGATCATTCGATAGTGGAAAGCTTTGGTGGAGGTGGAAAAGCTTGCATCACAACAAGAGCTTATCCTACTTTGGCCATCAATGATAATGCCCATATTTTTGTTTTCAACAATGGATCCCAACATGTTGACATCTCCACTTTGAGTGCTTGGAGTCTAAACCAGGCTCACATCAACTGAATCAATAATTAAAAATGTAATTTTTAAAATTTTCAACCACCAAAACATTTGGAGGTACAAATAAAAGTGTTTGCCATGTTGTTTATTTTATAGTTTGTTTGAATCGTTTACTCCTCTTGCATTTATGAAACTACAAGTACATACTTCCCCTTTTTTACTTCTCATTCTTATGCAATAATCTAATTTATAGATATGTACGCAATACTTTTAAATCTTGTAATTTTAAATTTATCACTTAGAATGTTGAAGACATTCTTTTTGAAACATTATAAAAAAGAAGAGTATAATACTTAAATTGAGATGAAAGAGTTGTGTGATATTTTTGTTTGTCATTATTTCACTTACTAATATCTATTATTTTACAATATATAAGGACAATGCAAAGAGTTTTGTAGTCCTTAATTACATTGTAACTATCTGGTTAGCTGGCAAACAAAAGGGTTTTCTCTTCCAAATATATCCTTGTATTTGCTTTTTATTACTTCATATATTAAAGTATATTCAAGCCCTTTTTGGTATTACATAAGCCCTTTTTATGTCTTATTTTTGCCCCTACTTTGTTTCTTTTTTATTTAAGTTGCTACATATATTCAAGTTGGTAAATATAATAAACTTTGATTCTTTTAAAAATTCTTGTAAAGTTGTGAACAATGATGATGTCATCTAATAGAAAAAACTATGCAAAAAGATAATTATCTAAAATGGCGATATATAATAACAAATTTAAAGAATTCATTTGGTACTGAGAGAGTACTCCGTCGATCATATTTTCTTAGTAATTCTAAAATTATCATTAGGTTTCTCTTGATCTTATTTTAAATAATTTTTTCATTTTGAAAATATTAATTTAGGTTTAATGATTTAAAGCAATTATACAATAGAAAATAATTTTCAAAATTGATCCTTAAGAAAAGGGAAAGAAATAAAATTAATAGTTACGTTGATACACTGAGACATGATTTAATTATTTAAATTTAGCTTATCCTAACTTGTTTGAGGCTGCTACATAATTATAATGTTATTATAAAGTAAATTTTAGAAAATGTTAAGGAAAATAGTTTTAAACAAACAATTTGAAATATAATATTTTGACTTAATATGTACAAGATATATGAAAGTCTTCCCTTGCTTGCCGTCTTGGTTAGGTGGTAATAAATTTCTATTTGAGATTAGGTAGAATGTATTATTTCGTATTAATTGGAATATATTATTTTGACTTGTACAAGAGATAGTATGATATATAGTCGATATATAACTTCTTTAATTGTATGAAATATTTGAACTAAGACAAAGAAAGTAAAGTTATTGTTTTTGTCAATAATTGATTCGATAATATTGTAAATCAATATCTTGTCTCCTCATGGCTCAACCTTACAGAACTGCTTATTATTTTCAACCTCTCAAGAATTGGATGAATGGTATATTCTTAACGAGTCTTTTCTTTTTATATCTATGATTAATTTTGTATAATTTAATCTAAACTTTTTTACTGATTTATGTTCGATCGATGAATCGTGTCATTGACTTATAATGTTGGTGAACTTCATATGCATGACATGTCGTTGGATTCACAGATCCTAATGGTAAGTTTTCCTGTTTAGAGAATTTACATTATCTTATACATTTTCTACCTTTATTTAGCAAAAAATATTAGTAAATATTAAGGAGTACTACTACTAGCAAATTGTTTAAAGTTGTTTTGCCTATTCAATCCTCCATTTAGTTCCAACAGTAGTATATATTTATTCGAGCTAAAGGAAATGAATGGTTTTAAACTTTTGATCGCCATTTTTTTAATGAGCAAATCTTGAAGATCAGAAGATAAAAGTGTTGTTCATGAGGGCAATACTTATTAAACTTGAAGTTGCACATAACTTAAGAGGGATAAAAAATTCATTACCATCAATTTTTAAGGACATTCTTGTAAATTATCCTTAACACTGAAACACATGTGGGTCAAATCGTTCACAAATACCAATCGAAAAGTACTCAGGAAAAAGTTTTATTTATATAAATAGTCAGACGAATCCATTGTTTTTTCCTAATTGATATACATAAATTATACACTGATTATATCCAATTATACAACCTGGTTATTTTTAATTTAAGTGGATGATTAGGTGGACGCTATTCAGATTAATTCCTTTTCTTAAAAATAGTTACATACTTTAAGACTATGCTTGACCTTCACAAACTTAATTAAATTTGCAGGACCAATGATCTACAAGGGAATTTACCATTTATTTTATCAGTACAACCCTGAAAGTGCAAAATGGGCAAATATTGCATGGGGTCATTCTACTTCAACTGATCTTGTCAACTGGACTATTCATCCTCCTGCTCTTTTGCCTTNTGGCGACTGTTGTTGCCGCTAAAGGTCTAGTTCTTTTGTAGTGAGTCCTAGTTGGCAACGCTTAGGTGGAAGGATTAGTCCCACATGGCTTGCCACGTCAACAAAAATTTGGGGTGTTAACTCTTGAGGGTATTTGTGGTCTCTTAGAATAACAGCAGGGGCATTTTTTATCCCAAAATGTAACGAAGGATATAAATGATCTATTTCATATAGTTTGGGGGCAATTTTGACCCTTTTCCGTTTAGCAAAAATTATTACTAGTATATTATTAGCAGTAATACTACTAGCAAATTGTTAAAGTTGTTTTGCCTATTCTATCCTCCAAAGTCCAAGTTCCGAGAGTAGTATATACATTCGATCTCAAGGAAATGAATGGGTTTAAACTTTTGACCGCCGTTGTTTCAATGAGAAAATCTTCGATAAAAGTGTTGTTCATGAGGGCAACACTTATTAAACTTGAAGTTGCACATAACTCAAGCGGGATAAAAAATTCATAACCATCAACTTTCAATGCCATTCTTGTGCGGGTCAAATCGTTCACAAGTACGGATCAAAAAGTACTCAGAAAAAGTTCTATTTATATAAATAGTCAGACGACTTTCCCTAGTTAATATACATAAATTATACACCGATTATATCTAATTATACAACCTTCTATTTTTAATTCAAGTGGATGGTTAGGTGGGCGACTATTCAAATTAATTCATTTTCTTAAAAATTGTTACGTACTTTAAGACTATGCTTGACCTTCACAAACTTAATTAAATTTTCAGGACCAGTGATCTACAAGGGAATTTACCATTTATTTTATCAGTACAATCCTGAAAGTGCAAAATGGGCAAATATTGCATGGGGTCATTCTACTTCAACTGATCTTGTCAACTGGACTATTCATCCTCCAGCTCTTTTGCCTTCTGATCCATTTGACTTCAATGGTTGTTGGTCAGGTTGTTGAAATTTGTGAAAATATTATGTTAATTTTTTTTTATCTTATTTAGAAAATTCACATTAAGTTGACATAGGCCTACCTATCAAGCATTATATTTATATGCACGAGTTCAATTGAATTCAGAACCTTCTACGTAGAACTTAAATTTGAATCCAAGGGAATTATACGTTCAATATTAAAAATCTTTTAAGACTGAACGTACAAAATTTAAATTTTGAATCTGCTTTTCATAGGTTCCACGACAATTCTCCAAGATGGCACACCAGCTATACTCTATACTGGAGGTGTGTCACAAAAGGCCAACCTTCAAAATCTAGCCGTGCCCAAAGATCCATCGGACCCTTACCTTGTCGAATGGATTAAATCGCTTCATAATCCAATCATGACACCAAATGAAGATGAAAAAAATTGGTTTAGAGACCCAACCACAGCGTGGTTAGGGACCGATAGAATTTGGAGAGTCATTATAGGAAACAAAAGAGAAAACAGAGGAACAGCTCTTTTATACAAAAGTGAAGATTTTATTTATTGGACTGAAGCAGAGCGACCTCTGCATTCGTCCAATGAAACTACAATGTGGGAATGTCCTGATTTTTTCCCTGTCTCAATTGATGAGGAAAATGGACTTGACACTTCGGAGATATTTCCAGGAATTAAACATGTGCTTAAAATTAGCGCGATGAGTTCTTCTGTTGATTATTATACTATTGGAACGTATGACCATCACAACGATGTATACATACCTAATGAGGGATCTGTAGATAATGAATCAGGATTAAGATTAGATTATGGAAAGTATTATGCTTCCAAATCTTTTTTTGACAGTGAGAAGAAGAGAAGGATCTCCATTGCTTGGGTTAATGAGTCTACAAGTAAGGAAATCAATTTAATTAGAGGATGGTCTGGTCTTCAGGTAATTAAATCTCCCAGTTTACGTGGCCAATTTTCTATCCGTTAATTCATTTTAAAATAATTAATTATAAACTTTACCTTTCATTATATTACAGTCATTTCCTCGGAAAATTTGGCTGGATAGAGGTGGAAAGCAATTGATTCAATGGCCTGTCGAAGAAATCGAAATGCTAAGGACAAACAAAGTTGATTTACAAAATATAACACTCGAAGCTGGTTCAAAACGTGAAATCTCTGGTGTCACTGCTGTTCAGGTATAATTCTTCCTATGAAAAATCTTGTCAATTTCTTTTGTTGATATTATTCGTCCAAATTCAAACCAACTTGCTAATTTGACACTCATTATACGACAGGCTGATGTAGAAATCTCCTTCTCAATTCCAATCGCGGTGCTTGAGCAGGCAGAGGTGTTGGAATCAAGTTGGACAAATCCACAAGAGATAGCTAACCAAAGTGGTTCATTAGCCAACACTGGTGTAGGACCTTTTGGGTTGCTAGTTTTAGCCTCAAATAACATTGAAGAATATACAGCAATATACTTTACAATTTTCAAAAAGAATGACAAGTTTGTTGTGTTAATGGGCTGTGACCAAAAAAGGTACAAAAATCACCTTAGCTTGGTTTTACATTTGAAAAAAAAAGAAGTTGATGTTTTTCAAGAGGTTATATATGTTTTATTTTGATAACAAATTAATTATTTTTCTACTCATAGAGTTATAAATTCATTATAAAATTTTGAAATGCAGGTCTTCTGTGGGTCTTGAATATGATAAAACCAATTATGGAGCCTTTTTGGATATTGATCCTCTTACAGAAAAGCTATCACTAAGAACTTTGGTGAGTTTCACTATCAAATTAATTATACAAATCACCGAGAAAGCAATAAAGTGAAAGCTCATGTGGAGGAGTCTTATAAAAATGATCTATTCATTAGTACTTCTAAATTATAACAATATTTTTTTTTGCCAGATTGATCATTCGATAGTAGAAAGCTTTGGCGGAGGTGGAAAAACTTGCATCACAACAAGAGCTTATCCTACTTTGGCCATTAATGATAATGCACATTTATTTGTTTTCAACAATGGATCCCAACATGTTGACATCTCCACTTTGAATGCTTGGAGTTTAAACCAGGCTTACATCAACTAAATCATTAATCAATGGATGATGATCCATCATTTTAATTTCTTCTTAATCAATTTCAATTTTTTTTTAAATGTAAGTTTTTTAATTCTCAGTCGGTATGAATAGAGGAAACAGAAATTGTGTGCCTTTGCCATTTTAAAAGTTTGAAATATAATAATTATATAAATAGTTACCTAATTAAACTGATGAAATATATATAATGAATCAATCAATGCATATAGACTTCTAAATGTTGTACTAAGTACTCCTGACTTGATCCTTCCTTATCCCAAAAATAGTGATTGACATATTGATTTATTGTAAATTATTTTTAATACTTAGTTTTCAATATTTGAAAAGGGAATAACATGAGTTGGTGCTGTCTAACATAATTTTGTTTTTCATATTCAGGACTTGAATCTAAAATTTCTGATTTAAGAAGGAAGAAATCTCAATTATCCGAATTCCCATCACAATCCATATTTTAATTAATAACCGAATGACTTAGTTTGTTCATCCTTTAAAATAAATGTTCGTGGAAAAAATATTTTAAATATTGACTTGCTTGTGTTGATTATGTACTAGCTGCCATATGTGCCTAAACATCTACTCAATATTATTGTGGTGAGTTGCTGCATTTTGATTGGTTAGCTACTATTTTAATGAGAAAGTTACGTGTCCACAATACTGGCCGTTTAAACATTTGTCTCTTTGAAAAAGACAAAAACGCTTGTGAATTATTGGTTAAAAACGAATACTATTATTTTGACGATAATTGATGCAATTATTATTTGGAAATCAAGTCGGACAATATGAGGTAGAACATAATCCTATCAAGTATCAAATAAGTAGTTTCACGTGATAATATCCACATTCAAAAAAATGGATTGATTATAACGTTAAGCATGTCTCAATCAGAATTGAGTAGTATTGTACTGTATATACTCATCAATTTACAAAATATAAGCTGATATATATTATGAGTAATTTTATTAGTATAAAACAGGCAAAATTGACTTTATTGATTAATGGCTTAAGTCATCGACCACCCCTTAAAATTGTCCGCATAATTCACTTAGACACCTCAACTAAGATTTGTACCTATTGAACACCTAAATTGTTCAAAATATGTACCTATTAAACACAAAATGCTGATATGACAAAAAATGTGTTTTGCACTTCCCTGAAGCGCGTGAAAAGATTCAAAATAGTGTCTTTTTGAATTTTTTTAATAATTTTTCTTTTATTGACACTTGGCATTATAATTAACTTAAAAACATTTTTCTTCTTTCATTTACACTTTTTTCAAAAAAGAAAAAGACCCCACTCCCTACTTATCATCTTATTCATACTTTAGTTTGCAAAACTTTCTTCATTTTAGCTCCAACATTGTTTTTCTTTTTTTTTTTTATAAAAAAAGGAATATTATTTCTTCCAAATATGAAGACAAATGAAAATCAGCAATGAAGATTCAGATTTGAAAGTTTGTATGATTAATTTCAAATCTCATAAAAATAGGGAACAAATATGAAGAAGAAGAAAGAAGATAACTGGTTTTTACCTATAAAAAAAGTTAGCCGATATTTATTTATCACAATTTTCGAACAAAGATTCTTACTCAAATTCATATATAAACCTATTAAATTTATCAAAAATGACATTCAAAAATTTGAAAGAATTAATTTTTAACTATCAATTTCATTTTGTCATCGATGTAAAAATGAATAATCACCAGCAAAATTTTCTTTCTTCTTCACTCTTAGTATGAAAATGTATATATATATCTTTTTTAAAAGCTAATCTTCAAATTATTTGAAAAGAATTAGGTTTTGTGATTTGAGAAAGAATGTGTTTTGGGAAGAAGATGAAGATGAAAGGGGGTTGGGTAGAATAGGTTGACATTTTCATTTTTTTCTTTTTCTTTTTTAAAAAATTAGATACAAAAAGTGATTGAAATAATTTTAAACAAAATTATTTTTTTTTATAATTTTCGGGGCCCAGTGCCACATGTTATTTTTTAATTAGCCATTTTGCCACGTCACCGCAAGTGTATCACACACTCTTCATATATTTTGCTGATTATCAAAAAATGCTTAATAGAAATAATTTTTGAATTGGTAAAAGTGTTCAATAGGTTCTAGTCTTAGTTGAGGTGTCTAAGTAAATTATGCGGACAATTTTAAGGGGCCGCTAATGACTTAAGCCTTGATTAGTTTTTATAATTTAACTGACCATTAAAGTAATTTAACTCAAATTGCTTGACAGTTGATTGTGTTGGATTTTATATCCTTCAAGGAATAATTTATTTTAATGTTGAATATATTGACTCATATTTAATTTCATGATGAACAGCTCATCTAGGATCCCTCATCTAGGCCTCACCATATATATTGTGATGAGTTGTTTGATTTTGATTTGTTAGCTATTCCAACAAAATAGGAAAACCACATGTTTACAATAATGCCTTTTAGTCTCTTTCAAACAGCCAAAACCACATTATTATTACGAATTCAGCAAAATTCAATAATTTTAGCTTAAATTTATATTTGTATTAGAAAATTATTTAATACATATAGATAACATATCACGAACTTAATAAGAAAAAAGAAAAGAAAATTATAATCCAAAATTCATAAATTTAAATTTTTGGCTCCACTTCTGCTCGTGAATTATGGGTTACAAGAATATCACGTTAACGCTATCTAATATCAAGTCAGACTAGATGAGATGCATACCGAATAAAGTCATAGTTTTATCATGATGGCAAGTGGCAACTACTAATAATGTTCGAGTGAATTATGACCTCTATTATTGCCAATATATGATTATATTGCCTATCAAGATCTGAATGTTTTATGAATTTCATTTTGGGACACTTAACTTATCCAAAATCCACTTCTGGCCTACAGAAAAAAGACTATTTATTCCACCTAGTGACCCCTTCTCCCACTTTTCTACTCATAGAGTTATAAATTCATTATAAAATTTTGAAATGCAGGTCTTCTGTGGGTCTTGAATAGGATAAAACTAATTATGGAGCCTTTTTGGATATTGATCCTCTTACAGAAAAGTTATCACTAAGAACTTTGGTAAGTTTCACTATTACATTAATTATACAAATCACCGAGAGAGCAATAAAATGAGAGCTCTTGGGGAGCTGTCTAATAAAAAGGATCTATTCATTAGTACTTCTAAATAATAACAATGTTTTTTTTCCTTTACAGATTGATCATTCTATAGTAGAAAGCTTTGGCGGAGGTGGAAAAACTTGCATCACAACAAGAGCTTATCCTACTTTGGCCATCAATGATAATGCACATTTATTTGTTTTCAATAATGGATCCCAACATGTTGACATCTCCACTTTGAATGCTTGGAGTTTAAGCCAGGCTCACATCAACTAAATCATTAATCAATGGATGATCAATCACTTTAATTTCTTCTGAATCAATTTCAAATTAAAAAAAAATGTAAGTTTTTAAATTCTCAGTCGGTATGAATAAAGAAAACAAAATTGTGTGCCTTTACCATTTTAAAAAGTTTGAAATCTAATAATTATATAAATAGTTACCTAATTAAACTAATGAAATATATATAATGAATCAATCAATGCATTTGGACTTCCAAATGTTGTACTAAGTACTCCTGACTTGATCCTTCCTTATCCTAAGTATAGTGATTGATATATTAATTTATTGTAAATTATTGTTAATACTTAGTTTCCAATCAAGATATTTCATACGTTATTAACAGGGAAAAAAATGAGTTGGGGTTCTCAACGTATCTTCTTTTTTTCATATGTAGGATTTAAATCTGAGATTTCTAATTTAAGAATGAAGAAATCTCAATTGTCCTATCACGATCCATCTTAATAATTAAATGACTTGGTTGGTTCATGTTGGACTTTTAAATAAATGTTCGTGGAAAAATTTATTTTAAATATTGACTTGCTTGTGTTGATGATGTACAAGCTGCCAAAAGTGCCTAAACATGAGTATATTATTGTGGTGAGTTGCTTCATTTTGATTAGTTAGCTACTATTTAATGAGAAAATAACGTGTCCACAATCCTGATCTTCTAAAATTTGTCTCTTCGAAAAAGCCCAAGACCCTTGTGAATTATTGGTTAAAAACGAATATTATTTTGACGATAATTAATGCAATTATTATTTGGAAATTGAGTTGGAAATATGAAGTAGTACATAACCATCAAATGATTTATATAGTATATATATATACTTGCTTTATTCTAGGGTGTCAAAAAGATAAATTGATTATAACGTCAAGCATGTCTTAATCAGAATTGAGAAGTTCAGTATTGTACTATACATACTCATCAATTTACAAAAGATAAGCTGACACATATATTATGAGTGATTTTATTAGTATAAAACAGGCAACTGACTTTATTGTTTAATTTTTATAATTTGATTGACCATTAAATAATTAACTAGAATGATTTTAATAGTTGATTGTGTTGGATTTTTTAACCTTCAAGGAATAATTTATTTTAATGTTGAATATATTGACTCATATTTAATTTCATGATGAACAGCTCATCTAGGATCCCTCATCTAGGCCCCGCCATATATATTGTGATGAGTTGTTTGATTTTGATTAGTTAGCTATTCCAACAAAATAGGAAAACCACATGTTTACAGTAATGCCTTTTAGTCTCTTTCAAACAGCCAAAACCACATTATTATTAGCAATTCAATAAAATTCAATAATTTTAGCTCAAACTTATATTTGTATGAGAGAATTATTTAATACATATAGATAATATATCAAGAACTTAGTAAGCAAAAAAAATAAATTATAATCCAAAATTCATAAATTAAAATTTTTGACTCCACTTCTACTCGTGAATTATGGGTTTCAAGAATATCATGTTAACGCTATCTAATATCGAGTCAGATTAAATGAGATGCATAGTTTAGTTTTATCATGATGGCAAGTGGCAACTACAAATAATGTTCGAGCGAATTATGACCTTATTACCAATATATGAATATATTGCCTATCAAGATCTGAATGTTTTATGAATTTCATTTTGGGACACTTAACTTATCCAAAATCCACTTCTGGCCTACAGAAAAAAGACTATTTATTCCACCTGGTGACCCCTTCTCCCACTTTTAGAGCAGACAACATTCTGTTTGGCAGAAAAGTGAAAAAGAAGTGTGAAGAGAAGAACTCAAAGAAAGCAGAAGAAGTATGACATTCAATGGGGTATTGGTGGTGTCAGTGGCAAAAGTTTCAGCAGAGATTTGGCAGCTGCTGGCATGTTTGCCAGAACCAGTAAGCAGTCAGCAACTGTTGGATCTTGTTATCTGTTATCCTTTTCAACAGATTGGTCGTTTAGCTCTTTGCTTCTGCACTTTCCTCTGTTACCCTCATAATCTCTATTCCTACCGAAGTTATTCTCATACTACTCCTACCTCATCATCATATCATCAAGATTCTTCTGTTTCTTCTTCATCATCTTCTTCGCGTTTGGGACAGAATTGGGTTGATTTCGACCTGATAGTCTGATCTCCCTGTAAAGTAACTTCTTTTAAGCATTTGGTTGCAAGTACTTAACCATCTACAGGAGTTCTAGTTTTTTCTCAATGTAAATTGTCCATTTGATTTGACCCTTTTCCTTTCTTTTCTTCCCCCTTCAAGATGTGGTTGATTCAGTTGTCTGTTCATCAGTAATGGTTTTGGTGAAATCACTTCTGGTTCCATAGCAACTGATGTTGGATCCTTTAGGATGATGTTACTATTTGGATCATGGGTTTTCCAAGATGTTATTGAGCTTTCCTTGTTATTTTCTACTGATAAAAGTCCATATTTTAATGGTTCTTGAGCTAGAGTTGAAGGTGATTTTTCAGATCCTTGTATAGTCAAAAAGGAAAAGCAAGTCATCAGCAATATTTTTATGGTATGCAGATTATGGTAGCTGCTGCCTAGCTTAAAGGTAGCTCCAAGAATCAAAGAACCTGTGTGATCATCTGTTGATAAATGGGTCTTCATTTGCATAACTTTCCTTTCATGATTGACACTTCTTAAAATTTGGTACTAGTGTTTTTCTCAATTCATCAGTTTGATACTCAGTTCAGTATGAGAATTTTATCTTATTGCCAAAAGAGCAATGAAGGAATTTAATAACTCATGTGCACATTCATTTGCTCACCTTTGGGATGTGGACTCTCTAGCAAGGTTTTGGGAATTCAAGAGTTGTTTCTCCTTAAAATAGAATATCATGCTCTGGTTTTCTACGCAGCTATATGTGTCAAATCATACTATTTTTCATTCAGGCGACATCCAAACCATACTAAATAGAAAAGATAAAGAAACGAACAAAATATTAGTTTTCAATTGACATGGAGCAGAACAATTTATAAAGACATGAATGACACAAGAAAAGATAGAAAGAGCAGGCTCTGATAAAGAAAGAGAAGCCAAATACATGCAACAGAGAAAATAACTTCAAGGATTAGTAAGTGGCAGAACATACTGATGATCCTTACTGCAGCATGACTGATATCCTCTCCATTGTAAGCTGTCTTGTGTCAAACAGGCACCACGAGTTGTAATCCATAAAAACTTACAACTTTAATAGGAACTCATCTTTGAAGTCATTCCCCAAAGACTGTGAGCAACTGCTACTTTTCTGTTGAAGAAAATATTTGTAACAGTAGTTATCAGAGAATCTGCCAGCGTGCAGCCTATCCATACTATGGAGTCTTGATCCACCTCCACATGTACTGCTTCCGGTTTCTGCAACAAAGGATTGAACTAAGCCTTTCTATTTACCACTCACTGAAACTTCTGAAATTAAAATTTCTATTCATCTCGATGTAGCGTCTTGAGATTGTGCGATTCTTGAAGATGACTATATTCAGGAAAAAACTCTTCCAATATTGACCCTTCCTGCCATTGCATGTCTTCAGTTTTCTCTATAAATTCCTTCTAAAATATTCTACTAATTGGTTTCCATAATGCAATTCAGTATGAAGTAGCCACTGGTTTAGTGCACCACTTATTAGTTTTACTTTATTTTATTGCTATCACATTCTTCCGGAATTCATCCCTGCTCATTGTACCTCCTGTGCCATTTGAGGAGCAAACTTTTGTTGCGCATTTCATATTTTTGATTCCCATACCTTCACTTCTTTTTGGACACTATGAGCCTGTCGGTCCTACTAAATGCTGAATGCAGTCCTTTCTTCTCAGAATTTCATCCCCATAAAGTCGGGTTTTATTTTATTCAAACCCCGTTTTCAACAATTGCAGATATGGGCTGTAAAGACATCGAGTAGGTAGGGATGCCATACAAAACACTACCTGATCAGTATAAGGCTTTAGGGTAATGTGATCAGAAAGCAATTTTCAAGTGAACTTAGTTTACCTTCGCTTGAACTTTTGTCCAGTGTGACTCTGTACTACAAGTGGCTGATGAGGATTACAGTAGCTGCAATAATGCCAACACATTTAAGCATGCCAAGATGGGAATCAAGATTGTTTTTGATAGATTAGGGTCATTTCAGTTCATCAGCATGGCTGATGCTGCAACGCATAGCAAAAAGGACAAGTTGAGGTATAAGTCATGTCTGTTCAGCATAGTTCAAAAGCTAAGATCCCAGCCCTAATCCCAGTTCATGCTAATTTTCTGACTGGGTTCATGCTCAGGAAACCAGCTCCAGCAAGTGGAACTCCAGTCCTGAAGGTTGCAAACTTACAATAATGAGTGGCCTGGCTTGGTACTGAGCATTGTTTAGCATGAGACTAGACATCAAGCTCAAGATTTCTGACCTTCAACCCCTTCATCTCTAAAATTTGAACAAAAATTAGCTCCATCTTAATCTTTGCGTTCTTTTATGTTCACAAATGTCTTTTTTGAGTTTACAACACAATCCTCTATACTTGTTCGACAAACACAGTAGACACTATATCTCCAGTGATTTGAGATGAAATGCTCATCAATTGTGGGTTTTATGATACTCTTCCACAATCTATTAAATGTGAATGCATACAGTTGAATGCTAATTGAATGCAGTCACCATTGACCACAGCACCAAAGCCGCTTTTTAATGAATTATGCACAAAGCAACAGAGCAATCACCAAAAATCCTTGCAAGAACATACTCCATCCTTAAAATGGTGAAATCTGTTGGCATCTCTCAGAATTATCTCTCGTCCTGTGACTTTAGCGATTAACTTAATAGCAGAATGGCAATCACCACAAACTCGAAGATTTTTCATTACTCGTATAGGCATACCTTCAGGCAATTTAAGAAGTCCATAGGCCACAGCTAGTTTCTCACTGTGATAATTCAAGCTATGCAACTTCTCTTCTTCCTCCACATCATGCAAAGCAAAGCTTCCATCAGGAATATAACCAGCTTCTCTTAACATAGGACTCAACTTTTCTAATATTTTGAGAATTGATTCATGCTCGGGATGGGGCATGCTCTGTCCACCAGTGAACATATGCACTTCTTTGTCTGCCTCAAGCCAACTACAACCAGGTGATTTGACCACTTCCCTAGACTGCATCGACTTCCTAAGTGAAGCAACATCAGCCCACTTACCTTTGGATGCATAAATATTAGAAAGTAGGACATAGGGCCCTGAATTTTGGGGTTCAAGCTGTAAAAGTTTCTTTGCAGCAACTTCTGCCAAATCTAGGTTCATATGCATCCTACATGCACCCATTAAAGAACCCCAAATAATTGCGTCTGCTTCTATAGTCATTTTGTTGATCATATCCATCGCCTCATTTAATCGACCAGCTCGACCAAGCATGTCAACCATGCAAGCATAATGTGCAGTTCCTGGCACCATCTGATATTTTGAATTCATGGACTCAAAGATATCTTGCCCTTCTTTCACTTTCCCAGTGTAGCTACATGCAGATAAAACTCCAACAAAGGTAACCTCGTCTGGGGTAATACCTAAAGAACACATTTCTCTGAACACTTCTAGAGCTTCATCTCCTAATCCATGTTGAGCATAACCTGTTATGATAGAATTCCACATGACCACATCTTTTGGAGAAAATCTGTCAAATATTAATTTGGCCTTGACGAAATCACCACATTTGATGTACATCGTAATTAATACAGAAGAGACATACACGTCATCATCACAGTCGGTTCTGATTAACTGTGCATGTATCTCTCTACCATAATTAAGACTTGAAAGACTAGCACAAATTGAAAGTATGCTTATCAACGAAGGGAAATTTGGCCGAAACCCGTCTACTTGCATTCGATGAAACAAATCCAGCGCCTCTAACTCATATCCTTTCCTTTCATAAACCTTGATCATTGCACTCCATGTTGCATCATCCTTCTCCTTCAAAAGATCAAATACCATCCTCGCCTTAGCAACCTCCCCATTCTGTCCTATTCCAAGAATTATGGCATTACAAGCAGGATTAGTTCTAACAGGCATCACTTCGAAAAGCTTCCACGCCTCTTCAAATCTACCATACTGCACACAGCTTATTATAATTGCAGTCCATGAGATCTCATTCTTCTCAGGCATGACTTCAAAAAGTTTTCTAGCAATATCCAGTTTACCATTTTGGGCATATCCTGATACCATGGCTGTCCAAGACACCACATTCTTTTTCGGCATGTGATCAAAGAGGTCGCGTGCCTCATCCAGCCTACCTTCCTGACAATATCCACATATCATATTAGTCCTCACAACTACATCCTTTACTGGCATCATGTCATAAAGCTTTCTAGCCTCATCAACTCTCCCTTCTTGAATCAACCCACCTATCATCACAGTCCATGACACAACATTCTTTTCAGGCATTTGCCAAAACAGGGATTCCGCCTCCTCAACAAACCCCTCCTCAACATACCCTCTGACCATAGCAGTCCAAGAAATGACATTTCGTTGGGGCATTTTGTCAAACACTTTCCTTGCTTCCTTCACCATCCTATTCTTTACATAACCTGAGATTAACCCATTCCATGAAACTATGTTTCTCTCAGGCATTTGATCAAACAGACACTGGCCTTCATTTGGTTGGTGATTTTGGAAATACCCAGTGATTATAGAGTTCCAAGAAGTCACATTTTTGTTGGGCATTTCGTCGAACACCCTTCGGGCATTCTGTATTTGGCCCAAACCAGCAAAACGAGAAATCTGAGAATTTGATGCAATTGCGTGAGTGTAACAGTAATTCCGACATTGAACAAAGAATAAGCGGTGCATCTATGAACCAAAGCTTCGTTGGAGTTTTTGTAAGCAGAAAAAAAAAACAGAGTAAATAACTATCGCATTAAGGAGTAGTACTTTAGTCCTGGGAATATTGCACTTGTGGGAATTAAGGTCAAGTTAGCACAAGGAATGAAATTTTTGGTGCTCTATTTTAGTCCGTATTAGTTTTAAATTAAAGTTTATAGTTGGACACTTGGGCGGGAGTTCGGTTCTTCGGTTTTAGAAAAGTGTGCACCTATATCAAACCAAACTAATTTGATTCAATTCGGTCTTTTCTACTTTGGTTCGATTTAGTTCGATTTTTTAAATCTAGTTTTCGGTGTGAATGAAAAATAAAATAAGAACAAAATATAAAATACTTAAAAATTTAAAACTATGTCAAAGAATGATGTGTCTCACCCTGGAACACTTTTTGTGCTAACTAAAAGACTATATTGGTTTTTATCAAGGACATTGTGCCTTCAATTACTTCTCAAGAAAAACAAGTACGAAGATGGGTTCCTTTACATAATGTACATTGACAAAAATATGTTTGAGTTCCTCTTGAAAATTAATATTTGAAGTTAACTATTGAATTGTACATTTGTTGCTACTTTGATTTGTTCATAATGATTTAATTGTTAGTTAGATTTTTATTTTTAGTTAAGAGAATGGCTATATATATATATATATATATAATTTTATTTTTTATTTTTAAAAAAATAAAAGTTCGGTTCTTCGGTGCACCGGAGTTTTGAGACCCTTACATCGAACACCAGACCGAACCGAAATTGAAGAACCAAATTAGCTCGGTTCGGTTCGGTTTTTTGATTTTCCAGTATTTATGCCCACCCCTACTCATTAGTATCAAGTATTTTATATCTTTTAGAATTTATCTATCCATATGTAACTTTTTTATAAAAAAAATTTGAGTTGAATTTCAAATTGTGTTTATAAAATTTAAATAACAATATGTTAAAATAATTGAGATTAAGGTGGTCAAATTGGACGGGTCATAACCCAACCTATTTTTCACCCACTTGAGTCCAAAGTAAACTTGGGTGGGTCATGACCCAACCCAATTTTTATTTCAAACCATTTTAATATCGTCAATTTTAACCCAATCCACCCACTTGACGCTCCTAAAATAAATACTTGAATTCTTGAATTTATTTTACAATAAATCATATAACAAAAGAAAATTACAATTATCTATACACATACTTTATACTTTATGTATAATGATTTATCTTTTACGCTATAGGACATCGAGATCATGTATGTGCTTCTGGTGGATGGAACGGTAGTGCATTCTGTAGTTCAACGATGACCGACACATGTTTAGTGGAAGGATGAGATGAAGCGTCTGACTGACTTTTGACCCAAGAATACTCAATTGAAAGTTGGCAAGTTGAAGCTAAGTGTTATTCATGACCATCTAGACATATTAGAAAATCTTATCGATGATCATCCCGACAAGGAGGTGTACAAGAGATGTCACCTATACATCTTATGGATGATTGGTGGTATCATCTTCTCCAATATTTCAGATCTCAAGGTTAATTTGGAGTTTCTGCCACTGATAAAGAATGTATACAAGACTGTCACGTTCAGTTGGGGATTTGTCGCACTATCCTACCTCCATAGGTGTTTTTGTCGGTTGTCCATGGAGAAAATTACAGCCATTGGTGGCTTCTTGTCTCTGTAATAAGTAGCTATGTTGGATAGAACTTTTATATTTTATAGTTGAGGAAAGTCTATATTTCTCTTTTATCTTAGGACTTTTATATTTTATAGTTGAAGGAAGTTTACATTTCACTTTATTTTGGGTAGGTGAGAACTTTATTTTTTTGCTTCTTCCATTAATAAAGTGACCTAAGAGCTGGGACGAACTAAAATAGAGTGTATAGTAATTTTCAGTGACAGAGGTAGAAAAAATGACCGAAATAATCCTTAATGTATGTATAATGTTTTATTTTGGTCCTTAATGTATTTCACTTAATTGAAATTGTCCTTAGTGTATAGTAAATGTGTTCATTTTAGTCCTTAATGTATTTCACTTGATGTATAACAAAAGGTGTTCATTTTGGTCATTTATCCTAAACTTAAATTTTTTTAGAGAAAAGACATAAAGACCCCATTAAAGTTGTCCCGTATTTGCATAAAGACACATTAACTTTCAAAGTGTCCTATCACCCCACAGAACTATTTAATATCTTTGTAAATGGGCCATTTTGACCCATTCCCTCATCTATGTAGTAGCGCGTGTTGCTCACTCCCTATGATAGAATTCAACCCGACCGATCCTAGTCTTTGAAGAAAAGTCGTCTTCTCCTTTTCTTTTATTATTTCTCAACTTTCCCTAAAATCTGAAGAAATAGAAAAATTTTCTCATCGTGTTGTTGTTGATAATCTCGTTGTTGATGTGTCTTGGTGAAAATTCTTAGAGGGACAAAGAATTGAAGGTCTAACATGTTAGGGCTTTACATCATATGATAAAAATCTTTTTTTTTTCCGATTATATGATTTTAGGGATTATTATAGTGTAAAAGTGTTGGAATCGACCTACTATAGTTGTCATTATTAGGATTTTATAGTTTTTGGTTCTGTTATTGAGTAATTGCTGCTGTTAGGGTTAGAGTGTTGTGTTATTGACTTAGTGCGACTGTTAGTGATTAAGGTTCTGTGTTATTGACTTAGTGCAACTATTAGTGATTGTGTTTTTGGTTAGGGTTTGATGTTATCCACTTAGTTCGAATCTTATTATTTGTCTCTTATACATTTGTAGACTTCAATTTGTACATTATCGACTTGCTTACAAGTCTTTTGTTCTGTTAGTGATGGGGTTAAACGTTAGTGCTACTGCTATTGTTAGTGTTTTTTCTACTCTTGTTAGTTAATGTTTCTGTTACTGTTGTTTGTTAGTGATTATGTTTGTTGTGTACTGCTTGTTAAAGTTTGCTCTTGAAATGTGTGTTTGAATTGTATTTGTCTTTGTTACATGTTTTTTCAGGATGACTTTTACTCGAATAACTTGAAGATGGTATCATGGGGGGGGGGGGGTAATAGAATTTGGTCCCCCACCTAAATATATTGGGGGGCATGTGCTAGAATTCCTAGATGTAGATGTTGATAGGATGTCTTATTTTGAGTTGAGGGACTACATAAAGGAACCAGGATATACAGTAGATTGCGAATTTTTCATCAAGTGAGATGGGTTATTGGTCCTTATTGATAATGATAAGATTATATTTGACCTTTTCAATATGATAAATGATGGGGATACTGTGGAGGTGTATGTTTTTCATGGGGTTAATGAAGCTAATTAGACCCCAGTTGAATTGGAGTTTGTCCCCAATTTGAATGATAGTGGAGTAGGTGAGGAATCTTTTAATGAGGCTTCTAACCCTAATAATCAGCCTCCTACTTCTACTTTTCCTTCCAACCTTACAACCGGTCCTTCTGAAACTTTCAACATTCTATTTGAAGATTAGTCTACTATGCCTCCACCATTTTCTTCTTCTACTGTGCCTCCACCATCTTCTTTTACTGTGCCTCCTTCTTCCTTTGTACCTTCATCTGATCCTATAATAGATAATGATCTAACTGATAATGAAGTGGAAGATGAATAAGGATCTGAATGGGATACTAATGAAGATACTGAGGTTGACAGTGATGTCCATCAAAAATATATAGATATAAGGGCAACCAAGAGGCATTTCAAAAGGTCACAAAGGAGAAGTAGAGGTACTACTTCAGATTGGAGTAATGTTGATGAAAAAGGTCCAGATATAGGGTATGATGAGACAAATATTGGTATTAGGGAAAGCTTAGTTGGTAAGCTAGGAGGTGATGAACATTATTATCTAAGTGATGAAGCTCCTAGCTTTGAAATAGATGATGAAACAGGTTGGGGAGATGGTGAAAAGGTTGATCAAGTAGTGCATAAACCTGTTAGGAGGAAGAAAACCCCAAATAGAGTTGTGTTTAATGTAACTTCTGAAAAGATTGTTTGGGAATTAAGACTGATTTTTGGAATTGTTGAAGAATTTAGAGTGGAATATGCCGTCTAAGAACATATTCAAATTGAAAAATATGTGAATGAGTCTGGCAGAGTTAGAGTGAGATGCTGTAAAAAGACTTGTCTTTGGTTGTTGTGTGCAAATAAGGATAAAACTAGTGGAGATTTCATTGTTAAAACATACAACCATGTCCATAAATGTTTGACATCAACTCATAATTATCTTTGCAACTCAAAGTTTTTGGCCAACAAATACAAAGAAAGAATAACTCAACAGCCAAAAATCAGTATTGTGTTGTTGTATGACATTATTAGAAAGGAGTTGGATATTAATGTTGGTAGGAAAACAATGAGAAGAGCTAGGATTAGAGTGTTACAAGAGATCATGGGTGATCACATTGTGGAGTATAGTAAGCTTTTTTATTATAAAGATGAAATTTTAAGGAATAATCCAGGTAGTACTTGTGTAGTGAAGGTTGGAGAAGAAGATGAAACTGGGCAGAATTTTTTTGAAGGATTTTATGTTTGCTTCAATGCTTTAAAGAAAGCATATTTTGGAGGTGCTAGAAGGTTGATTGGTTTTGATGGGTGTTTTCTCAAAGGTGTGTGTAAAGGCCAGTTGTTAGTGGGAGTTTGTAGAGATGAAAACAACCAAATGCTGCCTATTGCTTGGGCAGTTGTTGAGGTTGAGAATCAGTTTACTTGGACATGATTTCTTGAACGAGTGAAGAATGATCTTGATCTTGGAGAAGGGCATCAACTATCTATCATTACTGATATGCAAAAGGCAGGACCTTTACTGTCTTACTATTTTATTGTTGTTGAGTTTTGCATTTTAATTATTCTTTTTCTGTTATGTTGGTTTGTTAGGGACTAGAAATTGTTGTTCAAGATGTATTGCCACTGGTTGAACACAGAAAATGTCTGACATGTTCTTGTAAATTGGTGTAAAAGCTGGAAAGGAGTTGAAAGAAGAAGAGTATTTTGGAGGATTGCTAAATCCACATTTGAAGCTGAGTTGAAGTATAATATACAAGCAATGAAGAAATTAGGACAAAACTGTTTGGATGATCTTTTATGGTACAACTTGGATACATGGTGCAAAAAGTATTTTCAAGACTATTGCAAATGTGATGTTGTGGACAACAATATGGCAGAAAGATTTAATGCTTGGATAATGGCTGCAAGGTATAAAACAATCATCACAATGCTTGAGGAGATAAGGGTGAAGATGATGAAAATAATTGGTGATTTGAGAGAGTTCTCAAACACTTGGATCACTGATATATCTCCTATGTCTTTGAAGATTTTGCAAGAAAATATTGAAAACTATATGCAATGTAACTTGACTTGGAATGGAGAAAGTGGTTTTGGGATTAAACACTGTGGATTTACTCATACTGTGGACATTGTTAGTAAGAGTTGTAGTTGCAGATCCTGGTAGCTCAGGGGCATTCCTTGTCCTCATAGTGTTGTTGCCCTTCATTACAAGGAGTTGGAACCAATCAATTATGTGGCTAGTTGTTGTAGCAAGGAAACCTACCTCAACACGTATGCCCATTTTATTCAGCCAATGAATAACATGAAAATGTGGCCAACATCAAATAATCCAATTGTAAAGCCACCAAAGATCAAGAAGATGCCTGGAAGATCAAGTAAGGTTAGAAGAAAGAAAGCAGATGGAAGCAGAAAAATTGGAAAGCTTAACAAAAGAGGTGTTATTATGACTTGTAGAAAATGTGGTACACAAGGACACAATAAAAGATGATGTCCTACAAGAAACCAAGTTGGTCCAAGTCAATCAACTGAACCATCTTCTCAGGCAAGAGGTACTGGTCCAAGTTAGTCAGTTGAACCATCTTCTCAGACACAGGTACTTTTATTTGTTACTTTCAAATGTAAGTTATATGTACATGTATATGTATTGATATATCAATATATAGGCTACTGAAAGAGCAGAAGAAGGCAGAACAAGGGCTAGTAGTTCAACTTAATCACCTAGAGCTTCTTCACAGGCCACCACAAACACAGATGCAATATATCTAATTATTATATCATTTATAGATAATATAGATATGCTTTAATATTTTGGTTTCAAAGTACAGATTGTAAATGGTAGAGAGAGAGGTAGAGGTAGAGGTAGAGGAGTAAGAACAAGTAGAGGAAGAGGAATGCCTCAAGAAAGAAATGTGAATGAAGGACTAGGTAGAGGAAGATAAATGACTCAAAAAAGAAACGTGAATGAAGGACTGGATAGAGGAAGAGGAATGACTCAACATAGTCAAACTAATTCTGAAGTAACCTGCAGTGGAAGAGACCAGTAGAACATAAAGACACCAGTGGAGGACAAACAAGATCTTTTAAAAGGCCAAGAATGGTAGGTGTTAGCATATACCAAGCTGAAGATGGATTTACAACTCTCAATGTAAGTTTACAATTATCAATGCAAGCCTAAATGTCTTTTGATTTAAATGTGTATTTATTTGACTAAGCAGCCTGGATTGACAAGCAGAAGAAACATCAATACTGGTACAAGAGTGACAAAGAGGGTTGATGTTGTTACTGGTGACATTGGCTACACACAAGTACATGGATTCAAATGGAAAGGGAAGACAACTATTACCAGTAGCAACCTAGAAAGAATGAGGGCTGAAAATGTTATCCAAACTAGGTCTGCAGCTGCTGCTACTGCTAATAGCCAAATCCAAACAACCTCAAGTAGGAAGACTCATGTGCCATGGAAGTAGGGCATTTTGATGTTGTCTTGTTCATTTTGACAAACAAAATTTAATTATGTATATTTTGGTGCTGTTTTTGGTTGGAATCAAACTCAATTTTGCGTGTAACCAAACAAAACTTGAATGATTATGTTGCAATGAAGTCCTCTTTTTGATCAGTTTTTTTGTTGCCTTTTTATTTGTAGTTGAACATATTTTTGAAGTTTCTCAAATGGTTACCACAATAATATAGACAAGAGAACCAAATACATTAACTTGTTCAAATCAAAACTATTTCGACAACAAAGACCAACAAAAACTTGAGCATTCAACAACTTTCATCCTTCAAGTTACACATACCTATAATTACCAAGATCAAGACAATTGCTTCTAGTTTCGCACACCTATGGCAATTTTGGTTGCACACACCTACAACTTCCATCCTTCACATTCTTGGTTACACTTAAAAATAGAAAACACAATAATGATCAAAACAATTAGTTTCAAGTTACAACATTTGCTCTTCTTTTTCTCCTTCATCACGACTTGGTTACTTTCAACATGACTTTCATAAGATGCTAATGCTTCTTCCAACTCCTTAATTCTCTTTGCCAATCTCGGAATAACGTACTTGAATCTTATATCAACATATTCACGATCCCTCCATCTAAAGAAGTTGCATGCATCCTCCTAAAATACGCAAAAAAAAAACAAATTAAAGAAAAATACATAAACAAAATATCTCCGGAAAAGAATTAGAAAACATACACGATAGCGTGGACAAGATCAAAATGTTCTAGCCGAATTATGCTCCGACCATGAAGTTTGCATTGATAGTAAGTCACCATGTTTGCATCGCAATTTCACTCGCAACATCATATCTTTCTCATCATTACAAATACGATTCAACATTGCATTTGACATTTTCAATCAAAACCTAATCAGAAAATTAAGAAGAAATCAAACCATAAAAAACTTCAAATTAACGCTTTCTACTGAAAATTAAAAGATCAAACGAATTCCTACCTTATTTTCTTGGGGAAGATGATGAATTCGTCAAACAGAGAGCAAAAACGTTGATCTTGCTATGGAAAAAACCATGAAATAGAAAAATTAGGACTACCAACGGCTATTTTGAGTTTAAATTTGGGGAAGATGATATAAAGTGATTAAATAATTAATAATAAAGAAAGAAAATGACACGTGACACTTTTAAACTGGCCCATGGCAGTGAAAACATTGCATGACGCGCCTCATGTGCGTGGTAAAAACCCAGACGAGGAAATGGGTCAAAATGGCCCATTTACAAAGATATTAAATAGTTCTATGGGGTGATAGGACACTTTGAAAGTTAAGGTGTCTTTATGTAAATATGGGACAACTTTGATGGATCCCATGAACCTAATACTATTTTCTTTATTTTCTCTAACACAATTTATTATTTTCTCTTGCTTAAAATTGAAATGAGTTGAAATTAAGGGGGTCAAATTGGGCAGGTAACCTTTTTAAAATTCAAGTTGTGGTTATAAAAGTTAAATAACAATATGTTAAAATGATAGAGATTAAGGGGGTCAAATTGAGCGAATCATAATCCAATCCATTTTTAACCAATTTGAGCCCAAAGTAACTTGGGTGAGTCATGACCTAACCCAATATTTATTTCAACTCATTTTAATATTTTCAATTACAACACAACCCGCTCATTTGACACTCCTACAATAAATCATTGAATTTTTGAATTAATTTTACAATGAATCATAAATATACAAATTATTAAAATTGACTTGCACAGTTAAAAGTTTAATTGATTTGTTTGTTTTATTATTTTCTAAATTGATGAATTAGTTAAAAACATTT
This sequence comes from Solanum stenotomum, assembly GCF_019186545.1. Taxonomy (NCBI): domain Eukaryota; kingdom Viridiplantae; phylum Streptophyta; class Magnoliopsida; order Solanales; family Solanaceae; genus Solanum; species Solanum stenotomum. The sequence goes on along the minus strand of NC_064289.1, from coordinate 11,426,918 downwards.
GAATTATTTTCTTATTCATTTAATTAGAAAAATAAAATTTGTTTATGTTGATATCTACTTGTGAAGACGAATGAGGTTTAGATAAATTAGTATGATAACATAAATAGGAAATCTTTGAGTTCTTTTGTTTGTTAGTTTACTTGTAAATACTTTACCTTCTATTGAGCATTTTTTATCACCATTTTTATTGAAGATGTGTTTGGGAGAGATTATTACCTATAAAACCTAATCCTTGCCTCCAGGCCACATCATACACCAATGACTTTTCTCCTCCCAAGTCACCATTGTCGACTCCTTATGCAAAGAAGTGGACGAGAGGTGTTACAATCAACCCCAACCATTTCCTTATGTTGTATAGAGACCAATTTGATGCTATGAACCATAATCAAGTAAGTTCAATCATCTCAATTATACTTTGTTTCGTTGCATGTTATTATTTTTTCAATAGATACTTAACTAACTATCATTTCAAGTTAATAGTTCATTTGGCAATCATATGATGAGACTGTGATAACTGATTTACTAGCACGGTGCTCATTGGGAATTGGTGTGTGGTGTACTTTAATTCCACTTATTTGTCTAAACATACGAGAGCATCACGATCCAGTTGTGTATCATGGCAGTTTGGACTTCGACAGGATATTCCATCGAATGTTGCAGGTAGAATTTACATTTTTTGTTCGATAACTGTTCAGCACGATCCTATTATTATGAAAGAACATATTGCATTGTGGAATGCTAAAAAAAATTCAAAGGCGTCACTATGCATTATATCATCCTCGAGAGTGTTTCTTACATGGTTTTGCATAGGAGGATCACACGCACGTTGATTGGGAATCTCGTGCAAGAGGCTGAAAGAGGTTACCAGTCATATGACGGTCGACACGAGGCATTGGTAAATGCAAATTTAATTGTTGTAGACAATTACCACATGGTTTATTACGCTTTAATATATTGTTTTTTTTTTTTTTACTTTTCTCTATTTTTATCTCTTTCATATTTTCAGGTACGAGCATTACATTGCATTCATCGTATGAGCACTCAGATGAAGCGAGATGTTACTAATGGAACAACAAGGAAATGGGCTGAGAGTAATCATTGTATATCTAGAGGGTCTATCTATTGCAGCATAAAGTCATAGATTATCTTTTGATTCAGATTATGCACCTCCAGATGAGCATGCCGATGGTCCACCAATAAATCTTCCTGCAGGTGGTGGTGGTGTTCGTGCTTGAGGTTGTACTTACATGTCGTAAAACTAATATTCGCGACAAAAATAACTCAACGATGTTTTGTATTATAGAAAACAAAAGGAGGCCACAATATATATGCTAAATAAGGTGTAGAAAAATATATTGTCATACGTATAAATTAAAATCATCACGTAACTATATTTCTATAAACAATTCAGCTTACATATATCTATGTGATGACTTTTAAAAGCAATTTTTTAAAAAAAATCATTTTGTGAACCAATCTATTAGTTTAAAGTGGGTTGACAAATGGTAGTAGTATTTCTTTTTTTAGTGGTGTCACGCGAATATACATAAAGGTGAGTTGATAAAGTGAGAAAATCTAAGTTCTAACATTTCGATTTTAGAATTTTCATCACATTTTTTCCATCATGATTATTTTCTCTTCATGAACACTTGCCTCGTCAGTATCATTTTTTCCGTCATGATTATTTTCTCTTCAAGAACACTTGCCTCGTCAGTATCAACAATGAGGAGCAAACAACAACTAACTGTGACTCTTAGTTTGTTCTAGATAACGTTCTAGACGTAGAGGAGATTGGAGAAACAAGAAAGGCCTTAACGATGCTTTCATTCCTGAGTTGAGCTTTCCTCTTAAAGGAAATCGACATAGCATTTTTTATCGCATCAGAGTAATTTAATATGTGGTTTCATACATCTAATATCATTTTTTTGGCTTACTTTCTTTGTACTAATCAATGTTGAAATATCGTGAACAATAAAATATGTGTTTCATAATTCTAAAGTAAATTTTAAAAATAGCTTATTAGCATATAATATTGTTGACACCCAGTTTTGGCCCTCCACAATATAAATTAATCATCAAGCTTCTTCAATTTCAAACAAATAAAATAATTAGTTTTATAAAAGAATTTAAAATAAAATAAAAAGAAAATAAAATAAATATAGTTTGCAAGTTATTTTAAATAAGTTTCGTCACTTTTTCATAATTTTTAGATGATATATATGTTTTACATAATTATGTATATAATTAGTCTATTTTATGATTATTCGAAAATCGTCTCAAAAAAGATTTTATATTTTAAATATTAGGGATGGTTATAATTTTGAATTAATGAGTTTTATGAAATTCAAAATACTTTCAAATTATTTTTAAAGTAATTTTATCATTTTTTAATAATAAATATGTATATTTTTGCAATCACTTTGTTTTATAAATATTTGAAAATCATCACAAAAGATTTTACATTTTAGTTAAATATCTTATTAATTTACTTTAAGTTATAGTTATAATTTCGAGTTAATTAGTTTTGTAATTGAATTAGTTAGTTTATAATTAAGTTAATTATTTTTTATTTCGTTAAGATTAAGATGCTCATTAATTAATTTATATTAACTCATCTTGTTTAAATTTTAGCCGAATTCACCAATTAAATTCAATTTGGCTAATTTGTTAATTCTAATTGGCTATAGTTGCAAGCTATTAGGCCAATTTGTCAATTCAAAATCTAACCCCCTTCCTCACCTTTAACCCATTTGAGATCAAGCTTTGGACCCTTTTCCTTACAATTTTTGGCCCAATTCCAATAACAATCAACAAGCCCAAGTTACCTTAATTTCAATTCATCCAAACTGAACAGCAGCCCATATCTAGCAACAATAATGTAACATCCGACAATTTGAAGTGGCTTTGAGGAAGCTTGAAATTTGGAAAAAAATAGTCATTTTTGGAAAAAAAAAAAAAAAATTAAAAAAATCTGGAAATTTGGCTAAGTGTGGAAATCAGTGATTTTTGGCCAACTTTGAGCAGTTGTAACTCCTAGCTCAGGATGATTTAGGAGTAGTTCCAGTTATGGTTTCGAAGCTTGTGGAATGATCTTTCCAACGCCACCGAGTTTGCTCGATTCCGAGTTCGTATGAGGGAGATATGCCCTTTAGAAGTTGGGCAGTTGGAAGAGAAATCCGTCCGGAAATTTAAGGGCATTTTAGTCTTTTCACAAATTATTTCTTTGAGATTACATTGTTGTATTAGGCTGATCTTTGGATCTTTTTGTCCCATTTTTTTTGAAAGAGAAAGAGTTAGGGTTCTTGAGAGTGAAGAAGAGAAGAAGGAGAAGAAGAAGAAGAGAAGAAAGAGGAGATCAACAAGATTAGTCAAGATCATTGTGGATGTTCGTCGGGGGCGATCCCTATCAAGGTATGTGAGTTTTTGTGTGGGTTGATCCTTTCCCTCACACACACCAAGCTTATTCTATGATTTGAGAAAGGATTGGAAATTAGTTGTTGAAGTTGTNTTGTATTCAAATTTGAAAAACAGATTAGGAGCACTTTCCCTCGCAACAACCCGAATTAGTAGGGACCAAAACGAACACCAAACACCAAATACCAAACAAAAAAAAACATATAGAAAATGAATCCCAAACTTAAGTAAATTAATTATTCGTCCAGTGTATATAAGGAATTTTGCCATAAAGAAAAATACATATTACTAAGAGGAATTTAATTGAGTATCCCATATTAATCTGCAAAAGATCTCTCAATTAATTATACATATAGGTAATTTAAAATGTGTGTTTTAATTATTTACGAGGTCCAGGATGTTGATTTGGATGGCCTTTACAATATCATGTACATTTATACAGCATCCATCCTCCATCTGCAAGAAGTGCAAATAAACATAAATTATGAACATGCATTTTTGCTATATATATATAAATTAAACTAAAGCATACCTTGTTGCATTTTTAAAGAATCATTTCGTGGATGATCATCCAATTTTTATCACATTGTACTTAATTATATGTCATAAAACTAATTATTCGTGACAAAAAATAACATAGTGATGTTTTTTATATATTACAAAAAGCAATAGAAGGCCAGGATGTATATGCCAAATAAGGTCTAAAAAATACAAGTAGGTTGTCACACGTATAAAATCATCACATAACTATATCTGCCACAAATTTTAAAATTACTCATTTTCTGAACCAATCTATTATTTTAAAAGTGGGTTGAAAAATGGTAGTAGTATTTCTTTCTTATTTTTTAGTAGCGTCACGCAAATATACATAAGGTGAATTGAGCAAGTGAGAAAATACTTGTGTTTTGGGACCATATTTAACATTTTCTAAAACTTCTTATTTATAATATATGGGCATACACTATACTTAAAAAAAGGACTCAAACATTAGCAATATAAAATCAAGAAAAAAAAATGTTAGCTACAAATTATTTAACAAAGTTCGTTGTTAATTTCAACTTTTCATAGTGATAGTTAAGTTGAGTGCTTTTGTGGTTTGGAGCACTCCGAGAGCTGTCGAAATTAAGAAGGCGATTTGACAGGGGAAAGAGTGATAGGGCAAAGTGTGTTTGGAGTGACTTACTGGGTTTTTTTAAGTCATTTCAGGACGACTAGAATTTCAAAGAATCGATTGATGTATATCCCGGCCGTTGTACAAAAACAAGGATGATATTTGAAATTGCAACAATTATAGGGGTATGAAACTACTAAGTCACACTATGAAAGTTTGAAAGAGGGTGGTTAAGATAAGATTGAAGAGGAATGTGTCTATTTTCGAGAACCAATTTAGATTGGTTCCAGGGTGATTGACAACAAAGTCATTCACCTTTTATGGAGATTGTTGGAGAAGTATTGAGAAAGAAAAAGAGAAGTACTGCATATGATGTTCATCGATCTAGAAAAAGCTTAGACAAAATCTAGAGCCAGGTTTATGGAGATGCTTGGAGTCTAGGGGTGTGTCTGTGGCATACATTAAAGTGATTAAGAATATGCACAATAAAGCCAAGATCAGGACGAGGATAGTGGAGGGATACTCAAAACATTTACCGATCGAGATGAGGTTGCATTAAGAATCATCTCTTAACTCGTTTTTATTTGTCTTGGTGACGGATAAATTGACACGACATATTCAAGAGCAAGAACCATGGCGTATGTTATTTGCAGATGATATAATATTTATCGAGAGAGATAGAACAAAGTTAAAGTTGGGTTGGAGATTTAGAGACAAACACTAGAATCTAAAGGTTTCAAGTTAAGCAGGACTAAAAAGAGTGTACATAAAGTGCAAGTTCAGTGTTGCATGGTAAAGTGAGAATTGATATACAAGTTATCCCATAAGAGAGGAAGCTTCAAGTATCTTTATGTCTATAATCCAAAAATAAAGGAGATCAATAAGGACTTCGCACATTGTATTGGAGCAGGTGGATGAAGTGGGAGATCGCATCCAATTATATCCATGTTATAAAAAGGTTGGTGACACTGAGACTTAAATGTGAGTATAATAGAGTGGTTGTTAGACTGATTATGTTGTATATGGTGCAGTATTGACCAATCAAAACTCCTATTCAGAAAATAAACTAGTAGAGATGAGAATGCTTAGAAGTATGTGTCAGCATACTAACTTACTAAGAGTGACAAGATTAGGATGTTCTCATACCATTATTATTATTATTAGCATTATTAGCATTACTTTATTCTTCGACTTTATTACTAATGTTATTTATTTTACTTTGATTATCTTTTCTTATTTTTGCATTTCTTTCAAACCTATTATGAAGAATGAGAAAATTATTGAAAACAACCAACTCCCTACCCCACGAAGGTAGGAGTAAGGTCTATGTACAGACCTCATTTTGATCAAACCACTTGTGGAACTATACTAGATATGTTATTATTGTTGATGGTGGTGATAGTTGGTTTTTTCTTTTATTATAGAAGATTAATTTTATGACTTCCATGCAATATTGGAAGTTGGATGATCACTCTTGAAAACAACTCATGGATTATTTTAGTTTTATATATCTAGAGTTTGTCGTTTAACTTTTAAGGTATCAAGTGGTTATAAAGTCGTTGAGATCTCAAAAATCTAGAATCAATTGTTCAATAACAGGTACAAACAAAATTAAGGTTAATTTTGCAGTAGATATCCTACCTAATTGAAGATTAAGAGTGTTAATTATAAATTAAAGTACCTGAGCAAGAATTGATATTTCAAGATTAGTAGGACCAAATGGCATGATCCTCATGTCATGGACTGAAAGATGCAATTGCTCCATTTGGACTAGCACTCTTCCCAACATTCCATCTTGTTTGTTGCAATGGATGTTAATAAGTACACTTTTGTCCATAATCCTTACCTTAATCTTGTTTGATCCTAATACTTGTTCCTTATTAGAATCATTATATTCCAAAGCTGATGGTATGTTTTTCTTTGACTCTTCAAGAAGTTTTACTTGTTCTTGAAGCTCTTTCATGTACTCAATAGTATCTCCAAGGATAGATGACTTGTCTAACTATAAAACACATAAAAGATAATCATATTTGTGTATCAAATGATCTATATATTGAAGACTTGTAAGTATAATAATTTATAATAAGAAAATATAATCAAATATAACTCGCATTACTTCACTTCTATACTAATGTCAATGGCGAAGCAGACGTTCAATGTTTACTATATATCTACAAAAAGTAATTTTTGACTAAGATACACTACTATTTTTTAAAGATACACATGAATACAAATATACAATAACAATTTTTGGTATTCAATTGACCCCCTTTTATTTATGTAGTTACAACACTGATTAGTGCTAACACCATCCATCTGTATTTTCAAGAACGCAAATGGTTTTTTTTTTTTTTTGACTAAATAAAATGAAGTTAAAGATTATGGTTTTGTGTTTCTTGTAGAGTTGAAGTTTGCAAAACTTGTCAAAAGTAAGAAAATATAGTCTTTTCACCATTTTCCGCTTCTTTTTTAATTTTAGTTTATGCTTGATTTTTGAAAGAAACATGGAATTCCCTATTTCAAGCATGCTAATCAGTTGACTATATGAATTCCCTCTATCCAGGTATATCTTGCTAATTAAGTCCGTCAATTCGAAAGCAAAGGCGGAGCTAGGGAGGGGCAACGAGTTCAATTTTATTCTTTTAATATAATAATATATAGATGTCAAATCACTAGGCTTTTTAGTGTTTATTTTTTATATTTTAAATTCTTTTAATGAAAATATTGATTCTAATTACAGAAATTAAAGATTGAAAAAAAGAAAAATGCACCACAGTATATTAAGTTTCTGCTATATGGAATCCTAGAAAGAGCCAAAAAGGCGAAAAAAAGGTCCTTTCTTTCTATCAGTCTCACCCAACAAGCCACCCCAACCCTACAGCCAAAAAAGGTAAGCGCCTAGCGCGAGCCTTATTTATTAGTTTAGTAAAGTCAAGCTTTGGCTCCCTAAAGACCGAGATTTACCCTGTGTTTATGCAAGAGTTTGTTTTCATAAATCATAATTCGAATTTGTGACCTAGTGGTCACATACAAATAATTTTATTAGTTACGCTAAAACTAGAAAAATAGAAGATAAAAAGAAATGAAGTTTACCTTCTTAAGACCAGGGACAATCTTTGACAAAGAGATGAAAAGGTCTCCCATTTTTTCTCTTCTCTTCCTCTCCGCAATAACATGATCTTGAGCTTGTAGCGGACTCCTCTTATACATAACATTATTATTATTATTATTTTCCCCTAATAATAATGATTCTTGACATGCATTTTCTGAGCTTATCATTGCACCAATATCTTCTTCTTGATTTGAAGAAAATGAAATAAGAAATCCCCCAGAATTAGAGGAAGAAATTGCTTTTTGACCACTTTTTTCTTCAATATTTGTGGTGTAACCAACTGATGAATTATATATATCTTGGGAAATATTTGGCTTGAACTCAAAGAAGCTCTCATCTTCATAGTTATAGTTACCACTATATTCCATATCCTAAAAGAGAAGTAAACAAAACTAAATTAAAGGATATATATATATATATATATAATAGAAAGCTTGTTAATACTCATATAATTATTTAAGGTTGCATTTATTGACCTTATTGATTATCCAAACAATAATGTAGTACTATTATCTCTCCTTTCTTCTAGAATTTTTTTTCTTTCTAAAATGATGTTCTAATTTTAGTGAAAAACAAACTAATTAGATTTTTCAGGAGATTAAACATTAACACAAGAAATCAAATACACTCCAATTTTTAAGGTTCTTGAATTTGAGTCTCCGATTTGAAGTCGTAGTAAAAACGTTTTATTCTTCAAAAGAGATTTTTCGACAGAAATCTGAATTAGTTGAATAGAGTATCAGAAGACAACAAATAACGTCAACACAGATCTGTAAAATACAAGAAGAGATAGAAATTTAATGAACTTACTTGAAAAGAGTTGTAATAATTGCTTTCCACGATGAAAGACAAGAAAGTTGTTCAAGACTTAACCGTGTATACTTCTCAAGAAAGGTATCAAAGGATTAGGTCTCCATTGAATAGCTCACTACCACCCCACCCTCCAAAAAAAAAAAATTAAAAAAAATGAATAGAAATAATATTGATTATTTTTTCCAAGTGTCCAATTAAAGTAATATATATTTTATATATTTATACCACGTGTGAAAAGCTGTCATCTTTTCATCCTCACTAATTCAATCAATTAATTAATGTGTTAATTAATCAATTTTAGTAATAACTCATCATGAACATAAATTTAGTCAAAGAGAGGCCTCTTCCATTTCCTCCACATTTAAACATCTTCCAGAGCCTTTACCCTAAATATGTCAAAGTTTTCTAGTCCATCCACATTTGAAAAATGTTCATTCTTTCTTTAGGGTGTTTGAAAGAAGGAAAATATAGAAAGAGAAATTGTTTACTGTTCCGTCTTTGTTTGAATTTGTTTGTCTGATTTCGATTTGATGTAAATTTTAGGAAAGTAAACTAGACTTTTGAATCTTGTAGCTATAAATTAAAGATATGTATATCAAAATTAATTAAATCTTGTGACCTTAAATATGTCATGTAGAAAGATGAAAATAAAGAGTTGTTAAAAAAGGAAAGAGGCGTTCATTTTGAAACGGACTAAAAAGAAAAATAAGACAAATAAATTGATACGGAATATGTGATATTCCTTTCCTTCTTTATCTTGTGGCATTAAACATGTCATGTAGAAAGATAGAATTAAAAAGTTATCAAAGAAAGGAAAAAAATGTTCATTCTAAATTATAAACAGACAAATAAATTGAAACGAAGGCGATATTTCTTTCCTTCTTTCCTTCTTTCTTTGTGTGGTGGGGTTGGGTGGGGGTGGGGTATTTGTCTTTCTTCTATAGGAAAACAAACTTTATGCTTGTTTAATTATGCAATCAATAAAAAAGAATACTTTAACTTTTCTATACATTTTACAAAACAAAATAAAATAAAATAGGGTGCTCATATTCGTAAGCTTTTCCTTTCGGTTGACTAATCTAGATATATATGTCTGAAAATTTAACTTTAATTTGAAGGTAATATACTTTCTATCAGAGCAATTTCATATCATAACCTTTTCCTTTAATTAGAGTTGCCTAAATTTTGAAATGATTAGTTAGGATTCAACTTGCTAAAACAAATTAAATTTGCTTAAGATAAGATCATCAGACCTTTTCTAAATCTTAGATAATGTAACATACTAAAGGAATAGTTCTAAGTTTCATTTTTTTAATTTGAAGTCCTATTTGAAATTTTGTAACCTACGTACGTATAATGCCATTTGAAGTTGGTGTATTTAATTTATTGATAAGGTTGAGCAGGTGATTAATATCTTTATAGAGATTCATCTCAAATTAAATTTACAAAATAAAACATGCAAGGGAAATGACGAATCTTATTTAGTGAAGGGGGTTAGGAGGGTGTGGGGTTATACTTCATTTGTTTTAATTTATGCGTCTTAATTATTATTTGAAGAGTAAAAAAAATATTTTTTTTGATCAAATTTGCTTAAATGTTTTAAATTATCAACTATTTTAACAATTATAATATTTTAAAATAATTTTAATTATGTAAATTTTATTTCAAAAAATTATAAGGATTATATCACATTTCTCGTACTTTGAATTAAGCCATGTAAGTTGAAACATCGAGAATATGATCATATAGCTAGTGATCAAGGAATGAACGAAATATCAACTAGAACTTAACTAATAATATTCCTTTCGTTCATTTTTACTTGTTCACTTTAAATTTTACATGACTAGTAAAAAATAAAATTAATGAGGTAAAGACCGACCATGTTGCAAGTTGTTTTGCGTCTAGAAGCCCAAATTGTCTTGTCGGTGAACTTGCTTAGCTGGGACATACACACTCAATTGAAATTTCTTTCACATAATTAATGCTATTTTACGTACATGTGTAGTTTGTCTTTGAAATAATTAAGAAAAAATAAATGAATTTTACAGAAAAGAAGAAGAATTTTATCTTAATTACCTTTTCATTCTTATAAAAAATACATATGACTTTCTCTCCACAGTAGCCTTTTCAAATTAGACAATTCAAACTAGTCTGGTGGGCACAACATTATGTTAGGATTTGCCTTGTATATTTTATATTATTTATATTTTATCGTAATTGTATTTTACTTTAAAAAGATTCTAGGTGAAAAAAGACTTTCATATTTTGTTTTTTTTGCTCGGTGATGTTTTACACTTTCATAAATTCAGGATTTCTTTTTAATCTTTTTGAGACAAAATAAATAAATACAATAACATCTAATATATAGTACTCATTAAAGAGTCTTATTTAGGGGAATGCTATTTCTCATGAAAATGATCTCTTATGAGTTATGATCATGGAAGAAGATGGTTTTTAATATTACTAAAAATAAAGATATTTTATGTATAAAAAGTGAAAGTTTAAAAGGGACATAAAACTAAAAACAAGTTTGTAAAGGATTATTAATATCATATCAAAATATTATACTTGTGTTTTCAATATAGTTTTCTTTGTCGTGTGATTTACTATCGTTTAAATTTTGCGATTAGCAATATTTGACATTTTGTTATTTCGATCCAAACAAATTAAGGTCCGGCAAGACACCATACTTTTCTGTTTCTATTATATCTGTTCGTTTCGAGTAATGTGGATCTCTATGCATCCAACCATGTTTTATTCAGGTTATTTAACATACATAATATACTGATTTAATTCATTTTCCCAAGACATTATTTAGCTTAGTAATATTATTTTTTTGTACTTATCGAGTTTGCAACCCGCTAGGGCAATTCATTTTTAGCACGTTGATAAATAGGAGTAACGTGGCCAATTAAATCTCGAAAAACGTATTAAATTAGTACTATAATATTCATTGTGCTTGGTGAAACAGGACACAGATTTTAGGGAAGGTAGACTAGAATTTGTTTCTTCACATTGTTTTTGGTGAATCTGTCATTTAAAGGTTTGGATTCTATCGTTGTAAAATCAATGGCGAAGTTAAAAATGTCAAAACATATATGACTACGGCACTGCGTAAAACTTTGTTTTATTTATGCATATTTTTGCTCCAGATTTAAAAAAAGGATTTTCATCAGACAGGTACTAGCTGCATTTTAGTAAATATAAGTCAAAATCACACAATTTATGCAATGTTTGAAAAGATGAATTACGCTTTTTGTTCTTTTTTGAAAAAACGAAGTTTGATTTATTTTTTAATTCAATTCAATTGTGTTTGTTTCCTTTTTCTATGAAACAGAATAGAAAAACCCAAAGTATTATTGATTAACAATTGGACCTGAATCGTCACATGTATTATTGATTAATTCTTGCAAATAATATTGGTCTCAAAACCTCAATCGATAAACTATAATAATGTCTCATAAAAAAGAATTTCATAGTTAAGCAAAATGTCAATACAACAAAAGATTCTCGACTCAAAAGAAAATATTATATAGTTCCAGCAGTACATATATACGTTGTTATCCATATTAATAGTACAAATTAAAGCATGAATTCAATCAAAGGATTCGTTTAACATTAACACATTCGTCACAATTGGAGTAACCTTGAACATATTTAAAGTCGAATTTAGTCTTGTGTCAAGTTTTGCGTAGTTACAAGATGTAATTCGAACGCCTTTTCAACATCCTGCACTTTAATATCAACATTCTCATCAATCTGCAACGATATAATGAATGTCATCATTAGTATTAGAAAGTAGCTTTAATTTGACAAAAGTATGATAACACAGGTCTCAGGTTCAAAATTCAATGGAGATAAAATAAATACAAGGCAATTCTATTCATCTGTTCTAGCTTTGGTGGACAAAGTTACCTGATAGGAGGTGACACGTATCCCGTGGAATCAGTCTAAAATACGGAAAAGCTGACCCGGACACCACAGTCATAAAAAAAAAGTATGATAATTATAAATTAAACAATGAGAAATAATAATTACCTCAGCAAGAATGGAGATATAATGAAGAGATGTGTGATTGGATGGGGAAACTCTAATGTGGTGAATAGTAAGATGTAAGTTTTCCATTATTCCAGCAATAATTGAGAAAATACTCCTCATTTGCTTATTGCAATGGATTCCTATGAGTACATTTTTGTCCAGAATTTGAACCTTTATATCATTAATATCCTCATGTCTTTTGGATTCAAGATCATCAACATGATCATCCTGAGAATATTGTTTGTGTACTAGTGTGGCATGAGTTGTTTCAATTAAGTTCGTACTACTTTTTATCGTCCGAGCAGCTTCCTCTAAAGAACTAACACGTTCTTGAAGTTCTCCTATGTACTTTATAGCATCTTCAAGAATTGAAGCTTTGTCCAACTGCATCATCATAACCAATACAAAGATATTTCATGTTAGGTTAGTAGAGATGGAAGAAATAAACTAATTAATTACTCTCGGTGTCCCAATTTATGTGATGCACTTTCTTTTAGGCCAACATAATTAAAGCATTACAAGTCCATTATTATTCACAGTATATGACTACCATAATAATGATATATATTTATATATATGTTTTTTGGAATCTTGGAGGAACCTATTTTTGGGTATGCATTGGGTCAATCCGTTATTATGTAATAGCTTATAAACCACACATGAAATGTAAGCACACTAGACAAGTCTGATGCAACAAACTCGACTGAAAAAACGTAAAAATTAGTCTCTAATCTCCCTAATAAAATACCACATGCTCCACCAATTCACCCACCCATCCTTACAATTATCATAACTATACTAACAATGTGAATGTATTTTAAATCTTATTGGAAATATGAGTCCATCCATAATGGATACTCTTATAAAGAATCCACTAGCTAAAATAAGTACAATAATACATTATATGTTAAATTAGACTTTGAGCTTAACTTACATCCAGAAATTAACTCAAAGGGAGGAGGATTGCTCGAGCCTTAAAATAAAATCTCTCAATCATATGAGGATTCACTCCATTCATCAAATAGAACTTTCAACTGGTCAGTTGTTTTCCACACTCTCTTCTCTACCGCATAAAGCTAGATTACACTTGAGAATGTGGTATCACCAATATGTTTGACACTAATTAACAACAGTATCAGGAATGCAAATGTGTATATCACCCACTATCTCAGAGAAGTCAATCAAGTGACGACGAAGAAGGCAATAGGCGTCACTGAACTAGGTACTTTCCGACCAATTGCCCAACCAGTTTTCTGTTGCGGATGTTTTCTATGATTTACGGGCGAGAGAAGAGAGCATCACATCAAATCAATATCAATAGAAAAAGCTGCTTCTAACTAATTCTGTCTAAGCCTTGAATGAACTACGTTCTCTTCTATCCCTTTCCTGAACTACGGACTTGCTTGCTAAATTGGCATCTACTAGTGGAATCTGCTCTACATCCTTTTCCAAGAAATGTTAAAGGTTCAATTCAACTAGATAAATAATAATTTCCATTTTTAAGAAAAAAAAAATATGAGAAATGTCTTCTTTTTTTTTTTGTTAGTTTAGGATTATACATCTTAGGAAGAAAGAATATTGCATAAATTAATCCTTTCTTTTAGTTTTGTGATCAAACTAGGTAACTCCTTTCTATGTTAGAGGTTTGGTTCATGCCCCTTCTAACTTTATACCTTTTTGGTGGAGGAATAGATCTAATAGGGGTCAAGCCTAAACCCCTCACATCAAGGCTCACAACCGTTTAGTGCTCTCTTATAGGGGAAAAGGGAAAAAAGACTATGATATAGGAATTGGTAACTCCTATAAGACTCAAACATGATAGAGGCAATTTTTTTTATACTTAGCTTTATAGGTATAGTTCTTTTGCGAGGGTTGAAATATCTCTGTTCTTTTTTTGAAAGATAAAAGTTTATCATTTTGTTATATTCAAAAGTATAGTTTGAAATGAGAAATTTGAAATTACAACATACCTTCTTGAGCTGCGGTATAGCTTTAGCCAAGAGAGCAAAAAGTTGGGAGAACCTTTCACGACGTTTCCTTTCAGCCAAAAGATGATCTTGAGATTGCAAAGGACTTCTACATATCCTCTTAGCTGCCATTGATGAATTAGATATACTGTTGCTCATCATCACTTTTTCCGTTATCATATCATAATCTAATTCATTATCCTCTAAGAAAAAAGAATCAGCTACAGGAACATTATTCCCAAATGAAATAATATTCTGCGATGAAGACGATGAATTAGAAGAAGGAGATGAACAAGAAAATGCAATTTTAGGAATATTTTCTAATGAATTGGAAGTACTTTTAGGCAAAGATGTGAACATTTCAGAGAGTAGATTCTTAAATTCAAATGGTGCTTCTTCATTATCATTTGTGGTGATATTGTTTTTATTGAACCTTGTATTTTCCATGGTTAACAAATTTGAAATTTTTTGTTTTAATTTCTAACTCAATTAATTGTTTTCTTGTTATATAGTGGACTATAAGAAAGTCACGTGTGAGCAGCAGTATTTGTTATGGAAATCGTGGTGTTATTATTTTATACGTTTTATTAGTACATATTTTAGTAGTATAACAACTATAAGTTTTTCTTGCTTTACATGCTGTGATTAAAAGAGAGAGTTGAGGGGATGAAAGGTGAGGATATTTTTAAAATTTTGTTTGTTGATTTAGTGCAAAGATATCAGCTAACAATATTAGGACTGTACCTATCTTGTGTTGAATATTTGGTTACATCATTCTTGGTGTCATTTCACATTCCCCATAATATAATACATTATTAATACTCTCCCTGTCTCAATTTATGTGACATTGTTTGACTTGATGCAAAGTTTAAGAAAGAAATAAAGATTTTGAAATTGTGGTTTAATACAAGTATAAATGTTTGTGTGCCTATAAATCATCTTATTATTTTTACTTATTTTTTTAGTGTTTGGGTTGTAAGGGGGTTCACAAGTTAATATATATATATATATATATATATATATATATTTAATTTTCTAATACAAATACAAGGTCTACGGAAAAACTAGTAGTTCGTCCGAACCCACAAACCCCTACCTAGCTCTGCCTCTTAAAGCACTTATTTTGAGACAATTTTTTGTTTTGTTATTGCTAAGATATATAATACTTATTTTGAAATGGAAAAAGTATTTCTATTTTTTCCTCTCTTAAGAATTCACAACAGCTCTATTTGTTAAAAACAGATTCAGTAGCTCCATCAAATTAAATAGATACGTAGATATATACAGTATCTGAATGTAGATAACATGTCGGATTTTTTCCAAGATTTTTTTATTATTTTTAAGATTTAATTTGTTTGTTTATCTATTTTTTTTAGATGAATATGGTTGTAATGATCTTCTACAGGATCCATAACTCATTTATTAATGTTATTGTTATTTCTTGGATTATCGTTTCATTTCCGTATGGAATCATGTCCTTTAATTATCCTTCTAATTAACAACCCCTTTTGACTTAGAAAATTCTGATATCTAATTGGTTGATATTAAGAACTAATTAAGCTATTTAATTATCTTCCTTTAGTCCTTTTAATTTCCTGTAAACACTCATATTTACACAATCAAATTCTTTATAAAGTAATTACTTCTAATATATGCATTAATAACTCATGACCTGACCAACATGAGCTGTGGTGCCGTAGTGCGACTGTTTCACTCCTAACCGGAGATCTCGGGTTCGAGTTCTAGATATGAAGAAAATCTTATTGAGAGTGTCAGTCCCGAATGGGCCTGCAGTGTGCAGTCCCGATTTAATCGGGGGCCCGAGCTCCAAGTAACGGTGGGAAACCAAATAAAAAATTCATGACCTGATAAAATTATCAACTAATGAGATGTTATAATAGGTTAAATTTTGCAACAATGCAAATAATCTTTTTACTTTAATTGGAACGTGAGAATAGTCTCTGCATAAATATAAGGTATGATTGTCACTCTTATAATTCAGCATTTTTTAAAATCCCGCTTGTCACTCTTATAATTCAGCATTTTTTAAAGTCCCGCACATAGTGAAAGTTTAGTGCACCAATATACCTTAAACTCACCAAAATAGGTTTGAAACAATCTTAAACAATATATAGGATAGAGACGCAATTCAAACCTTAATTATGTTCTTATTCATCGCAACAATTTTCTTTTCTATTTTCATATTAATTTCTTATATCTTGAACATTAGAAAATATTTAATTAAGGATATGCAAAATCTGCATTCTTCTATATGTTAAAATCAGTGATGAAACTCCATTGTTAAGCTAAGTTGAGCTTCCAT
The DNA here is from genome assembly GCF_019186545.1 of Solanum stenotomum. Taxonomy (NCBI): domain Eukaryota; kingdom Viridiplantae; phylum Streptophyta; class Magnoliopsida; order Solanales; family Solanaceae; genus Solanum; species Solanum stenotomum. Next base: position 11,410,140 of record NC_064289.1, on the reverse strand, counting down.
TCAAACCCTTGAGAGGAAGGATCTGGAAGAAGAATATTCTTTCTGTATTGAATTACTTGAAGAAGAAGAAAAATACATGTGTTTGTCTAGTATATATACACGTTTGAACTCCAACTAATTAATCAACTAGTATCAAGAAATAACAGAACTGCCATCCTAACTAACTAGTCGACTTAATTAACTGCTAAGCTGACTCACTAAACTAAAAGTTAAACTAATTAATCTCAACACCCCCCCCCCCCNTTCCAAGATTTTTTTATTATTTTTAAGATTTAATTTGTTTGTTTATCTATTTTTTTTAGATGAATATGGTTGTAATGATCTTCTACAGGATCCATAACTCATTTATTAATGTTATTGTTATTTCTTGGATTATCGTTTCATTTCCGTATGGAATCATGTCCTTTAATTATCCTTCTAATTAACAACCCCTTTTGACTTAGAAAATTCTGATATCTAATTGGTTGATATTAAGAACTAATTAAGCTATTTAATTATCTTCCTTTAGTCCTTTTAATTTCCTGTAAACACTCATATTTACACAATCAAATTCTTTATAAAGTAATTACTTCTAATATATGCATTAATAACTCATGACCTGACCAACATGAGCTGTGGTGCCGTAGTGCGACTGTTTCACTCCTAACCGGAGATCTCGGGTTCGAGTTCTAGATATGAAGAAAATCTTATTGAGAGTGTCAGTCCCGAATGGGCCTGCAGTGTGCAGTCCCGATTTAATCGGGGGCCCGAGCTCCAAGTAACGGTGGGAAACCAAATAAAAAATTCATGACCTGATAAAATTATCAACTAATGAGATGTTATAATAGGTTAAATTTTGCAACAATGCAAATAATCTTTTTACTTTAATTGGAACGTGAGAATAGTCTCTGCATAAATATAAGGTATGATTGTCACTCTTATAATTCAGCATTTTTTAAAATCCCGCTTGTCACTCTTATAATTCAGCATTTTTTAAAGTCCCGCACATAGTGAAAGTTTAGTGCACCAATATACCTTAAACTCACCAAAATAGGTTTGAAACAATCTTAAACAATATATAGGATAGAGACGCAATTCAAACCTTAATTATGTTCTTATTCATCGCAACAATTTTCTTTTCTATTTTCATATTAATTTCTTATATCTTGAACATTAGAAAATATTTAATTAAGGATATGCAAAATCTGCATTCTTCTATATGTTAAAATCAGTGATGAAACTCCATTGTTAAGCTAAGTTGAGCTTCCATTCAAACCCTTGAGAGGAAGGATCTGGAAGAAGAATATTCTTTCTGTATTGAATTACTTGAAGAAGAAGAAAAATACATGTGTTTGTCTAGTATATATACACGTTTGAACTCCAACTAATTAATCAACTAGTATCAAGAAATAACAGAACTGCCATCCTAACTAACTAGTCGACTTAATTAACTGCTTGTCACGACCCGATTTCTCGAATCATGAATGTGCTGACTTGGTCAATCGATCAACGATGACCGAAATGTTGTCAACACCTCTAGAAGTCCGAGGCAACCCCACAATAAAGTCCATAGTGATACGCTCCCACTTCCACTCCGGAATGGGTAATCTCTGAAACTCACCACCAGGCCTCAAATGCTCGGCCTTTACCTGCTGGCAACACAAGCAACGGGAAACAAAGTCAGCAATATCTCTTCTCATGCCACTCCACCAGTAATGCTGCCTCAAATCGTGATACATCTTCACTGTGCCTGGATGGATAGAGTATCTAGACTCATGGGCCTCAGAAAGTATCAACCGTATCAAATCCCCAACTCTCGAAACACAGATGCGGTCGGCGAATCTCAACACTCCATCAGGATCTAAGGTAGCGTGACCACCATNNCCCCCCCCCTCAAGTTGGAGGGGAGGAATCCACTGCCAACTTGCCCAAAATTGCTGCATGTTTAATTCCCGTTAGGGACTTGGTGAATACATCAGCTAATTGCTCAGTAGTGGAAACATGATGCAGTGTTATAGAACCATCTTGCAGACTGTTCCTTACAAAATGGCAATCCACTTCGATATGCTTTGTCCGTTCATGGAAAACAGGGTTCCTTGCTATGTGAACTGCTGCTTGGCTATCACAGTATACAGGAGTAGGAGTGTCACGGGGACATTAAACTCTGTTAAAATTCTCCTTAGCTTAATTAATTCCTCTACTACCATTCGAATGGATCTGTATTCTGCCTCAGCAGAGGAAAGAGAGATTGTGGCTTGCTTCTTTGATTTTCAACTGATTGGGCTGTCCCCAAACATGACAATGTACCCACTAACTGATTTCCTTGTATCTGGACAAGCTGCCTAATTTAAATCACAATAGGCCCTAAGATTGAAGTCAGGAACATTTGAAATGAATATCCCCAAAGTGGGAGCATTTTAAAGATATCTAAGGACATGTATTGCAGCTTTGAGATGAGGTTCTCTAGGGGCCTGCATAAATTGGCTCAGATGTTGGACACTGTAGGCTATGTCCATTCTAGTATAAGTAAGGAAATTGAGCTTCCCTACTAGTTTTCTATAATGAGTAGGATCAGTGAGAGGAGGACCTTCAGCTTCTTGGAGTTTGAGGTTGCACTCTAAAGGAGCAGTCACTGCAGTGTATGACAGACATTCAAATTCCTTCAATAGTTCTGTGGTAAACTTTCTTTGAGAAATCAGCACACCATCTTCTCTATAGAGTAGCTCAAAACCAAGAAAGTAATGCAACTGTCCTAGATCTTTAATCTTGAAAGTGTCATGCAGAAAAGACTTTAAATTGTTGATTTCTGCTAGATTTGTCCCTGAGAGAACTATGTCATCTACATAAACTGCTACATAAACTGATGAATTGGCAGATTTCTTATAGAACAAAGAATAATCTTCAACTGAGTGTTCAAAACCCCTGGAATGTAGTGCCTTTATGAGTTGTCATACCATTGTCTACTAGTCTGCTTTAAACCATATAAAGATTTTTTCAATTTGCAAACCAATCCTGGTGAAGCTACAGTTAGACCTTGAGGTGTATCCATGTAAACCTCCTCATGCAAATCCCCATGTAAAAATGCATTGTTGACATCCAGTTGGTAAAGTTTCCATCCTTGTTTAATAACTATACTAATTAAGGTCCTGATGGTGGTCATCTTGACCACTGGTGAAAAGGTCTCAGTGTAGCCGACTCCTGCTTGCTGGGTATACCCCTTTACCACCAATCTGTCTTTAAACCTCTCCACGGTCCCATCAACTTTGTGTTTGACGTTATAAACCCATCTGCACCCTATTGCTTTCTTACCTGTAGGCAATTTAACTAAATCCCAGGTTTGGTTAGCATGTAAAGCCTCAAACTCCTGTGTTATTGGTACTTGCCATGCAGGATTCAAGGCTGCCTCCTCATAGGAATCAGTCTCCCTATCATAAGAAATGTTTTGTAAAACCTGCTGGCTATCAAGTGTCAAAGAAACAAGAGGAATTTGTCCAAGATTGGTGAATAAGGCACTAAGTGATGGGGCAGGTTCTGACACTTGGTCTTTTAGTGAAGGGAGTGAATAAATAAAATCTTTCAAATGAGAAGGTGTATTATGGGTCTTAGATGATCTCCTAGGTTCAAGTATGGTTGGGTGGTGTGTAGGAGTGGATGAATGATAAGATGAGGTTGATGGTGTATCAGGTTGAGGATGTGCAGAGGTGTCATTTGCAGGGCTACATGGAGTGTGGGGTGAAGTGCTGGTTTGTTCTACAGAGGCAAGAGATGATGCAATTTTCTTAGTTGAAAACTCTCAATTATTAAGAGTGTTATTTACAGGACTTTTTGAGTTCACATGCTTCAATTCATATGGAAAAGAAGAATGATTTGGCAAACAAGCAAAAGGAAAAATAGTCTCATGAAACTAAACATCCTTGGAGACATGTAACTTCTTAGTGGCCAAGTCAAGAACCTTGTATCCTTTTGTGCCAAAAGGATACCCTATGAAAATGTGAGGATGGGTTCTAGGCTCAAACTTATCTTTGTGTGTTTTGGGGACAGTGGGATAACACAAACATCCAAAACTTCTGAGGTGAGTGTAGTTAGGTTGTTTTTGGTGTAAAAGTTCATATGGGCACTTATTATTGATGGTGGTAGAAGGTATTCTATTAATTAGGTAAGTGGCAGTTAAGAAACACTCTCTCCAATATCTTATGGGTAGTTTGGACTGGTATAAAAGTGTTCTTGCTGTCTCCAATAAGAATTTGTGTTTTCTTTTTATCACACCATTTTGTTGTGGTGTGTAAGGGCATGATTTTTTATGTAGAATTCCTTTGGATTGGTAAAAGGCTAAGGCCTCATGACTGGTGAATTCCAAGCCATTATCTGACCTTAAGATTTTAATGAAAGTTTGATATTAGTTCTGCACCATTTAGACAAAAGCTTGTAAGATTTGAAGAGTATTGCTTTTACAACTCATCAGATGTGTCCAAGTAGACCTGGAATGGTCATCTACCATCGTCAGAAAGTATTTGTAATTTTGTATGTGGGTACATGATATGGTCCCTAAATATCTATGTGCATGAGGTCAAAGGGTTTGGTGGAAGAAGGGGAAATGGACTTTTATGGAAATGAGAGTCTGGTTTGTCTTGCCATGAGGCATATGTCACATAAGAAAGGTTGTTTGGATGAAAAATTGACTAGTATAGAGGATATCCCCTTCATTTTCACAAAAGGAACATGTCCCAACCTGTTATGCCACAAAGAGTCTACACAATCTCCATGAGAAGAGCAGTTAAGAGAAAGAGAATTGGGAAAAGAGCAACCTGCTTTATTATCTGAGATGTGAACATTTACAGATGGGGAAAAAGAGGTATGAGTCTGAGCATTAGAAGCAGAAATATCACACAAAACCATAGAACTACAATTATCACACACATTAGCAGGTTTGTTTACAAGAATAGAAACAGAAACAACAGATGAAAAATGGGAAGTTTGAGGAAACTGGCACTTTGTGCAGAGAAAGTACAGTCCATTTATTGCTCTACCAATCTCCATACGCCTCTTCATTGAAAGGGCCTACAAGATGCATGACAAGGCAGATAAGTTAATGTTGGACTTGATAGACTGCGCAGTTAGAGAATGAATTGAAATAAGATTGAACTTAAAACTAGGGGCAAATAACACTCTATGTAAAGATAGCTTTGAATTGAGGATTGCATCACCTACTTCTGTTATTTTTACCCTGTATTTATTTGGTAAAGTGACAAGAAAAGGATAAGGTAGTGTTCTAATGTTGGTAAGAAGATTTTTGTTATATGACATGTGGTTAGATGCTTCTGAGTCTAAAATCCAGAGGTCAGCAAGTGAGTGACAACATTTAGATGAAAGGTCTGCCATGATTTCACTATAAGTAGAACCTGCAAGAATACCTGGAAAGTTTGCAGCTCCACTGGTGATGTTGATGTTGTTCAAAGCTTCACATGTTGATCTTTCCTGAAAGCTTTCCAAAAGATGCATTATTTTGCTCCCGTTGATTCTTGGTCAAATGTTGAAGAGTGTTACTGCCTCCTCCTTGGCTGCTAGTATCCTCATGATGTCCTGTAAACGATTCACCTGATTCTCCATGTACAGCATCAGCAATGGCTGTATTCTTCCCTTTTGTGAACTTGAAGTTCGGTGGAAACCCATGTCACCTATAACACTTATCCTTTATGTGTCCTGGCCTTTTGCAATAGTCACAAAACAATCGAAGGCCTGAAGAACTACCTTTCTGTTGGAAGTTGCCAGATTGTTGACTATACCTATTCCATGTGTTGTTGTATTGAGTGTTGTAGTTTGTTCTGAACTGACTTTCTCCATGAGCATTCAGTGATGTGCCCTCCATAGTCAAATGAGAACGTCGCTTTACCTCTCGTTGTTTTTCCTCTTGAATTAGGATCGAAAATCCTTGAGCAATAGTTGGAAGAAGGTTCATCATTAGGATGTTGCCCCTCACAACAGTGTACACCTCGTTTAGCCCCATTAGAAATTGTATCAATCTCCTATCCTTTTCAGCCTTGTGTATCGTTGTTTTGGCACCACAAACACACACACAATTGCATTGATTGCTAATGTCTAAAGTTCCAAGTTCCTCCCATAGCCTTTTCATCTTAGTGTAGTAGGTAGTAACATCCATGGATCCCTGAACCAAATCATTGATTTCCTTTTGGAGTTGATAAAGCTTCGCACCATTAGTTTGATCATATCTATCCTCCAGCTCCTGCCAAAGTTCAGCAGCATTGTTTACGTACTGTAAGCTATCAGCAATGTCTTTCGAAAGTGAATGCAAAATCCATGAGGTGACCATGTCATCACATCTCTCCCATTGGTTGACTCGAGGGTCATCTTGAGCTGGCTTTTTACACTTGCCATTGACGAAACCCATTTTATTCTTAACGGACAAAGCACGCAACATTCCTCGTCTCCATAACCTATAACCAACTCCATCAAACGCAACAGATATTATTCCAGATCTAGCACATGACAATAATATGATCTTTGCAATCTTTGAAGTATTTTAGATAGCGCGTTCTTGCATAGTTTCATCTAATTTAAGAACCTCCCATTTATAATTTAATGATTTAATTACTTTAATTTCTAAATTGATGAAATTAACTTGACCAAAATTTGCATTCCATCGAAGTTGATTCCTTTTCTTGTACTAATTTCATTAATTGGTTTTTGTAAGTTGAATTAAGATCTTGATCTGATTTACCATCGAGCTTAAAAGTGTGTACTATATAAATTTACATTTTACTTTATAAAGCTATTCAACTTCCTTTCTCATTACAATATGAAGTTCAATTAAAGTAGTATGTGCACCCTTCTTCAAATCTTGTCCATCTAGATATATATGTCAATACATCACCCTTATTATTTGAATTTTGATATCTAACTTCATTTTGTTTATTATTTGAATTTTGATATCTAACTTCATTTTGTTTATCCTTATTTGTCCATCCTCAACGTTGCATTTCTTTTAAGAAATAATAAATAAAGTATATATTTTACTATAAAATTCATATTAATAGGTGTATAATTTCAATGGACTTAGGAAATGATTCGTGGAATGATCCTAGTTAATGTTAAAGATGATTTTTGTTTTTCTCTTGATATTTTAAAAGTAGGCAAATAAAATAAAAAAATATTTTTAATATAGCGAACAAATAAAATAATTGAGAGAGTGCCGTAATTAATGTGTTCATATTACAACATGAGGCAGGAGGCTTACTATCCCCTTGTGTCATACTAACCTGAGAATAGGTAGGTTTGGCTTTGAAATTCTGACTAATGTACTCACTTTTGTTCTTAGGTGCAGATGCACTAGCAGATGATGGAGTAGGTCCCTTCTGTTTCTGTTGGAAGGATGACCGGTTGGCATTACTCTTCTGCTGCCCGGACTCATTCCCTGTCTTAGCTCTCTTATTCTTGAATTTGTCTCTATCCCTCAGCTTCTCTTCCTCAACCTGCTGCACATAAATCATCAACCTTGCTATATCCATGTCACATATTAACATTGCAGCCTTACCTTCAGACAACCCATCAATAAATAAACTCATTCTGCTCCTCATGTCAGCAACCATCTCCGAAGAATAGATGGAAAGTTGTGTGAACCTCAGACTATATGTTATTAAATGGAAGAAACTAGAAAGAGAAATTAAAGAGAGAATGAATGATAACTCTTTGTATTGATTCTTGCATTGATTCAAATAGAAGAGTACATCCCTATTTATAAATAATTAAGGAGAATCCTTCTAGATACTAAACTAAAATAAAACTAAATATTTTGCAATTAATGTAAACTCTAGACTTGAAAGGAAATTAAATACTATAAAATATTTTTAGACTAAAAAGAAAAAGTAAAAAGATTCTATCAAATTTCAACATTCCCCCACAAACTCAAGTTGGTGTATCTACTTGAGTTTGAACAGTTAATTATTCTTCAAAAATATCTTCTAATAGAATTCATCCTCACATTCTTCTTCTACTAATAATGCTTGTGATTTATCTTGATTGTCTTTGAACTTGCACACTTTTGTAACATGACCTGTTTGTTTGCAACTTCTGCATACTGCATCAGATCTCCACCAATAGAATTTTTCCAAATGTGTTTTTCTTTTTGCAATAATTGCAAGGAGGATAATCAACTTTTCTTTTTTGATAGTTTGCATAAAAGATACCTTCAACAATTTTATCTTGTCTGAAAGCTCTTCTTTGTTCTTGTGCTTGAAGAGCACTTATCAATTCAACACGAGAGATGGTAGAGAGATCTTTAGACTCTTCCAAAGCAGAGATTTTAGACTCAAATCTCTCGAGAATAGTTACAAGAATCTTTTCAACTATTCTATTTTCTTTAAAATCCTCACCAAGCAACCTGATTCTGTTGACAATCAAGGAAATTCTGTCAGAATAATTATTGATAGTCTCACCATCTTGCATCCTAAGAGATTCAAAATCTCTTTTCAAATTCAGAATTTGATTTTGTCTGCCTCGTTCACTTCCTCGGTACTCCTTCTCAAGTTTTTCCCAAGCATATTTTTAAATTCCTCACGTATTTTTAAATCCCACACACAGCGGAAGTTTAGTACACCAATATAAGCTATACCTTAAATTTGCCAAAATAGGTTTGAAACAATCTTAAACAATATATAGGATAGAGACGCAATTCAAACCTTAATTATTTTCTTATTCATTGCAACGATTTTTTTTTTCTATTTTCAAAGTAATTTCTTATATCTTAAACATTAGAAAATATTTAATGAAGGATATGCAAAATCTGCATTCTTCTATATATGACAATAATCTGATCTTTGCAATCTTTGAATTATTTTAGATAGCGCGTTCTTGCATAGTTCATAGTTGCATCTAATTTATGTACCTCCCATTGATAATTTAATAATATTACTTTAATTTCTAAATTGAAAACTTGACCAAAATTTGCATTCCATTGAAGTTATTCCTTTTCCATTACTTGGTTTTTGTAAGTTGAATAAGATCTTGATCTTGTTCACCATCGAGCTTAAAAGTGTATGTACTATGTAAATTTATGTTTTACTTTATAAAGCTATCCAACTTTCTTTCTCATTGCAATATATATGAAGTTCAATCGAAGTAGTATGTGCACCCCTTCTTCAGACCTTGTCCGTCTAGATATATATGTCAATATATCATTTGCTTGACCTGGCCTCGTTGGTCTGCCCTCCGAGAGTCACATACATCACCCTTATTATTTGATTCCATTATATCATTTACTCCGTTTGTTTATCCTTATTTGTCCACCCTGAATGTTGCATTTCTTTTAAGAAATAATAAATAAAGTATATATTTTACTACTATAAAATTAATATTATTAGGTGTATAATTTCAATGGACTTAGAAAATAATTCGTGGAATGATCGTAGTTAATGTTAAGGATGATTATTGTTTTTCTCTTGATATTTTAAAATAGGCAAATAAAAATAAAAATTTATTGTTAATATAGCGATCAAACAAAATAATTGAGAGAGTGCCGTAATTAGTGTGTTCATATTACAAAATGAGGTGAGAGAATATTTTGAGCATTGGAATGCAGTCTAATTAAACGTGGTTTCCATGAATTAATATCAACATATCTTACGGAAGTTTTGAAGACCTATCCTAGAAAAAATTATGTTAAATAAGTAGTAAACATATTTTGAAGATTCTATAGGTTTTGGATAAGACACAATAATTAATATTATAATTCAGTGTAAGATTTGTTCTTGTTCACTCAACTAATTAATTTTCAAGTCCTTATCCAATTTTAATAACATTAATTTACAACTTTTCACAATGCACAAGGATACTTTTATTATACTCATGATTTACCACCTTGTCCAAGTTCATGTATGTACATAGTTTCAGTCACACAAATATTATGTCACATTTAAAACTTTAATAAGACGTTTTAAAATTCTTCGATTTCTTAAATTTTATGTTAAATTAAATTGTTCTAAACAAATTAAAGCGAATGAAGTAATTATTTGTGATATCTCTTGCACAATCAAAAAGGTGAATGGAACTGAAGTGTTTGGATTACATAGAGATGGGGCGGGGCGGGGCGAGACGGGACGGGTGGATGTGGGGCGGTTGAACCCCGCATAAATCCGATCCGCATAATTTTTTGAATATTTTCTTATTTTTATTAAGTTTGATACTAAAATAAAATTAATAAACATAAATTCATTCTCTCATTAAGTTGTATTAATTTAATAGATAATAACTTTAAATTTTATTTTTTAAAGATCAATTGAAAACATATAAAAAATCGTATTAATTTTTATTGAACCATTTTTATTTATTATTTTAAATAATTTAATAATTTCAAAAAATTATCTTAATAAATAATATTCTTAGAAACATATGAGTTTCTGTCTACTGTACTCGTTTCAAATTAGACAATTCAAACTAGTCTGGTGGGCACAACATTATGTTAGGATTTGCCTTGAATATTTTATATTATTTAAATTTTATCGTAATTGTGTTTTACTTTAAAAAAGATTTTCATATTTTATTTTTTTGGGTGGTGAAGTTTTACACTTCTATAAATAGAGGATTCTTTTATTTTTCGGGGACAAAATAAAAAAATATAATAGCATCTATTTATAATATATACTCTAGTTATTAAAGAGTCTTATTAATGGGAATGTTATTTCTCGTGAAAATGATCTCTTATGATCACTTATAAATTAAAAAAAGATGTTTTTTTATATCACTATAATAAAGATATTTTATGTGTAAAAAATGAAAATTTAAAAGGGACATAAAACCAAAAAACAAGTTTGTAAGGGTTATTAATATCATATCAAAATATTATGCTTGCATGTGTTTTCAGTATACTTTTCTTTGTCATTTAATTTATTATCGTTTAAGTTTTATGATTATCAATATTTGACATTTTGTTATTTCGATCCCAACAAATTAATGTCCGGCAAGACACCATGCTTTTCTGTTTTTCTTAGATCTGTGCGTTTTGAATAATGTGAATCTCTATGAATCTAACGTGTTGTATTCAGGTTATTTTACAATTTACATACGTTATTATATACTGATCTAATATTATTTTGCTTGGTAGTGAGTAAATACTTTTTGTATATTTATCGAGACTGCGACCCACTAGGGCAATTCATTTTGAAAACGTGGATAAATAGGAGTAACGTGGCCAAAACGTATTAAATTGGTACTATAATATTCATTGTGCTTGGTGAAACAGGACACAAATTTTAGGGGATGTAAACTAAAATTTGATTCTTCACATTGTTTTTGGTGAATTTATCGTTTATAGGTTTGGATTCTATTGTTGTAAAACAAGTGGCGAAATCAGAAATTTTATCAATATATTTAAGATTTAATATATACATTTGAATTTAGTATAATTTTTTATATACCATAATATAACTTTTTGATGAAAGATGTTTGATTGTCCACTCATCACTACATATAACTACGCTGCTACTGCGTAAAACTCTATTTAGTTTATGCATATTTTTGCTCCTGATTTAAAAAAGTACTGTCATCAGACAGGTACTAGCTGCATTTTAGTAAAGATAAGTCAAAATCACATAATTTATGCAATGTTTGAAAAGATGAATGACGCTTTTTGTTTTGTTTTTTGAAAAAAAGAAGTTTGATTTTTTTTTTTAATTCAATTGTGATTGTTTCCTTTTTTGATGAAACAGAATAGCAAAACCAAAAGTATTATTGATTAACACTTGGACCTGAATCGTCACATGTATTATTGATTAATTCCTGCAAATAATATTGGTCTCAAAACCTCAATTGATAAACTATAATAATGTCTCATAAAAAAAGAATTTCATAGTTAAACAAAGTGTCAATACAACAAACTATTCTTGGCTCAAAAGAAAATATTATATAGTTCCAGCAGTACATATATACGTAGTTATCCGTATTAATAGTACAAATTTAAAGCATGAATTCAATCAAAGGATTCAATTAACATTAACAAATTTGTCGCAATTGGAGTAACCTTGAAAGTCGAATTTAGTCTTGTGTCGAGTCTTGTATGGTAAGAAGATGTATTTTGAACGCCTTTTCAATATCCTGCACTTTAATATCAACATTCTCATCAATCTGCAACGATATAACGAATGTCATCATCAATATGTTAGAGGTTTTAATGTAGTTGGCGAGAATGATGATTATGATTATTATTATTCAAATATGTTAGAGGTTTCTGTCCTTACCATGTCTTGGTGTCATATGTTCCATTTGAGCAACCAAGAACCGGTAATTGAGGAAACCCACGAAAGGGCAGATGATTGTGGTCCAAGTATTTTAGTTATGAGTTCACCAGAGTTTGATGATGAGTCTGGTTTTAGACCGTCAAATTGTGTTTTACAATTCTGCACCGTTGCAACAGTTTTTTATGAACAATTTTTGTGATGGGTCTAATGACGGACATTTCACTCCTGCACGTCTTGATGATGATGATGATGTGCACATATGTCTTGAAAACTAGACCATTATATAATGCACATGTGGCAATGACTTTCACCTCATCGCGATCAACCTCAATTCTTTCACAACTACAAAATCCAATTTCATGGCAGAAAGACAGAACCATGACTTGAGATTGGGTTAATGGCCTAATGTATCCCTTTGATTGGGCGTCTAGGAATGTTTTGGCTTCAATTTGAGTCCGGAGTCAAAAGGGTAAGAAATTTTTCCAAAAATTCCAAAAGAGCAACAAAATTAATTATTGAATCAAAAAGACAAAATTAATTATCGAACCATTTTATTGTGGTGTATACACACAACTACTTTGATGAATAATTCCAAGGTCCTGAAATAAATTATTTGAGAGTTGAAGAACTCTGTACCATTATCGGTCCTAACCATCTTGATTATACAGCCAAATTGATTATTAACCATAGCTAGAAAGGTCTTTACTACTACAATCACTTCAGACTTGAGTTGTAACAAGTATATCAATATAATTCCTTATTTTCTCTCTCAATGATCTAAATTCTAACATAGTATCAGAGCAGGTGCTTTGCACCAGAGATCTCTAAAACTTTCGCAAAATAGCTAGATCGTACAGATTGAGAGTTAATCATGGTTGAAGGAGATTTAAGTACACAGTCACCAATTGTAGGTTCCACGTGATATATGTTTCAATAAAAATACAAAAAATTTGCAATGTTGAATCAAATCAACACTGTAAAAGTTTCACGTGGTATATGTTTCAACAAAACTAAAAATAAAATAATTCAATTAGTAATAAAAAATTATTAGATAAAGTGATAAAAAAAATTATTTTCTTCGTAATTTACTCATATTAAAGTGAATAAGAATAATTAAAAAAATAATATATTAAAATCACAAACAAAGGGAAAAAAAAAATTAAAAAACTATTTATATAAAAGTGACAAACAAAGAAAAATTGATTTTNGCGCCTTGCAAGGCGCAGCTGTCATGAGCCTTGTAAGGCTCAACCGTCTTGCGCCTTGCAAGGCGCATAGAGATCAGCGCCTTGCCGCGTTTTTTTAAAAAAAAAAATTGTTCAATCCAATTTATTAAAAAATAAAATAATTTGAAGTCCTCTGATTATTAAACTCTTTCTTTTTCTCTTTTACAAGTTTTAGCATAAAACTTTTTTTTTGAAGTCCTCCGATTGTTAAACTCTTCTTTTATTAATCTAAATGTTAATACAAAAGTTAATTAAAACTAAACAAGGCGCGTGGGCCCTGCACCTTGGAAGGCTTTGGTACCCTGTGCCTTTGTTGCATTTCATTCTGTAAGTTCCACGTGATATATGTTTCAACAAAAATACAAAAAAATTGCAATGTTGAATCAAATCAACACTGTAAAAGTTTCACGTGGTATATGTTTCAACAAAACTAAAAATAAAATAATTCAATTAGTAATAAAAAATTATTAGATAAAGTGATAAAAAAATTATTTTCTTCGTAATTTACTCATATTAAAGTGAATAAGAATAATTAAAAAAATAATATATTAAAATCACAAACAAAGGGAAAAAAAAAATTAAAAAACTATTTATATAAAAGTGACAAACAAAGAAAAATTGATTTTTTTTTAAAAACAAAATGATTAAAATGTAGCAAGACGTGTGGGCCCTACGCCTTGTAAGACTTTGGTGCCCTGCGCCATTGTTGCATTTTAATTAATTTTTTTTATTAATATTTAAAGATTAATAAAATAAGAGTTTAATAATCGGAGGACTTCAAAAAGAAAACAAATTATTAATCGGAGGACTTAAAAAAAATATTTTATGTTAAAACTTGTAAAAGAGAAAAAAAAACAAGTTTAATAATCGGAGGATCTCAAAAAAAATTATTTAATAAATCGGATTGAACAAATTTTATTTTTTAGAAAAAAAAAAGAGAAAAAACGCCGCAAGACACTGATTTTTATGCGCCTTGCGGCGGGTGGCCCTAATTTAGACTCCGTTTGATTCTCCGTCAAAAAGTTGCCTTTTTGGTTCGATAATTAATTTTGTTGCCCTTTTGAAATTTTTGGAAAATTTTCTTACCCTTTTGGCTCCGGACTCTTTCAAATCGGGTTAATAGACAGTGATTTTGAGTTCAAGGTCGAGGGTGGTTGTGGTTGGGAATGTGCATGGGAAGTTGCACGATGTGTTGTTCTTGTTAGAGGATGCAGGTTTACCATCCGAAGATCGATTCTTGTCTCTTCTCCAAACAATTATATTGATAGAATTTTTATATTTTATAGCCGAGGAAAGTTTATATTTCTTTATATCTTGGATATGTGAGAACTTTGTTTTTCCGTTTCTTCCATTTATGAAGTGACCTAGGACTTAATTTTTTTTTTTTATCTTTTTCCGTTTCTTCCATTTATGAATTGACGAGCAGCGCTTTTGACCAAAACTTTTTTTTTCTTTTTTTCACTAAAATCGCTAGCACAGCAACGATTATTTAAGTTCAATTTTTTTTCTCCAACTAAAATCATTGTTGTGGCAGCGTTTTAACAAAAAAAAAAAAAATTTAAAAAAACGTTTTCATGAAAATCTTTGCCTTGGTAGTGTTTTTATTTAAAAAAAATTAAAAGTCGCTGCTTTGGCAGCCTTGTCACGATATTTTTTATAAATTATTTTTTTTTAATAAAATCACCGATCAAAGAAACAAAAAATTTAAGAAAACCGTTGCCATTCAAAAAAAGAATATTAAAAAAAAATTTAAAAAAAAAAAATCGCTGACAAGGCTGCCAAGGAGCAATTTACATTAATTTTTTTTTAACATGAACGCTTCCAAGGCAGCGATTTTTTATTTTTTTTTGATAAAAACGCTGTCAAGGCAACGATTTTCAAAATAACAAATTTTTTTATTAATAAAAACGCTGCCAAGGCAACAATTTTCATGAAAAAGTTTTAATTTTTTTTTAATTAAAAAGCTGACGTAGCAGCGATTTTAGTTGGAGAAAAAAGAATTTGACTTAAATAATCGTTGTTGTGCCAGCGACTTTAGTGAAAAAAAGAAAAAAAAAGTTTTGGAGGAATTTTTACTTTCTCTAACAAAATTTATTAGTTTCTCTTCCTTAACACATAAATGAGTTGAAATTAAGGGGGTCAATTTGGGCAGGTAATTTTTTTTTAAAATGAAAATTCTTTATTGGAAATTAAAATTTTGATTATAAAAGTTAAACAACAATATGTTAAAATGATTGAGATTAAGGGGATCAAATTGGACATATCATAATCCAATCTATTTTTTAGGCAGTTTGACACCAAAGTAAACTTGGGTGATCGTGATAATGATGTCTTGCATGTCTAGAGAAAACTACCCCATTATATAATGCATATGTGGCAACGACTTTCACCTTATCGCCATCAACCCCAATTCTTTCACGACTACAAAATCCAATTTCATGGCCAACTACAATGGATACAAGTGATAAAAACCAACTCATTGGTTTTATCAAAGAAAATCATGACATGTGAGTTATTTCACACTCATTGGCATGAGTCTTTATCTAAATTTTCTTAGTGTAATGAGCAATTGTCTAAATTTTCTTAGTGTATGTTGTTGTATTTAGGATGGTCATATTTTCAAGGAAAATTGCAAAACAGATGAACTGCATACTGTATATCACATTAAAACATACCTCTATATGACTATGTCCTCATTTTTATATGTCTGCTTCAATCTGATTCAGTCATATTTGTAAAATCCTGTTCCTCGTCAGAATCAATGAGTCTCATAGTCATAGTAGGGATTCACCTGTCCCAATATACTACACAATGGTATTGCACATTCTAGTAATTTCATAGAAAATTTATTGAAGAATTATAGAAAGAAAATCCATAAAACGAATTCAATATATGACAATGCTTCTACCTTAGGTCGACTAACTTCTTGAAAACTATGATAATCAGGATGCCAAAATCAAGAGGTTCCAAGACAATGTATGCTCCCTGATTTCTAAACCTATTCTCTGTTGCATGCGATTAAAGTAGAAACATAATATTTTAAACTTATTTCATACGCAACAACGGCTACAAAAATATGATTAAACTAAATTTTGATGTGATGGCTAATTTTTTTTCACCATATTGGAAATGACCCATTGCTAGGAAAAACCTCTCAAAGCAATTGAACCTACTGGTTTCAAAGTTACCTGAAACTGTGATAGTCTAGAGCACTAAACAGTGTAATTAATCTCCCTTATTCAACTTTATGATCTATAGTGTAGCTCTTCTTCATTCCTTCAAGGTCATCTCGCTTATATCTTACATTTGCACCTTCATATGAGAAAACAATATGAGTAATTTCCTAATAGATAAAAGTTGCAAATAAATAATGTACATGTGAATTATTAGCACTAAGGCTTAAGTGTCAAAGAAAGAAAATAGAAAATATACCTTTAAGTTAGACTTCTTTAAAAAGTCTTCTGTACAATCGGGACCCCACAAGAGACCAATTCCTCTTTCTTCATTCAACTTTAATTAGTCCAGCCTCCATTGTTGGGTTTGACCACATTACATAGTCCGAATTCAAATTTGTACATGTGTACGGAGAATCAATAAAGAATCTTTTAGCATTTACTAACTCCTCCAGTGAACCGAGAGATAAATTGTGATCCAGAGCTGTCTTTTGATGTTTCTTCCGTTTTGCTCTTTTAGATGGCATGCCATTAGTGCCACGGAAAATAACACCATGTGCACTATAGATAGTATCGCCATTGATCAAGGCAAGAGGAAGTTCTTTGAAGCATCATAAACACTCCTGGTAAACATGTTTTCCTTTATCTTTATATTTGGTTAAGACTTCAATTTCAAAACCATAGACGGAAGTGCACTGTTTTGACTCGTGATTTCCACGAAGAAGAAACACCCTCCTTGACATAAGAACCTGAAAGAATGTACAGTTCCATTTAATATACACAGTTATAATCATTCGATATATACTAGAATTCATAGATATGGATCGGGACAGTTTAGAGGCAAACTGCATGTCATGACCTCACTATTGCTTGATGCATATCACTATATGAGGCAAAAGAAGGAAGCAATAGGATAAGAAAAAATTCTATTGAAGTAACACTTTACAAAGACAACTGTATATGCATACACTACAGATTACCCATCAGCAGCCTATTTTGCTTTAGCATTTTGTTTCTATACACCCTCCAAAATGTTAAATGATGTTGCCAGAAAAGTGATAAAATATCTCTAAGCAAAACCACTCCACAAATTTCGCCGAAACCTAACTTTTTATGCCAAGTAAGCCAAAAAATTGATAGATACCATGTTCAGCATTAAGGATATGCATATCCTGGAGACCTCCCAAAAGAGAGAAAGACAGACAAAAGAAAGCTAGTTACAAAGCTCCTAGGAATTCTACAAGTTAATCTACTTTTATACAATACTCTTTACACTAAAAATTAAAAAATACAATACAATTCCCTTTCACTTTCAGAATAGAATTGGACCTATTTTCAAAACATCTTTCATTCCTTCCATTCCATACAAACCACCATAATAAATTAAAATTGACGAAGTAATAAACAATGCCATAATAATCTAACTAAAAGTAATTATAGAAGTATTAGTGATAATTGTTACCTTCCAAGCAAGCAAGAGAAGGAAGGTCTCGAGACCCCATGCCCCTCTATCAATGTAGTCCCGTTGAATACAAAGAATCGATCTTTGGATGGTAAACCTGCATCTCCTAACAAGAATAACACATCGTGCAACTGCCCATGTTATTGTTGATTTTGTGACACTTTTTAAATGAAATTCATTTTCGGATATGGTTTCAAGAAATTTCATGTATTGATTATATAGTTTTTCTCTCACTATCATACATTGAATGTTTTTAGTAAAGATATAGTGAATAATATTTGCTTATTAAGAAATAATGAACATTATATATAATGAATTTATTTTTACAATAAATTAGGGGTGTCAATAATGAGTCCAAATATAGGTAATCCGCCCAAAATTTTAAAGATTGGGCTCAAGATAATTTTAATTGGGTTCAATCTCAACCCATTCAAGCGATAACCCATTTTAAAAGAAAGGAAAAAGAACAATATACTCCCGAACTATCGTGAATGGTATGCAAATACCCTCTGTCATACTTTTGGGACATTGGTGCCCATACCATCCAAAAACTAGAGCATATATTCCATTCACTCTAACGGAAGACTAAATAGGAACACGTGGCACAATCTTATCCGTCGATTCAATATTTAATAAATGTTGGGTCGGTGGATAAGATTATGACACGTGTATGTCCGTTAGAATAAAGGGTATATATGCTCTAGTTTTTGGACGGCAGGGGCACCAATGTCCCAAAAGTATGACAAAGGGTATCTACATACCATTTACGATAGTTCAGGGGTATATTTGTCTTTTTTTCCCTTAAAAGAATCATCAATAGAACCCAATTTAATCTCCAATTTTAACTCGTTTTATGACTCTATATTTGCGTTGATATAATGTATGCTCCTATATTAAACTAGTGAATATGTTCGCGCGATGAGAAAAAAATAATTAAAAATATTTAAATTTATTTCTTATATATGAATATCAAAAATATTTTAAGAATCATTTCTAATTTTCTAATTCAAATAGATTTAAATCTTAAGTTCTAGTTATTATTAAATACAGTTTAAGCAATGTAATAATAAATGTTGAAATAATTCAATATAGTGTGAATTATTTTGCTATTGATTAGAATCGTAATTTATAATAATAAATATATTTTTCTAATTGAATCATAATTGTTTTACTGAATTGTAGATGCACTTGAAAAAAATGGATCATACAATATTAATATATTATATGATGTGTTTGATTTTTTGAACAAAATGAAAAGAACACAAATGGTCATCGGGCTAAAGGTTTATTGTAGCAAAGTCGTAGAAGTAAATTTTGTATAAGAAATGTAACTTTTTAAATATTTATCATACATAATATTCATTGAAAATTCATCTATTCAATGTAGAAAATTTAAATAAATTGCAACACAAGATAAAAGAAAATGTTAAAATTTGTATTGCAATTAAGCACAAACGTTAATTTTTTTATTAATCATTATTAAGTACTATAATTGAAGATTGATATCTCAATTTAGGAAAATATAAAGGTGGAAGATGAAAGACTGATGTAGAACCTCACTTAGGTCAGGATTATCATTTATCTTCCTTTTTAAAATTATTTTTTTTGCTTTCTTTTGATTTATAAAATCTGCAAAAAAAAAAAAAAAAAAATATTTCTCTCCTCACCATTATTACAATTTATTAAATAGTAAATACTTTTCACCTCCCCTCACCCTTTTTAATAAAAAATTTTGTTGATCTCTCCTCATTATTATCATAATTAATTTTTCTTATTCAAAAAATCTCTTTTTCCTTAATTGTTTTCTTTCCTTTGATTTATAATTTCTTTTTTAAAAAATAGATCTTAAATATTTTATTTATCTTTCTCTGCACTATTGGTACAATTTATTATAATCATTTTTTTTGTTTTTTTTCTCGTTGTTGCTATAAAACATTTTCTTTATTTCCTCTTTTGTTATGAAAATCTTATTTATCTCTTCTCCTTATTATCACTATTATTAATTTATTATTATTATTATTATTTAAATAAATCATTTTCTTTTCTTTTAAATTTTTCTCTTGATATATATATATATATATATTTCTTTGACCAAGAATTTAAATTATCCTTTTTCTCCTTTTTTTGACTTTTAAGTATTTTTTTCTTATTTATATTTATGTTTTAAAACGCAAAAGAAGTTATAAATAGTATCTTAATTAGTAGTAACTCTTTAACATATTTATAGTACACACCTTTATATTATGACTAGATAATGTTGTCCGTGCTATGCACGGGCCCAATAATATAAATGGTATGTTTTGGGGCTAATAATCGAGTTTTTGAAGCGATTGTTTGCGTGGATAAAGGAATAAGTTTTTTTTTATCACAAACCTGTACTTTCTTTTACGCTATTTAAGGCATAATAAGACTACCCACATACAACATTTTTGAAATATTTTATGTTGTCAATTACCATGATTTATAGTATTTTTACGATAGATTCACTTCAAGAATCAGTGGAATTTTTTGTATTTTTTTCAAAACATATTTTATGTTTTCAATTATCATGATTTATAGTATTTTTACGCAATTTTTAAATATAAAAAAAAACAAAAAAAAAAGACAAATAAATTAAAATGGACCCAATATATGTTATTTTTGTTATCTCAATTTATGAAACACAAATGAAATTTGGAGAGTCATCCAAATTTTCATATGTTTTTTTAAAAAAAATTAAGTTATTAATTATTGTGATTTATAATATTTTTATGTAACTTTGAAATAACGTACATTACTGGTCACATTGTCCTAATTTATGTGATATAGATAAAATTACAAAATTAACCCTTTTAAAATATCTATATTTTAAGTTGTTGATTATTATTATTTATAATACTTTTTTGGTAATTTTAAAATGACATGTGTTATTTTTTTGTCCCAATTTATGTGAGCCTGATACAATTCTGAGAGTCAGCCTATTTTATTATATAGCTTTTAAATATTTTAAATTGATAATTATTGTAATTTTTGAATATAGTAGATATATATATATATATATTATTTTAAAAGGGAGTTTATGCCCAAGTTCTACTATATAATAACTATAATATATAATATTCAAGAAAGTCTCAATCTTGAATATTATATACTATACTTGGGCATATAGTAGAAATTTTAAAAGTCCCACAAGTTATATATTATTATATTTTATATATAGAAGAGTGAAGACGACCAGACGACCAAGGGCAGTTTCGTAATTATGTTATCATGCAAGGGTAAAATAGTAATTAGCATCATTGATATTTTAGCAAACCACGCTACTTTTTCTTTCCATTCCAGATCGTTCTAGATCCTCTTTCTTTGGCTTCCTGCTGGATCATCTCCCTCAAATCCATTCTTCTCTTAGCGGTGCAACTTATGGGGTATGAGCTAAATCAACTATTCTGTTGAAAATCCCAATTTGAAACATACAACATATAAGAGGAAGAGAGTTGATAAAGCATAAGCTCCAAATATTTACCAAGCTAGAAAAAAATCTCTTTCGCTGTCCGGACGACGAGATATGTCTAGAAACATCCATAAGTAGACGCTTTATCTGTATTTTCCTCTCAATTTTGGTTGACGCTTTCAAAAATGGTATCTTACTCTTCACACTAAACAACTATTTGATTCTCTTCATCTTCACAGCGGGTTACACGTTAGGTCTGTTCAATTTTTATTTTTTGCCCAATTCTTTATTATTATTATTTTTCATGAAAAATCAAAATTAGAGTGCATCGTTTTGCTAATTTGTTGTTATTTGGGCGAATTTGGTTAATGGATCTACAGCTAAAAGAAAGGGTGTGATGGAGTTTACAATTTGTTCGAAAGTAGTTGCGTTGTGAGTTTGGATTTGGTTGCGAAGTGATTTATTTATTTTTTTCAACAATGACATTCTGATGAAAACAATGCCACAAAAATAGGCAAAGCTGGAAAATTAAAGAGCATAAGATACATTTTTTGGGTTAATCTCTACTTCATTTTGTTAATTCTTCTATTTAATGTTGTAGTTTACAGATATTTCTATTTCTTCAGCGGATGCTCAACCAGCAATATACTGAAGTTGAACCTGTTTTATGTGTATGTTCCGCACTAACGAGCACAGCAGCACAACTTGTCCAAGTTAGCCGTTAATTGCTTCATTGACCTACCGCACCAAAAGACTAAGGGCACAACCACTTGTTCCAACATATAAATTGCTAGACACTTAATTGGTATGATCATTCTTCTAATTATATTTTTCACTTGTAGCAAGATTTAATGGAGTATGCATATGTGGTTTTCCTGTTGAAAGATTTCTGACATGCACCAAGTGTTTGAGAAAATGTCTAATCTAGAAAAAATCATACTTCGCTTACACTTTAAGTAAAATTTGGATTTCGTGCACTCATTTTAAATCCCTTGAATATTTTGAACTATACCATAACTTGGTATTATCTCATTCTCATTAGTGAATGTTATCACTTCTCATGTTATCATTACATGTGTTGATCCCTTTGCTAATCATCTGTTATTTTATTTCATTTGAAGTGTGACACAGTTGCTTGTTTCATGAAATGTATGGCCTTCCATTAAGATACTTATTTATTTATCGAAATTAAATTTTCACTTAGCTATCAGAAGATTGAATTAAACAAGAAGCAATTTGTAGCCAAGCTGGACTAGCAACTTGAATAGAGATTCTTTTTATCATGTCTTTTTTCACTTGAAACTTTTATAATAATTCTTAATAATTGGCATATGCTCTTTTAGGTCAGAGGAATTCTGCACTATAGGATTCAAGATTTTTATTATATACTACATAAGAAGATAAGAAGATAGATTCAAATAGTTTTCTAAGTCATTCCGAATAGTTTTCTAAACTACCATGATTATTTATCAAGAGATTGCTTAATCAACCATGACCATGCTAGAAATACTTTATATCTTATCTTTTGATTTACTCGCTGGAAATCTGAACTATGTAGTATTCCAAATTTTATGATGGTTGCTTGGTTCCTTAGAAGCCTATATTGCACTCTAGACATTGTATATGTGCTTGGAATTTTTTGCAACTTTGTTTACTTGAAACTGCCTATATTGGCAAACTGACAAACCAAATGGTTTCTCATAAAATAAATAAAAAAAGACTCTCTCTCTCTCTCTCTCTATATATATATATATATATATATATATATA
>NC_064289.1:11338787-11385698 GCF_019186545.1 Solanum stenotomum | reverse complement strand
GGGAAGTTAGAGTCAAGTCAAGTAAAGTCAAGAAGTAAGTTCAAGCAAGTCTTTAAAGATTTTCAAGAGTCGTTATTGAACGTCTTAACGTCGTTTCAAGTTTTAGGTCAAGTAAAGAGTTTAGAGTTTCAAGTTAAGTAAAGAGTTTCAAGACAAGAAAAGGGTATAGGGTCTCAATCTAAGTGAAGAGTCTCAAGTTTCAAGCTAAGACAAGAGCATAAAGTCGA
Source organism: Solanum stenotomum (assembly GCF_019186545.1). Taxonomy (NCBI): domain Eukaryota; kingdom Viridiplantae; phylum Streptophyta; class Magnoliopsida; order Solanales; family Solanaceae; genus Solanum; species Solanum stenotomum. The sequence continues at coordinate 11,385,471 of NC_064289.1, read as the reverse complement.
GTCCATTTCTCCAAAGTTATTAGGGAGCTATGTACTTCCCAAAGGAGTCTCTAAATGTTTTTACATTTAAGTAAGAAAGGAACCATGTTTTCCAAAAGAGCCTTTGGGCTAAGTTTTGAGTAATTATCTCAATCAAAGAAAGAAGTTAATTTAAAAGCATGAGCCAAGTATTTTTTGGGAGTAGTATTGAGCACCAAATTGGGGACACGAGTTCATATTAACTCAACTCTCTATAAGAACCATGCGCCAACATGGGACTTGACGTATCATTCTTTTTAGATAATCACATAAGATTAGGCTAGTGGATCCACTAAGCAAAAAGTAAGGTCTTATATCACGGCAAGGTATAGGATGGTCCTCGGGCAACGTGAGGTAAGACGTTATATCATCACTAGGGCTCATAGTGGTGGTTGTCGGTTAAAGAACCTCCCACAAAAGTTATGTTATAATTAAAGTTGAGTTTGTTATTGTTTTATCATTAACGAGTTAAGTTGTTTACATTGTGTTACAAGCTATTTATGTATTGCATGTGTCTTATTGCTTTACATATTTGAGTTTAGTTGTTCATAAGTCGAACAGAGTCAAGGTAAGTGTTCTCTTGTACTCTTTTCAAGCTTAAGTTATGGTTCAGCTTTCCAGCTCGCATACTCGTACATTCCATGTACTGATGCCAGTTGGCCTGCATCTTGTTATGATGCAGATACAGGTACCCCGGATCAGCATCTTGCACGTCGTTGATCCAGTTGAGCACTCCAGAGTCAGTGGTGAGCCTCCTTGCATTCCGTAGGACTCAATTATTTTGTGTTCTTAGTTTTGTTCTATTAGGGTGTTGCGGGGTCTGTCCCAACATCCATCTCAGTATATTAGAGGTTTCATAGACAGTCATGCAGTTAATATTGAGTCTCTTATCTATGTATATATGTAAATATTCTATTTTGAGACTCGAGTTGCCTTTTGGCATGTTATGCATCAGTTAAGTTGTTTTATAACCTTTCATTGCATTGAGTTGTGCTGTTGAGTTTAGTTTCCGCTGAGTGAAGAAAGACAGGCCAAGGGTTCGCCTGGGGCCAACAATGGTCTCCGGGTGCCGGTCCCGCCCAGGGTGTAGGCTCGGGGCGTGACAAACTTGGTATCAGAGCACAGATTTCAAGAGTCCTAGGGAGTCTATGAATCCGTGTCTGTAGAGTCCTAGTTATCGATGTGAAGCGCGCCACATCTATAATTGGGAGGCTACAACATTTAGGAAGATCTCTCATTTCTTTCACACTCATCTCGTGCGTTAGAGTTTATCTCTAAAAAGGTTTCTTTCTAATCCGTGCTTACGCGTGTTTCAGATAATCATGCCTCCACGAAGAGTTGGTAGAGGGCGTCTTCCTAGACGTTATGTTGATGAGCAAGAGTTACCCTATGCACCGAAAGTGCAAGATCAAGGGAAAGTTTCTAATGCTGAGTTCAGAGAGGCAATTAGGATGTTGAGTCAAGCTGTAGCTAATCAGATGGGTCAGCAAAGGGGAACTCGACATGAAGGAGCTGACACTTCTAGAATTCGTGAGTTCTTGGGGATGAATCCTCCAAGTTTCATGGGTTCGAGCACTACGGAGGATCTAGAGAACTTTATTGAAGAGTTGAAGAAGATTTTTGATGTAATGCATGTGGCAGATACTGAGCGGGTTGAACTAGCTGCGTATCAATTGAAGGATGTTGCTAGAATATGGTTCGACCAGTGGAAAGAGGGCAGAGCTGAGAATGCACCACCTGCGAGTTAGGCCCGTTTTGAGGAAGCTTTCTTGGGGCATTTCTTTCCTCGAGAATTGAGGGAGGCCAAGGTACGTGAGTTCCTCACACTTAAGCAGGAGTCTTTGAGTGTCCAAGAGTACAGTCTGAAGTTTACACAACTATCCCGTTATGCTCCGGAGATGGTGGCGGATATGAGAAATAGAATGAGCTTGTTTGTTGTTGGGCTATCTCGGTTGTCAAGTAAGGAAGGTAGGGCTGCAATTCTTATCGGGGACATAGACATATCTAGGTTAATGGTCTACGTACAGCATGTTGAGGATGAGAAGCTGAGGGACAGAGAAGAGTTCAGAAGTAAGAGAGCCAAGACCGGTAATGAGTTCGGGCAGCATAAAGGTAATTCAAACCGTTCCTTTTTTCAGCAAAGGCAAAAGGGACCTGCTTCATCATCTACTAAAGCACCTGCACCCAGATACAGAGGTGAATTTAATGGCCAGAATTCGAAGGACTTCGACCAGCACAGTCCTCAGGTAGTGTGGCACAAGGAAGTAGTTCATTTCCTACATGTGCTAGGTGTGGTAGAACCCACCCGGGTAAGTGTCGGGATGGCCAGACAGGTTGTTTTAAGTGTGGGCACGAGGGTCACTTCATGAAGGAGTGTCCTAAGAATAAGCAAAGTAGTGGAAATTTGGGCAGTAGGTCCCAATCTTCATCAGTTGCTCCCCCAGACAGGATGACACCTAGATGAGCTACTTCTAGTACAGGCGGAGGAGCAAATCGCCTCTATGCAATCACCAGTCGTCATGAGCAAGAGAACTCTCCAAATGTTGTCACCGGTATGATTAAAGTCTTTGCTTTTGATGTGTATGCTTTGCTAGACCCAAGAGCAAGTTTATCTTTTGTGACTCCTTATGTTGCAAGTAAGTTTGATGTTCTTCCTGAAAGACTTTGTGAACCCTTTTGTGTTTCTACACCTGTTGGGGAGTTTATTCTAGCGGAAAGAGTCTATTGTGATTGTCCTGTTTCTATCAATCACAAGATCACCATGGTTGATTTGATTGAGTTAGACATGGTAGATTTCGATGTCATTCTAGGTATGGATTGGCTTCATGCTTGTTATGCATCGATAGATTGTAGAACTCGAGTGGTCAAGTTTCAGTTTCCGAGTGAGCCGGTCATAGAGTGGAGAAATAGTTCAGTAGTGCCTAGGGATCGTTTCATTTCGTACATTAAGGCAAGAAAGTTAGTTTCAAAGGGTTGTATCTATCACTTAGTCCGAGTTCATGACTCTAGTGTTGAGATACCTCATTTTAAGTCAGTTCCTATAGTAAGAGAGTTTCCAGAAGTGTTTCCTGATGATCTACCCGGAATTCCTGCTGAGAGAGAAATAGATTTCGGCATAGATCTCATTCCAGATACTCGTCTTATCTCTATTCCGCCATATAGAATGGCACCAGTAAAGTTGAAAGAGCAGCTGAAAAATCTCCTAGAAAAGGGTTTCATTCGACCAAGTGTCTCACCTTGGGGTGCTCCGATTTTGTTTGTGAGGAAGAAAGATGGTTCCCTTAGAATGTGTATAGATTACCGCCAGTTGAATAAGGTTACCATCAAGAATAAGTACCCTATTCCGAGGATTGATGATCTTTTCGATCAACTTCAGGGTGCCACCTTCTTTTCAAAGATTGACCTCAGATCAGGCTATCATCAGTTAAGAGTAAGGGAATGTGATATTTCGAAGACAACATTCAGAACTAGATATGGTCATTTTGAGTTTTTAGTCATGTCTTTTGGTTTGACCAATGCACCGACAACTTTCATGGACTTGATGAATAGAGTCTTCAAACCTTATTTAGATACGTTTGTTATCGTCTTCATTGATGACATACTAGTCTATTCAAGGAACGAAGAAGATCATGTTAGTCACCTCAGAACAGTTCTTCAGACTTTGAAGGACAAGGAGTTGTATGCCAAGCTCTCTAAGTGTGAGTTTTGGCTCAAATCTGTGCGTTCCTAGGCCACATTGTGTCCTGTGCAGCTTCCTTAAAGGTAACAGGCTCTACTAAGGTGGAAAATTTTGCAAGAAAACTTTTATAGGAATCAGAAACAACATCATAGGACAAGTAGTTTGATAAGGGGTAGGCTGCTGAGGAATTTGGTTTGTTTGATACATAATCATGCATCCAAAGAGGTTGTTTCACAGTTCTTGTAGACCTCCTTGGAGATGCAGCTGGACCAATTGTATGTACACTATCTTCAGTTTCAATGCCATCCCCCTTGCAGGTGCACCTTCAAGGACATCATCTTCAAGGACAATAGCTTCATCAATACTAACGTCAGCTGAACCTGCCTCAGCATGAATCTCCCTAACAGGATGAGTAAAAGAGTAATCTTCCAACTGAAGATCTTCAAATTGACATATTCCTCTATGAGTATCATGGAAACAGTTGTGAGCATCCAGGAAAGGAAAAACATTTTCTCTAAAGAGGACATCTCGACTCACAAAGAATTGTTTATGTTTAATATCAAACAACAAATATCTCTTTTGAGTTTCAGAAAAACCCATCAAGACAGCAGCCCTTGCCATTTCACCAAATTTGCCCTAGCAGTAGTAGTGGCAAAATATAAACAACCTATAACTCTTAGGTGTTGAATAGACATCTTCTTGCCATGAAGTAATTCACATGAAATCTTGCCCCCTATAGCAGTGGAAGGCAATCTATTAATGATATATACAACAACTTGTATGCAGAGGCCCCAATATTTGATAGGAAGATGTGACTGAAATCTCAATGCCCTAGATGTATCTAGAATGTGTCTATGTTTCCTCTCGACTACACCATTTTATTGTGGTGTATACACATAACTACTTTGATGAATAATTCCAGAAATAAATTATTTGAGAGTTGAAGAACTTTGTACCATTATCTGTCCTAACCATCTTGATCATACAACCAAATTGATTATTAACCATAACTAGAAAGGTCTTTACTACTACAATCACTTCAGACTTGAGTTGTAACAAGTATATCAATATAATTCCTTATTTTCTCTCTCAATGATCTAAATTCTAACATAGTATCAGAGCAAGTGCTTTGCACCAGAGATCTCTAAAACTTCCGCAAAATAGCTAGATCGTACAAATTGAGAGTTAATCATGGTTGAAGGAGATTCAAGTACACAGTCACCAATTGTAGGAATTGATCACAATCATATGTTGTATCTGCAGGTGTCGGATACTCCAGGTACAATTTTAGTTCTAACTCAATTAACATAAGCAGAAAACTATGGATTGTGGAGCATATTTATGAGAATCGCACTGCTTGGAAAAGGGAAGTTAGGATTCGTGAATGGAGTTTGCAAAAGGGAAGCACAAAAGAGTTAATTAAGAGATCTGTGGGATAAGCGTGATGCAATTGTACATTCGTGGATTATGAACTCGGTTTCGAAGAATTTGCTGAGTGGAATAGTGTATAGGTCAAATGCACATGCAGTATGAGAGGATCTTAAGGAGAGATTCAACAAGGTAAATCGTATGAGGATTTTTCAGTTACACAAAGAAATCGCAACAATGTCTCAAGGTATGAGCTCTGTTTCTATGTATCATTCAAGGTTGAAGGAACTATGGGACGAATATGATATGATTGTACCAGTGCCGAGTTGTGGTTGTGATAAATCGAATGATTATGTGGAACATCTTCAGAAGTAGAGACTGTTGCAATTTCTAGCTAGTTTGAATTATTCCTATGATCACACCAGAAGGCAGATACTACTTAAAACTGTTGCTCCTTCAGTGAATCATGCATACGCGATGATAATTGAGGTAGAAAGTGATCAATCCATAGGTACTAATTCCACAAATCAGAATCAGCCAGATCCTTTAGTAATGAGCTTTGGTAGGGGAAGAGGCCATGCTTATCAGGGAACCACTGGTAGAGGACAACCCTATCAAGGTACTGTTGGGAAAGGATAACCTTACAAAGGAAAAAAGCCTTTCTTAGTCTGTGATTGGTGCCAAAAGAATAGACACACAAAGGAGCATTGTTGGAAGATAATTGGATATCCAAATGATGGAATGGACAAAAACAAGGGCAGTACTGCAGTGAACAATATGACTGGTGGTGAAAGCTCTTATCCAAAGATAGGATGTGTGGAAGAAAAGTCGACTAATGAGCTCGGAGGAAGAGGAGTTTCACTTAACGAGGAATAATACAAACAACTCCTTGGACTACTGAGCAAAGATGTCAGCACAAGCATTGCTCAACAGCCTCAAGGATGCTATGATCATCAAGGTAATATGACAGGTATGACTACATGTTTTATGTCGAATATTGTTGTAGGAGAATGGATTATGGATTCAGGAGAAACACACCATGTTACAGCTAACATAAAAAGGCTAGAAAAAACTTTCATAATCGTAAAAAAAACAGGAGATAAAGTGCAGCTTTCTACAGGGCATAAAGCAAATATTACACACATTGGCAGCCTAAAATTGTTCGATAATGATATTGTGGAGGATGCATTGCATGTCCTAGACTTCAAATTTAATTTGTTATCAGTAGCTAAACTGACTAAAGAGCTTCATTGTGTTGTTACTTTCCTCCCTGATCAATGTGTGTGTCAGGATCTCTCACGTGGCAGGGTCAAGGGAACTGGTAGAAAGAGGGATGGATTATACATTCTCAATGATGTTGTAAAGAACTGGAGTCATACTAATCATAGAGGCATACATGTTGTTGCAGCAACAAAGAATAGAGATGAAGTTGATCTGTGGCATAGGAGGCTAGGACACACTTCATCATCTACCATGAAGAAGATAGGTTTTCTTTCTGACACTAGTTTTCTGCAAAATAAATGATGTGTATGTCCATTAGCCAAACAATCTAGACTTGTTTTTCCACATAGTGTTTCAAGAGCTGATGTACCTTTTTCTCTTGTCCACATTGACCTATGGGTCCTTATAAGACATCTACTTTTGATAACAAACAATATTTCCTAATTATTATGGATGACTATAGTAGATATACATGGATATACTTGTTACAACTCAAGTCTGATATACAATGTGATTGTCAAGTCGTAAAAGTTAGTTAGATGTGCAGGTGATAGTATGTTGAGCTGGCATCTATCTGTTAGAGCTAGTTAGATCTAGAACAATGTATAAATAAGGACCATCAGTGAATGTAAATGGTGTGACAAAATATCTTCTCAATTCAGTTCAATACAATTTCTTCTTTTCTCTCTCAATGATCTACATTCTAACAAAGGTCCTTTCCAAAGTTCGGTATTGTTACAACAATTTCAGTCAAACTCGGATATATTTCAGATTTTTTTCCCAATTTATAATTCAGTATAAGATTTGTTCTTGTTCACTCAAATAATTAATTTTCAAGTCCTTATTCAATTTTAATAACTTTAATTTACAACTTTTCACAATGCACAAGGATGCTTTTATTATACTCAAGAGTTACCACCTTGTCCAAGTTCATGTATGTCCATAGTTTCGGTCACACAAATATTATGTCAATTCAAAACTTCAATTAGAAGTTTTAAAAAAAAATTGATTTCTTAAATTTTATGTTAAATTAAATTGCTCTAAACAAATTGAAGCAAATAAGGTAAATATATGTGATATCTCTTGCACAATCGAAAATGTGAATGGAACTGGAGTGTTTGAGATACATAGAGATAACAATGGGGTGTTAAGTTTAACCCGCAAAATTTTTAACCCGCCCCACTCCACCAAGCATTACAATTTTTTTCTTTTTCAACCCGCCTATCCCGCCCTGCATAAATCCTCACCGCATGAACCCGTTCTGCATAAATTTTTGAATATTTATCTTTTTTAATTAAGTTTGACACTAAAAATAAAATTTATAAATATTAATTCATTTTATCTTTAAGTTGTATTAATTTAATAGATGATAACTTAAATTTTTTGTTTTTAAAAGATCGATTGGGAAGCATGTAAATGAACCATTTTCATTTACTATCTTGAACCCACCCCACCTCGGATAGCCATAAAACCGCCTCATTGCCATCCCCTAGAGATACAGGTGCATCCTCTACTGAAGCACAATTAGGGACAGAAGCATATCCAAGATTTACAATTATGTATTTATATCTACTATTTATTGCAAGCTTTCATAATTTTTTACATATAAATTATGCTCTGCATCGAAAGTACTAGCTTTAGATGGACTCGGTGTCGGCATGCTACATTTGCATCTGATTAGGGAGTGAAATGCCCGGAATAAGAATGTTCATTCTCAACAGTTCAAGTGAGTTAGATTAATACAATTCAAATAAAATCATAATTGTGCTACAACATTAAGCACAAGTAGGGGCTAATTAATCCCTTTATTCCTTTCTGTTCATTATGTTTTCCCTAACAAGAGTTTAGCAGCAGAGGACGTTGAAGGGAGATATTGGCAACGCAATGCTTGAATGCTACGCATCAGAACAACGATATGATACAATTAAGATGATACAACTCAACTTGTCCTATCTGACTTCATCAACTATATATCGTTTTTCAATTTACACGAGGTAGTTGTGCATAGCGGGAGCTCAGTGCACCTGTGCATGTTGATAAAAGAGCCTTTAAACTCTACTTGGTTAGGGAACAAATAATTCTGCTTACTCAATATCTTTTACAGCGTCCTGCATTGATGAAGAACAAGTTACAACCGATCGATCATAAAATACAGATCTTTCATGACAGAGATCAAGGATATGCAAGTATCAAAATACACTAGGTTCAGTATGAGCACAGTGTAATAGGAAATGATCAGTGTTACCTTAGCGAGCCGTGTTACATAAGTTGCAGCAAGTGCTGTAAACAATAAACCAACTCCAAGGGTCAATAGCTGGTTTCCTCCTAGGCCAATTTCAGATCCTTCTTGCTGGTACATCAAGAAATATAAGTTCATTGACAGAGTAGCTGAAATTCTTGTGAGTAATTAGTTTATTATTTAAGTTCGAAACTTCCCAAATGAACAGAACGTTAAATGTTCTAACATCAAGGATGGAAAGGCAACAACTTACAATATCTCAATTTGAACAAAGTAGGAACATATGAATGGTTGTAAAGCTAATCAATAGCACTGAAAAAGGAATGTCTCAATTTGGGTCTCACATGCCCAATACCCTACTTTTGTTTTCATAGTCCATAAGAATCAAATCAGAATAGTTGGCAGGTACTTAATCTCAACCGTGTTAGCTTGTCATGAATAAAACATAACGTCCTTTTTCCTTCTTTTTTTTGATAATCATGGTGCTGGGGCTAGCTTGCACGCACCTCGACCAATTTCATGGGTACCTACCTACACAGATACCAGGTAACTTTGTCCACCAAGACTTAGCAAGATGGGGAGGAATCACCTAATGTTTTTGCCTCCAATAGGCAAGTGTCAGTCAACCAAGCAGAGCAAGTAATGTTTCTAGTTGAGAAAAACAACGATAAATTGGCAAGAGTACACTTCTGAAGCAATTTCAAATGTTATATACTCTGCCTACTTCTCTTAACAAGAAAATGCAATCCTAATTTCAGCAGGACTGGAAGAATAAAATCACAGAAATAATGACTGATTATAAGAAGAGACAAAGATTACACAGATAAGTGAACAAGATAAACAAGTGGCAAACTCACAAGAATTGCACGGCCAAATGCACCTGCACTCACGTAAGCCCATGATCCAGGAAGCATTCCAAGCCAACTGCATACAAAACATAAGATTTTATCAATATGAAGAGCATGCCTGACAAGTGATCAACAAGTCCTCAAAAAGCAAAAGTACATTTGCCACAAAATGAAGTTATCATATACTCGCACTCTTGGATAGCTATGGCATCGCACTACCCTCAACCAATCCCTCATATCTAAAAAAAAGAAATCTGAAGGAGAGGCTACTTCCACAAATCTAGAATCTAGATTGCAAACAAATCTTTACTACATTGTTCAACAAAACAGCTTTGCTAATGCTAAATATCACCCAAGGTGATCAAAGACTGTAAAAAAGAGTTTGATATCACTATACAAAACAGAAAACAGGCATGTAAAAGACACAGCCTGTTCTTCTTCTCCCCACAATTTAGGTTTATCTTTTTTTTGGCGCTTGTAATTGATCACGTAATGGACAGCTCATTTGTATCACCAGATAGCACATACCATATGATAGCTGTTACCTTGGAATTTCCACCTCAAAAACATCTCTCTGACAACAAATAAATGCCTAAGTGACTGAAAGGCCTGATATCAAATTACGCAATTCATGCAAAATTTTAGCACTGAGGTATTCCTTTCTATATGCATATGTTAAGATACATTTTCACATGAATACAAACATGCAACGGCAAATAAGGGGAAAAGAATCCGAATTCTTCCAAATCCTAGAAAATGAACTTCATCCTCGAAGTGAACCCAAAACACGAAAATTTAGACATCTGAACATTAGCCTAAAGGTGAAGAAGGAAGTGAAAATAGAAAATGAGACTCACCTTCCTAGTACATATGGTACAAACTCGACTGAAGTAAGTCCATAAAGATAATTCCCAAGAGAAAATGGAAGCAAAGGGCTCAAACGGAGAAGAGTAACAACTTTGAAACCATTTTCTCCAATTGCTTTGTCTATTGCGAGAAATTTCTTGTTCCCTTCGACCAGCTTAAGAATACGTTCACGAGCAAAATATCTGGCAATCAAGAACGCAATACTTGCCGCCACCTGAGTGCATATCACACTATTGAGAACATATTGTACATCATCGTGGCTATATTGAACGGAATGATCAGCTTACCGTTCCACCAATGGAAACAATGATGGTCCCAGTGACAGTGCCAAATAGAAGACCAGCCGACATGGTCAATGGAATGGCAGGTATTGCAAGGATCTATATCAGAAGTGTAATATTGAAAGTCAGTTCCATATAGAAACTCTAAAAGTTTCACTTATTGAGCTAGGCACATTTAATCTATTATGAATAAGAACTAGAACATTGGTCAAGCAAAAGCCCAAGAAACTTGACTGAAAATACATTAGTTTCACTTTCTGACAAAATAAGAATATTAACTCTTGCTACTTCGTGTTAGTTCATAGTATAAGCCCTCTATGAGTATCTTCTGAAGTACAAAACTTAGGCATGCACAACCTAGTATGATGGAACCGGACCAGAAAATACACCATATTTTATGTCCACAAAAAGCTTTTCCAACTAGACAACATTATACCCTTAACAAGTACATCGCTGCAGCTTCCTGAAATATTTTAAACCAAGGAAACAGAGTTTAATTCTTACTTCTAGTCCAGCATAAACTGCAACAAAAAGAGCATATCCAGCTGGCCCATAACCTGCCACGTGAGGAGCCTCAATCAAAATGAATTCATAAAAATATACTCACATGATAAATCTTGAAAATCATTGCACTCTTTATTCATTTGGCTTACAAGTTTCTCAGTTTTGTTTAAAATTTCCACCAAATTGAATTGTGTGAGATAATTGTATTAGGAAGCAAACTAGCACCAAAAAAGCCACATGGAACACAAATCAGTTCAAACAGGTCTACAAGATAAAGACACCTTGAGCTTGGCAAGCGGTAATACTTGTTTGGAAATGCTATTTCACCTATTTTTGACACATGAGGAGGAGACAGGGAAACACAAGGAGAAAAAGAGTAGATATTCGCCAAATAGTTTTGTTTTATCCAAGACAAGAAGACCGTGTCAGGTTAGGCAACAACTACATGATTGGTGCATCATTCTAGCAGTAATATGGAAATACCAAAGAAAAAGAGCCACGAGCCCAAGAGTCAATTCATATTTCCGCATAAAATTTTCTAATTAGAAATTTATGGTCATTCACCAAAAAGAAGCTTTCAACTCCCATTTAGATTAAGTGTATACTTGTGAGATTTGTCATGTAGGACATGTGTATCTTGTTCAACTTCATGATAGATTAAGTGTCTACTTGTGTGATGTCAATTGAAGTTGAGTCAAAGGACATATATATGTATTGCGCCTAATTGTTAACACCTAAATTGAGTGGAATGACTATTGATATAGTGGAAGCCAATCGATTCGGGGATTGAAGCACAGTTTGTTAATTGATTGAACTATTAACCAATAGAACTATCTAAACATATCTTATACATTACAAGTTTATGTAGTCTACTTAGAATCCAAATTCTAATGTCCACAAGCAAGTATGGAAACCAAATTGGATAAGTCATATGAGATTACCTTCAATAATGCCAGAAAACTGGTTCAAGAAAACATTAATCTGGTCCTTGTATATGTACCCAACAGTTCCAAATCCACCAATCACACCCACAATCAAAAGACCAGCCAAAATGGTACCTTTAATAGCAGTATCATCATCTCCTGACCCACTATCCCTCTCACTCGCACCATCATCATTTTTGGGGTTCAAGTTAAGCAATCTTCTGAAGCTCTGAGGAGATTTGTTTGGTGTCTTCAAAAGGGTCTGCTGTTTCTTGGTTTCCCTTAAGGAAGAACATGGTTTCAAGAAATGAAATCTTTTAGGTTTGAAACTATACAGAAACGAATTAACAGGTGAATTTGTAAGGGAAAATTGAATCTTGGGTCCTTGTTGAAAAGAAGGAAAAAGAGTGACACATAAAGGTGTTCTGCTTAAATCAATGGTGGGCATTTCAGAGGCTTTTTTTTATTTTTCTCTTCTGTTTTAAGATTGTGCTGAGTTAATTCAAAGTGTTTTGAGGACTGCTATCAATTGTGAAATTTGTGTTGCGTGTTCCATCAAAGAATGGAACTTTGTAGAATCTACTGTTATTCTGTGCTTTGATTCCAAAGAAGATTTGTTTTGTGAGGATGAATGAAATTGACTATTGGCGATTGAATAAAATCTGTGCTTCTTGTTGAAGCACGTGCTCTACCCTATCACCAAGTCAAAAGACTATATGAATAGGTTGATACCGTGACAACATTCATCTACCTACTATCCATTTACCTTTGTATTATTTGTAAGTTGAAGATGTATCGTATTTTATCTAATCGTCTTTTTCAATTATTTCTTCGCCTTACTTCTAATTTTTTTCATCCCCACTATATCCAACCACTCACATCTTCTCCACATCTCCTTTTTACACGGCCAAACTATCTCAACCTCTCTTCCCTCATTTAGTCCACCAAAGAAGCCACTCCACTTTATCCCGGTTATTNTAAACAAGACAATAAAGGAGAAGTGAAAATTAGGCATAAAAACAAAAGTAAAGGAAGTCAAAGATTCATAGTTATAATGGAGCAATGAACTTGGGCTAATAAGAAAATTTAGTGGGCTAATGACCCTAAAATGTAAAAGATATGTAAAAAATATAGTCTTCATTTTATATTGATTTTTTAAATATATTTATTGATAAAATCTTTACAAATAAAACACTACTAAAAAAATATATAAAAAATATTTTTAAAAATTAATAGCCCACGGGCTAGCCTCTGAGGCTAGCGGGTTGGCCCTACGAGGCTACGGGCCAAACGAGGCTGGGCTAAAATGCCTCGTTCCTAAATGGGCCAAAAAAATTAAGCCCAACCCCATTTAATTCAAGGGTTGGGTTGGGCCGGCCTCGCGGGCCAAGCCCATTTTGACGGCTCTACCTACTATCCATTTACCTTTATATCATTTGTAAGTTGAAGATGTGTCGTATGTTATCTAATCGTCTTTTTCAATTACTTCTTCGTCTTACTTCTAATTTTTTTCATCCCCACTATATCCAACCACTCACATCTTCTCCACATCTCCTTTTTACACGGCCAAACTATCTCAACCTCTCTTCCCTCATTTAGTCCACCAAAGAAGCCACTCCACTTTATCCCGGTTATTACTATTCTTAATTCCACTCAACCTAGTATTCTTACACATCAATCTCAATGACATCATTTTCGCCACTATATCTCTTTTAAAATAGGAGTTTTTAACTAAGCAACACTCCATTCCATACAATAAAATCGACTTAACCACCTCTTAATATATATTTACGTCAATATTAGACATGCATGAAATATCTTAAATTATTTTTATACTTAAATTTGTATTTGTTACGATGGTCCCTTTACCTTTTCGAAATTTACAATTGGCGTGAATAAAATAGGTAACTGAAAATAGTTAAAGAGATTCAAAAGTCGCTAAAACTAGCTAAGTTTTCACTTATTTAAGTTCGAAAGCCATTTCACCATATTTCCACATCAAAAGTAACTACCTTTTAAATAAAATTTCAAATAGTGACTATTATTTAAAATTCGGCTTATCCGTATAAACTATTACCACAAAAATGGTTTGGTCAGTTGGACGGACCCAGGCCCAAATGGCCCAAAAATTGGAGGACGGGATGTATATAAACCAACTCAGAATATTCAAATGCTGAAATCACAAAAAAAATCTGAATAATTAGTGATGAATCGAGGATTCAGAGACTCGACGCCATTTTCAAATCCTTCAAGCTTATCGACTTCAAGTATTATCTCATTTTCTCTTGTTCAACGATTTTTTTGTTTGTTTTACAACAGCAATTGAAGGATCTGCAATTCATTCTGCTTCAAAATTGCAATTTACAGTGTGTTGTTATAAATTTGTGTGATTGTATGAAGAATGATGACTGGCTTTGTGTTAATACGAGTTTCAGTTTTTCATTTTCTGTGTTTATTTCGAATTTTGAAGGAGTTAAAGTCTGTAATTACTCAGTTCTGAATTTTTGGAATTTGATTAACGTACATGAAGTAGATTTTTGTGTATTTACTCTGTTTTTCATGAAAGTTTTTTTGTCAATTTTGTTTGATTATAACTTGAAATGCATTTCAAGCATTGAGTTTCGGATTTTGAAAGGAAATAAGTTTGTAATTTACTCGGTTCTGATTTTTTGGAATTTGATTTAACGTACTCGTAGTAAATTTTTGAGTATTTACTCTATCTTCGTGATTTTTTTATGTCAATTTTGTTTGACTAAAACCTAAAATGCATTTCAAGCATGTGAATTTGAATTTTATTCTGCCTGTTATAGAAGTTCATAAGTGGCATCCCATTCCTGATTCCCCTATCTGCTGATAAATTTGATCAGTGTTTAGTTCGAGAGGTGATGGATCAGCTTTACGTTCTAAATCTCGAATGATCTGTAAGGTTACTTTGTACATGATGTATTTGGGACTAGAAGTGGAGTAGTCTGATTTTCTTTTGTGAGTGGTTTGTTCAACTGAGTTCCTACCGCTCAAAGTAATGCACTTCTATGTTTGAATGTGTGATATGCAGATTTTGGAGGCTTGATAAACATCGCGAACAATTGTGTTTTATGTATTATTTGATGTGTGTGTTGTATTGATCATTATCATCAATGTTTAGTAATTTTTAGATGACAAATATTTTGACAATTTATATTAACAAATTGCTTGAATGATTCATTTGCTTATTCTTAGCTTTGAATGATTAAGATCAATAGTTCTCATGTATGGAAGAAAATTTCTCTGCTCACTTGATTGTTCTGCGTTATACACTATTTTATACATTTTCTGTCTCTAGTATTCAGGAGAATCCGTAATGCACTCTCAAATAAGTTCTTTACAAGGTTTTTGCAGTTCTTATCTCTAGGAACGGTATTTTCAGCGTTTGTTTTGCTTTTGGTAAACAATATTTCCAGATATATTAACTGTTCTAGATTGCCATTTTAAAGGATCAATTGCACTGCACCTACAAAGCAAATGACATGCATTACCATTGACCATCAACTCTTGCAGGTAGCAGTGGTGTTTGTATGATGAGTAGCACATGGAGGGATGAACAACACCCTTCCTTTCTCAATTTCATCTCTTGCTTTCTCAAGGAAAATTCTTTCCGTTTAAATATTGTGCCAATTGCACCGGTAAAACTACTCTTGTCAGCTGTCTTGGTCTTCATATAAATTCTTTCTTTAGCTAATGGAAGTAATAACATTTCCGATTTACAGGATTTTATCTTTAACTGCGGTGGTTTGTCGGTAGCTTTCATGTTTCTGACCAATTGGGATGGTGTCGATACAGAATCTTTCTATAGAAAGTAAACATGCCGTATATCTGTCAAACTCCAGTTTCACTTGATCTAAAATTGATAAGATTGTGAATTGATGTAGAGTTCAGAAATTGAAGGAGCAGTTTGCAAACTTCTATGTTGTTATCACCCTTCCTACAAAGGAACAAAATGATTCTTTGATACACTCCTATATCAAGTGAGTCAATTTTAACTTCACCTTCAATTGTATTCTGTATATCAAACTGGTGCTTATTTGAAGAACTAGGATAATCTCTTTATCTTTCTGAAGGTATGGAGTGCAACTTGGAAGGCCAACATTTGTTCCTGTTCGAGATCTGGAGATGGGCTTCGAAAAAATTGTGAAGATAGCACATGCTCGTGGGGGTAAGATGGCAGTTCTCTCAAGCTAAACAAAAGAAACTTAAATATATAATTTACCTCCAAAATATCTGTTGCAGCATGCAAACGCCAGGATGCATTGGCAAAAATAAAAGCTGAGGTAGATGGTTGAACAGGTTCCCCAATCTCTTCTGACTAATCACCTGATTTTTTTCTAAACCTGAGAGAATTTGTCTTGCTGTTAGAAGGAAAAATCAGTACAGGCCATGGAGATTTACCTACAAGTGGTTACATCTATACCTGGGGTTGACAGCCATGGCGCAAATGTGGTAATTTATTTAGTGATATTTCCGAGTTGTGTTGCATCAGATTTGTTACCTTTTCCTGTTCATAGCATGTGCTTTAAAGAATGATAGAAGTGCACATCATCAATTTCATGCATTTAGTCCTCGACTCACTCTCTTTTCTTTCGTCTGTTTCAGCTTAATCAAACTATTGGTTCAATTGAAGCAATAGCTAAGTCGTCAAAGGAGTACCTTCTGGAAACTACTGATCTTTCACCCACAACAGCTGAGACAATCACAAGGTTTTTCCGGGATCCAAAGTTTTATCTTGCTCCTAAAATTGGCTGAGTTATACTGTTTAGTCTAGAGCATTCAGAGTCATGCACTCTGCAACGACTTATCTCAAGAACTACAAATGGAAGTCGAACAAACTTTATTCCCTGGAAATGTAGCTTGAAGTCCTGTGGTAGTGCTTCTGTATCAGTAGTTGTAACCTGATTAGAGGACTCAAAAAGAAATCACAAGGCTCTTAAAAGCTTACTTCTCTTGCTTAATGAAATATGAAGGTATATTTGTATTAAGTTGATCCAAGTTCACTGAGGTCCTTTTAAGGAATATCAGAATTTCGTCTACATTGATGTTTGAGTTCTTCTATCTTGTTTCAATATCTGGTCCTTCATATGGCTAAATCTCATGAAGAAACTTGTTTTAATGGAAGGTTTCAGCATTTAAGGTATAGTTTCAATGGTGCTGAATGATCATCTACAACGTAAAAACTGCTTCAATTTCGGTTCTCTTCTTTTTAACGTAGTAAAGCTCTGAAATCTGAGGTGAATTCCAATAGTTATGAAGGAAAAAGAAAGCTTGAACAGTTAGTTAATTGCATTGACATACAACATTAACATTCACTAACAAGGTGTATCCAATCATGACCATAATACAGCTTTAGTACCTATCAGACTTATTCCTAAATAAGCAACCTACGATGATAAGTGCCATGATACAAAGTGAGTAACACTATCAGCTGCTCACAATTACACAACAATCATGTAACTATATATCTGCTACTACTAGGAGCAAGGGGGATGACCAAATGAAATGCAGAATTATGAGTACAGGGGGGAAGCACCATGCATTATGACGGAGCACCAAGATATGAGGCAAGTCGCAATATATCACTGAATATTCCACCTGCTGTCACTTCAGCCCCAGCTCCCGGACCACGAACTATTAGAGGTTGCTTACAATATCTTTCAGTAGTGAATGCAATTATGTTGTCTGATCCAGAGAGTTGCGCGAATGGATGGTCCTTGTTGTATCTCCGCAATTCAACAGCACCTTTTCCGTTGACAACATCCACTACTCCAACATACCTCAAGACCTTCATGAATATCAACATTTTCAGATGCGGTTATATAAATACAAGAAAGGAAATTTCTCCTCTCTCTCAAATATTTAACATGCAACTTGAAAAACTCTCCCCCACTGGGATTCTAACGGCTCTTAGTCCCATATAAAGTCATACTCCTCCTGCGCAAAACTAAATGTTTCATGTGACTTGGTAAAGGTACTGAGATGATGCTTGAAAATTGATTGTTTGACATTACTACGATCTAAAAAAGGTATGGAAAAAAGTAACTTCAGTGGAGGGAGTATAGCAGGTTCATTCAGACAACATGACTAACAGAATACTCGAGGCTCAATTCTACAAGTTCAGAGTACTCACCTCCTCTTCATCTTCAGCCTCCTGCCTCTGTTTAGACAACTCATGATCAAATTTTGGCAGGTCCAGCAAAAAGTCCTCGGCAGATGCTGTAGCCTGAGAAATCCAGAAAATATCACTTCATAGAGAACAAATATGCCTTGCCAATTAATGTTGCATGGATATAAGCTAAGCACTCACCCTTAAAGGTTCTGGCACAAGGCTCTGAACAGGGATATCTGAAAGCTCTAGGTTTAATCCACTTTCTCTAGCGAGAATTATCACCTGGAACAGGGAAGGTTTTGCACATCAAAATCATCAAGCCATGGGTAAACTCAAAAATAAAACTTGGTCTTTATTTGTAAGGAGGAAAGGGAAATCAGCACAACTGAAAAACCACAACAAGGTGGGATCAGTATAGAAGTAAATTGACAGATATCGTTTTTGCAACACTAAGTTGTGGTTGGAAATTTCATCAAGCATTGAACAAAAAGAAAAAGAATGAGATCTTGCATTAGGTTACACTTCATAACAGTAACTGTAAACATCCAAAACCTATCAGCCAATACCTTTCTGGCAACATCTGTTCCAGATAGGTCATCCCTTGGATCTGGCTCAGTATAACCAGCCACTTTCGCCTCCTTCACCACTTGGCTAAAAGCTTTTGTCCCCATAAAGTTATTAAATATGTAACTCAGAGTTCCACTGCCACAAAAAGAAAAGAAAAGAAAAAATGCATGGAAATGAAAAAGGAATCAGATTAAATAGAGAAGTTTTGCACTCAAATGGTGCTTCTTGTAGCTAAGACAAGGATAGCTTCATTATAACAATCCACAATTTAGGATAAGATGAATTTCATCTGAATCCCATAAAATGAATAATCTCATTCATACCAACCTAAAAATACCCTCAATCCGCAAAATCTTGTCCCCAGTTTCAAGAAGACCACGTAAGGTGCTAATGATTGGTAGTCCAGCTCCAACAGTAGCTTCATAGAAGTAATGTGTATATGATTGTCGTTGTAGATCTCTCAGCTTCAAGTACTGGAAGCAATAGAAGGAAAATACAAAATAAAAAGTATGAGAAGCTTCCTCTTCCAGCTATAATTACCGTTTACTCGCTGGTTTTGTCTTGCGGTATTTTTCAAATAGAGATAACAACAGTAGTTTTACAAGGACTTTATCTTTTCTCATCTTTCATAATGGAAAGACAGCGTAAAGAAAAATATAATTACAAAGGGCAGAAAACTTGATTATTGACATAGTGGATCAAAGCGCTATTTCCATAAAGTTCGCGAGGTTAAGCACTTTTAAGAGGAAAGGAAATCAAACATGAAAGTACTTAGTTACCCGGTCAAGTGGTCCTGAATTAGCCTTTTTATTTGGGGTGACCACATGGATTCCTCTATGTAACCAGTCATAGTAATGGCTTGCGATATGAGAGTCTGCAGTGCAATCCACTAGAACACTATTTGGGATGAAATAATTTTCACTCACGCGTTGAACAAACTTATTCAAGTCAGCCGTTTCTCCTTTTTGACTTCGCAGCTCTTTCCACTTCGACAAATCAATACCCCTATCAACATTGAAAAGAACGTCTTGTCATCACAACCCCTGAAGACAGTTCAATAATATTTACTGACAGAAAGCAGCAGTGACCAGCTGGAAAGGCTTTGTATCTTTTTTGAACCAGCAAGTTAACCAATAGCAAGAAAGACGTAATGAATATTAAATAGGTAATAGTGAAAAATAAGTAGAAGGAGAGAGAAGATGTTAAATTCCTTGTAAACTTTAATTTTTCAATCTTATTAAAGATCTACCATGACACACAGAGATTGACACTGAGGAAACCTGTGACTTTGGAATATCAGTAACATAAAAAAACTTGGAAGTTCCTTGGTCACATTGAAACTAAAAATGTAAAAAGCTATATAAAGTTATAAACGAAGAAAGCATGAGATCAGCTTAAAGGACGGGAAGAGAGGGAATAAATGTACACTCATATCTAATAGCACATTTCTAGCTAAGACTACACCATTTGAAGTAGCAAAAAATGAATTATAAGTCAACTCACCAAAAAATTCAAGAACCAAGCAACAGATACTCCAGGCTTCTTTATATGAACCACAAAGTAAGCACTAAGTTGGCAAATATTTTAGAACTCTAGCTTTGATGAAACCTTTAGGAGAACTTTTTTTCTTTGTCAGGTTAGCAGTTGCTCATTTATTATTCTACATAAATGCAACTATTAATTTTACAAAAGAAGCTCTAATCAAAAGTTCCCAATTAGCAAGTACCCCTTCCATTCCTATTTCTATTACTAAATATCCTGTTTCCGCTCCAAGAAGACTGATCCCTGTCTATAAAGGTAAAAGCTACTTGACAATTTGTGTAATCTAAATATATATTTTCTTTCATCTTCGTGCTAATTTAATCCAACAGCCACCTGAATTTGTTCATTTAATCTATCAACATAAAGGTATATCTAATAAAAAAGTAATCAAATATTCTATTATTAATCTTCATACTAACCAAAAGACAAGATGAAGGGAGAAATAAGAGGACATATGGTTCCCTAAGTTTGACTAATAAAAGTTCATTTTTCATTTCTGAGCGATCAGCACCCTGAACAAGGTTGGAAACATGTCATCCAAAGGCAAAAACATAATATATTCTTCTGGGATGGGTAACTGCAATTGAGCAGTTAAGATTTTGTATTTGCTATGCAAACTTCATCGTTTACCAAAGTGATAAAGAAAGTAATTCAATTGAAAGAAAAATAAGTATCTCTGCAATTAGTCGAAAAATTCAAATAGTTAGAAAATATCTTGTTCTGTTTATCCATTAGAATAACAATTTTAGAAATCTTTCTGCCTTTTTGCACTTCATTTTTTTAATTCAGATTCCTTTATTCTAAACAGAAAAAGACAATCAAAAAATCTCAGGGCCAAAGAAGGAAAGATGGATTTTCAAGACTTACGAGTCGCTTAATAGCATTGAGTCTTGTCCAATTATACCCATCACGCGCAAGTCAATGTTGAATTTTTCCTTTAAGATGGCTGACTGCCAATGAAAAGAAAAGATGTTATAAAAGTCTCTACTGCCTTTAAATGATCATTAACATTAATAGGTGAAAGAAAAGATGTTATAAAAGTCTCTACTGCCTTTAAATCATGGGCATTAATAGGCGAAAGAATGATTTTCAATTGAAGAAAACATATATTGACTTCAATAGTTGTTGCCTGTAGGATACAAAATAACTAATTAGCATGAACTTGAATTGAAAGACCTGATCCTTGAGCTGGTCAAGCAATGTACCCCCTATCAACCCAGGTCCAACAATGCCCACAGCAATAGCAGTTCTTGTCAAATAGAATCTTGAGTGCACAGCACGTAAAGCCCTCACACAGTCTTCTTGCTTAACAACTACTGTTACATTGTACTCTGAGCAACCTTGAGCTATAGCACGAATATTGATATTTGCCTGCAAAATAAAATATGACTTAAATAAAATGTTAAACATTAAAGATCATATGAAATTCAACTCCTTACGGTGATCATCTTATATAACTCTTGCTTGACTGTTGTCATGGCATCGTTTTTATGGAAAGCAACACAGTTGCCAAAAGCAGACAGCAATCAAAGCCAAGTTCAAAGCTCATATAAACTGTAGATTATATTACGTAATACCAAGAACAGTATGGTAGATAGATTATAATTAAGTGAGCTTCACATAGCCAGTACCAAGTCGGCATAAAGGAGGAGACTTGCAGTAGGTTGACACACCGTGTTAAAGTAGTCATGATATCATGAATCAAAGATGAAGGTTACAAATATAATGGGCCCGTATACAGTGGAGTGGATACAATGGGATTAGTATAGCGGAGCTCAACTACTTTGGGATTGAGTAGTAGTTGATTGATCGATATGGTAGTTAGAGAATTGCATATGAATGCATGTAAGGGCTCATGACAGTTGCAAAATAAACTATAGATGATATTTTATTTTATTTTCTTGAAATGGATAAACTATAGACGAAAATCAGGAGAATATTAAATCTACACAAGATATATCCAAAAATGGTCAAATACAAGCAGTTTTTCAATTTAATAGGGTTTAAAGAATATCAGTTAACTCATTGGAATAGAAAAATTACCAGTTAACTCTACACAAGACACACCTATATACATTCACATAAATGTTCTCTATTATTATTTAAAAGGATCGGAAATACCAAACCTTTGCAAGTGCACTGAAAAATGTAGCACTAACTCCAGAAGAGCTTGCCATTCTCTGACCAACAGCAGCCAAAATACTACAGCCTGGAATCACTGAAATCTGGAGAAGAATTGAAATTTATCAGGTTGCTTAAAGAAGTCTTTAATCAGGTAGATGAAAATAATGTTGCATACCAAGTTAAGTGACAAAAAAATAAAAGCAGAAAGCATTAGCTTCATATAATATTCAAATTCAGATTAATGGTACCCGAAATCCCACAACTAACTTTTGTTAAGAACATAGAAAGAAGCACATGACTGCTTCAAAAACCAAGTTCAAATTTCATAAAAACTCTATACCATCTCATAACAGGATAAGAATTTTCAAATCTAACGAATTTCTGGAAAGTGTGCTGATTTTCCTTATTTATCTAAGCTCTTATTTTAACAGAGGAAGGTTGTGTGAAGCAGTTTTATGTGCAAGATTGTTTCCTCTCAGGTTAGCTTTACTTTGTATAATATTTTTAGACGGAAATACCTACTGAGTGTTGACATGTGCTGGTGATATTTTTAGTCAATTAGAATTACCCCCTACAAAATGTAGCAGTTGCAGTACGTGTTCATTTCTGAGATGTCTACAGGAGCTGAAAGTGATTACCAGACTTTTCCTACACTTCTCTTTTTGGCTATTCTAAGTTTCAATATGCTTCATGATTTCAATTGCCTGATCATCATGAATTCAATACCCATAACTTTTAGAAAAGAAATTAGCATCAAGCAGAGTTAATGATTACAGCACTGCTCATGAGCACCCTGAAAGTTGTTGATCCAGTTCTCCTTCCCATCTTTTGTGCATCTAGAGACCACTAGCTTTTACGGCTTTACTTTACTAATTCTTAAGCAGTTAAGCTTGCTTGATTGGGCTTCTCAAGTTTTAAGTTGGAAAAACGAGAACCTACAAACCCAGAAGCAGTCTTTTCAGATCTGCTAGTCAACCTAATTTTTTTTTGGAACAATGAGAGGAAAAACTCCCACAGTTGTTCCACATTATGAGTGGACATAAATGCAATGCTCAACCCCACACTAAACATTTTTCTCCTCTTTCTGTTATAGTTAGCACCATAATAACTTTATTGTGGAATTCATGATCCCTATGACTCTGAGTTACATTTTGCAAACCCATCGTCACTCTATGCCCTTAAGCAATGAGGTTATCTCCTCCAAAAGAAGTGTTCAAGATTTGTGACATAGTTATCATTATGGATTCTTCTGTTTGTCATTCTGAACTTATACAACGCCTAAAAGAAACAATTTATACGATAACAGGTATAGTGGAGCATTGTTCCTGCTTTTTCCCTTTTTACTTATGCTGATCCACAACTGTGTTTAACTTCAGAAATTGAATCGAAAAAGGCAGAATACCTGAGAAAGGCGCCCGGAACTCAGAGCCTGACCAAACCTAGACTCTAAAGCATCAGCAACAGCTTTCACTTCTTTTTCAGGCACCGCAAAGCAGATTGAATGCTCACTACTAGCCTGTATTGTAGCACTCGATTAATTTCATGAAGTTATAAGCATCAACACTCACTAGAGCTAGTTTGTCAATCATAAGCTTAACCCGAAATCAAAGAATAAACATACCTGTGATATCATGATTACGTTAGCACCAACACTTTTTACTGTACCAAAAATGTCACTAGCTGTACCAGGAACACCAGTCATTCCGGTTCTGCAGAAAGTAATTGACTTTGCGTAAGAAAAGAAATTTGTAAATAGATGTACAGTATGACTGGATGCAGTGCAGTCCTAACACCCAACAATTCTTTTTGGCAAATAAACTATTGGTCCTACCCCTCAACATTCACTAGAGCTAATTTGTCAATCGTGGCAAATCCTTTGACGGGGGATTCTGATATCTGTCCATCTTCAAATTCATTATCAGTAGATCGGCAGATCCTTGTTCCAGGTGCAGCAAGGTTAAAGATGTTTTTTATTATGATCGGAATGTCATATTGCATAACTGGAACAATTGTCCGTGGATGTAAGACATTGGCACCAAAATATGACTGCAAAAAGATGAGAAATTTTATATTAGAAAATGCCTTGACAGCTCTTATTAACTTTAGAAACCACATAGAATCACGACATCACCATTTCCCATGCCTCTTGATAAGATAGTCTCTCCAGTATTACTGCCTCACTTACTGCAGATGAAGTACCCTTTAGTTGATCTTAACTTCATAATGGAATTTCATCATTGATTTTAAATAAAAAAGGGAATATATGAGCAACTAATAGAGAACAATGATGCTTGATACAAAATTTCGCTAGAGAAAGGTCTTCATATGTTTCAGATTGAGCAAAGCATGCAATGAGTGAGGATAAACCTTTTCTTGGATCAGCACTATAGACACCATCAACATCTGTCCAAATCGTGACTTGACGTGCTTTAAACAGTGCCCCCATGATAGCTGCAGAGAAATCACTTCCATCTCTTTTCAAAGTGGTAGGAATGTCTTGGGGAGTGCTAGCTATAAAACCAGTTGCAATGATAGTCATGGATGGATTCTTAGAGTACCATTTCTCAAGCAATTCCCCTGACTTGAGATAATCTGGATCAACTTGATTAGAGCTCATGGGGTTCACAACAAGCACCTCTCTTGTGTCCATCCATTTACACTCTACACCACTCTGCAAATATAGGAATTTGAGAAAAATTCATAAATGTGTGAACAAAATTTTAGTTTACATAACTAGAAGATACGAGGAGCGTTCTAAAGACCGGAAAAGATCATATGCGAGAATCACCATTCTGACAACAGATGCCAGCAACTGAGCAGACCATAACTCCCCATGCCCAGCAACAAAATCCGTGAAAGATTCTGTTGCATGACCAGCTACAATACAAATAAGCTATTGTGTCAGTTGAAAGCAAAAGTAGCAGGTTTGGTTCAAAATCAGATACTTCAGGAAAAATATGGTCAAATGAAGAAACTTTAGCTTGGAAACAATTCAGTTCTACTAAAAAAAAAGATCGAAAATGACCATTATGCCAACCTCAGCCTCATGACTCTGACAATTACCACAGCATGAAGCAAAGACCGTATTGCACTATTTGTGTTGAGAATACAATTAAATAATAAAAGTGTACCCTCTCTAACAACTTAAGCTTTTAGATGAGATGGTCACACACTTCAACATGGTGTCAGAGCGCACGTGAGGGGCATGTTGAAAATACAATTAAATAAAAAAAGTGTGATCTCTCTAACATCTTAAGCTTTTAGATGAGATGGCCACACATTTCTACAATTTGATGTTCTTTTTACAGGGACGCTAAGTGGTGGAGCAAAACGACAATTCAAAATACTCTAAAAGAATTTTCCTTCATTTTTAGTATTCCACAAAAAATTACAATTATCTGACAATGGAACTGCCAAGAGTAGTCCAAGTTTGAAAAGTTCTTTTCCTATTATTTTTTCCATAATTACGAACATAGAGGTTCTGACAAGTGTTTCTTTGAGACATTCAGCAAGTAAAGAGGGAAAGCACAATCTACCAATGTATATTGCACGGAGCATGGCTTTTAGGTTGTTGATGTCATGATGAATACGAGATAAGAAACTAGCAAGCTCATCGCCATCAAGTAGATCCATAGCAGTTAATTTGTGTTTTTCTAGAACAGCATCTAATGCGGTTAGGTACGACTCATCTCGTGACTGGGCCTTGTAAATCAGATCATACATCATATCTGTGACCTTTGACATTGCAGACACAACCACCAACTTTCCTTCTGATTGGTCCTGAATTATAACATCAGCAACGTTGCGAATTCTTTCAGAGTTCCCCACACATGTACCACCAAATTTATGAACAGACCAGCTGTCACCTTTAAGGAGCTGAATATTTTCTGTAGCTCCATCCAATAAGTATTCTGCCAAAACATCAAATGGGAGAAGAATGGAAAATCAAAAACTGAATAAAATCATATAGGATGATACTTAAGGTTTCAACGTAGATTAACCTTCAGTTGTAACAGCTGCCCTTATCCCGAACTTAAACAACTCTCCTCTTTCCCATTTTGAACTAAAAATCATTAAAACAAAGATAGGCTTTAGCAGAATAGAAACATTAAGCTAGAAAAAATTGCTCAAAGGGAAAAGTAAAACATAGTAATGATACCGTGGATACCTATTACTGTTGAATCGTGTGATTATCTCATTTAATAAGGACTGTGTAACATCTATCAGGAAAGCATTTGATGCAGAACTCAATAATATGCTCAAGTAAAATCTTGGTTTTTAGTCAGTGGCCAAATCTTTTGTACAATCACAAAAAGAGAACATGGAATTAGGATATAAGATGTACATTCTCATGAGTCATGCCTTAGATATCTTAATTAGATAACTGTTGAAACTTGAGACAACAAATCTTCGTTTTAACTTGTTGTATAAAACATATAGTACAATTTTTTAAACAATTTTAACTTTTAATTAGATGAAAATATAGAGCACTTCATATAGCAATAATTCCATATACAAGTTTAAGCTCCCATTTGGAAAATTTGAGTTTTTGAAGTTGTAATTTTTGGAATTTGAAGTTGCCTTTGTACTTGTACAGCATTTTAGTTGGGGAAAAATTGAAGTTTTGTAAGTGGAAATCCCAAAAACAAGCCCTTGAAAATATTTGAAAATCCATCAAATTTTGATGGTCAAACGGATATTTGAAATAAATTTTCAAAATCTATGGCCAAATGCTAGTTAAAAAATTGTCCATGCAGCTCACTGGACTAATTCCATGGGTACCTGCTAACTCCTACCAACACAGGTACTAGGCAGGGGTTTAAACCTGAGAAATCACGATTTCAGTGGGTCAATATTTTGACCGAGATTCAAAAGCTTCCCAATCCACACTAGAACTCTATCAAGGTGAAGGCAAAGTCGACAAGGACATCAATGGCCTCAGAAATACAAAGGAAGCTAAAAATTAAAAATAATAAACCTATGTAGGAAATGTTTGAGAAATTATAGTGGAAGAAACTGCATGTTAACTCATAATAATGTGAAAGAGAACACATACAGGAAAAAAAAATGCAGAACATAAATAGTACATTACAGAGAGAGATCGAGAAATCGAAAAAATTACTTGAGAAAAGGATAGCATTGCAGGAGTGGAAATGTATGTGTGTTGTTGTTAAAAGCATCGATTTTCTTCACCCTTGCCTTCAAATACGTGTCTGGTAAGTAGGAATTTGAAGAGAATTTAGATGAACAACATGGCGAAATGGAGGATGAAGAAAACGCCATTGTTGTTTGGTTGATTGAGATTTGAGAGTGACAATAGTACAGTGGAAGAGTGGTGTGGTGTGGTGCTTCTTTTATAAAAAAAAAAAGAATATAATATATATATTTGGAGGTCCTGGTTAATTTGGGTGCTAATTGAAACACTTTGGACCACTACCTTCCGCCGCTTCTCCTGGCCCGCCCGCCATAAGAAATTTTCTTTTTCGTCAGTTATATATATTTTAAAATTACAAACGTACTCCCTGTATTATAAATATATGGTCTCATCAATATTATAAATTAATAATTCTTTAAAAGTACAAATATATCTAAAACAATTTGGTAAATATAATTCTATTGTGTTTTTTTTGTTAAAATTTAAATTTAGTTGAAGTTCATCTCTAACTTTTCTTATTGCGTCAAAAAGTTTTGATGTTGTTTTTTCGAACGCACTATAAATTTGTAAATAATTTTAGATGTGATCAGTGTTTACTTATCCTTAAGTGGTTGCAAAGGTATTGTATCATCTTCATTCTTTAACTTCATCATCAATATTATTTTTTTTCTGATGACATCCATAATTTCTTCTAAGTAATGGACCTCTGAACATGTATCACTTTCATCCCCGGATAATTCAAAAGGTTATTGACGTCAATTTTTTTGTGGTAACTGAAATTGTAAGCGTCTAAAGTTTCAATACTGAAATACAGCAAACCTGAAAGGAAAATAGCAAGCAAACAACAGTATTTGTAATTGAATTTATGCGAAGGTTACAATCTTTATAAAATCTTTAAGAAAAGATAGGTAATCCCCTGATTCTTCTCTTCAATGATGTTCTTGATTTGATGGAATACTTGCGGCTCAACTTTTAGAGTGAAGACTTCTTTGTACTTGCGGCTCAACACTTGGAGCAAAGACTTCTTTGTATGCGGAAGACTTGCAGATCACCACTGAAGAGTAAGGATTCTCTATGTATTTCTATGTGTCTTCTTCTTTTCTTCCTCCTTTTTTCTGGTCTTATGAAGACCTCTTTATATAGGCTTGAGCTAGGGTTTTAGGGGTATTTTTGTCCAAACAATTTTGGTCCTTGGGTTTGAAGAACACGAGTTGGGCTCGTCTTGTCAACTTAATGGACTGATCCAAATGTGATTTGGACTTTATTTAAGTCATATATTTTGACTTAATTATTAATCCGACTTTATTAACCAGTAATTTAACTTAGACCAATATATCATGAATTTATGGATTAATTCAAAATTTAATATGGATTTATCAATAAAATTTCACTGTCTACAGGAATCATTAATCATGACCTCAAGTTCATGAATAACGTTTTTTATAGAACACTTTTTAAATTAATAAATATTAATTTATCGATTAAATAATACCTCTATAAAATAATAATATTTTTTGACTTGACCAATGTATCATGAATTTATGGATTAATCCAAAATTTAATATGAATTTATCAATAAAATTTCACTATCTACAGGAATCATTAATCATGACCTCAAGTCATGAATAACGTTTTTTATAGAACACTTTTTAAATTAATAAATATTAATTTATCGATTAAATAATACCTCTATAAAATAATAATATTTTATAATCTCATCTATATTAATTTACTGAGGCTTTACTGTAATTGAAAATTTAACAATATATAGAGTATGTCAAATGTAACACACAACTCTAGTCCCAAAATATGAGTTAAACCTCACTAACACCATTCTAATAACAGTGTGATTTATTAATTCTTTATCATTTTATTTCTTGAGTTAAGAGAAAAAGGAAGGGTTGAAAATCAAATTGTTTCACTAGTCAAAAAAGTTATTTAAGTAGTTGAATTGATTCCACTAATAATTAGCTGGTATTTAAGAGTTAGGTGTGAGCTATTTTTTATTTATTTTTATATATACAACTCACATTGCTAGAGCCTATAGATTCCATGTTACTAATTTTATTTTTTTTAAACTACAAAGTAGAATCATAACGTCGTGTCTTGAAATTACTTGTAGCTATTTTTAAAGTACAAGTCACAGATTAATTCATTATGTTTTGCAACTTACTAGAGTACAAATTATACAACTTTATATTATATTATATTATTTTTATTATAAATAGAAGAGAGAAAAAACGTTTTTGTTAATTATAGGAGTACTCCACGTTTTCTTTTCGTCAGGTCAAAAAGATACGACTTTTTTGTTAATTGAAGCATGGTTGATTTGGCTGTATTTTACTTTTTTGTTTTAATGAAGCGTGACTTAATGGATTAATATATATTTTCTAAATTGAAAGGAGTAAACACACTCAAGATAATAAGATAAGTTTTAAAAAATCATGAATTTATATCGTTTAACCTTATGTCTAGGGATCTTTTAATAATAAAAACATACAAAATTTCTCAGCAAAAATTACTATAAGAAAAAGGAAATTGGTCTTACCTTACTAATCATAAGTTTGTTCAAAACCTTTATAATCTTTTTTTTTCATACATATAATATACTTGCTTTTTTCATTTTATTTATATATTGGTTGTAGACCTCAAAAAAAATTGAGACTCTACAAAATGAGTTTAATTTTAGTAGGATTTTTGGAGATTATTTTATCCTAGAACCTAGTTCATGTAATATATTTTTCTAAAGAGTAGTCTACAAAATTTCATAATTAATAAAATATTATTCATAAAGAAATTAAGATGTGGTCGAATTATTCTTGATAACCAAATCATCATATGTTAAAAATTTAGAGAGAAAATCAAGAGATGATTAATAATGTGGGCTTATTTACAGAGATGGTCTGCTAGATAATCGAAGTTTAGTTTGGACTTTGGCGGATTATTGATCATTACTTAAAATAGAACATTTTGAAATCAAATTATTTTGATTGATTTGGGTATTACATTCAAATAAAGGATATTTCTGAATATTTTAATAACAATCGAAGTATATTTAATCATATGATATAACTAAATAAATTTAGGTAATAAACGAGGATAAAGAATAATATATATATTCAAACTTTTTTCCATTTTAAGAAAGGCAAATTCTAAATTGTTTGGGTTGCCCCTTTAAGTCATCGAAGAGCAATCGGACATGTCTTATTTCATTGCCCCTAAAGGTCAAATCAATCCCTTTCGAGAGTTTTTATTAATTTCCACCTATCTTATTCATTCATTGATTGATGTTAGAACTATATATTTTTCTTGAGTGATAGATATAAATTAATTTATAGAGTAAATACATCAAATTATTTTTGAATTTGGGAGCAAAATTTATTTTAATAGTTTAACTAAACGAGTATTTAAATATTTCCTTGACAACTTTAAATAATTTAAATATCCCATAAGGGGTGACGTGGCGGAGTGCTGAATTTATAAAATCTACCTATGTCATTTTTTTTTATTGACCAACATATAATTGACATTTAAAAAAAAATCTTGATATATTAATTTTTTAAATAATATGTAAATTTTCTTATTAAATGAAATTCGTAAATTCTTTTTTATTTTTTATTTTCCTCTTTATTTTGTTGTCTTCTCCAATACACCTCCTTGTCCGTTGAAGCACATTTTCCTTTTATCTTCATCCCACTTGTATCAACTATTTTCATTTGAGTAGCTCTTTAATAATATGTAAAATTCTACATCAATACCACATTATTGACATCGATTTCATTTTATATTATTGACGTGAATTTCACAAATATAAACTGTCTTGAATTTTGTCTAATCCATTTTGATTTTTTATTATTTTGTAGAGCTAAAAATATGGATCAACCTTCTTTTTCTTTTAGATCGCTTCCAAAAAAATCAATCTTCAAGAGGGCAGATTTGAAGGGAAAGTTCGAAGAAGAGAATGTGAATTTTCTTCACTAAAGTTATTCTTAAAAAAATTATTGAATGATGAAGAAAAAAGAGCACTGATAATTGGAATGGTGAAGAACAAGGAAGAAGAAAGAGAGGAGGGCAGAGGGCGACCATACAGATTTGTGAAGAGGAGGTCCACTAATTAAAAGAATTTAAAATTAATAAACTAAAATTAATAAAAAGGGTCCACATTTTAAATTTTGAGAGGAGAAAAGATTTAAGAAGATGGGGCCCACTAATTAAAAATAATTAAAATTAATGAAAATGGCCCATATTTTAAATTTTGATGCTTGAAAATGTATTTTTTGATTAATTAATTTAAAAAAAGTGTTTGAGAAAAATGGTGAATAAATAAATAATAATGATGTGGTGCGGAAATGACTAATGGACTACTATGTGGCAGGTGAGAGTAATGTTATAATTTTATGGTGGTATTAAATCACTTCAAAATTGTTAAGGATGTACTTAAATGTCCGTATAATTAAAGTGTTAAAATAAGTTTTGGTATCAAGTTCAAAGATGATTTTGTGTAGTTTCTTCTCTAATTTATATGAACAATTACATATATTTATAAATTTTGTTTTAAATTTAATCATGACATATATATCTTTATCTTATCTTATTTAATTTAAAATTATTTTACTTATCTTTCAAATAGAATAAATGGTAAAAAAATCATAATCTCAAAATAATTTAATTTGCTAATGCAATCACTCAATGAAATTTGGTGTAACTGGAGTCGAAGAAGCTGATGATGTTACTTCTTTTTTCTTCTTTGCTTGTATAATATCAAAACAACAAAAATAACTTTTAGTGACAATAAATATATTTTAATAAAGAGTATTAAAATATTTATCGACATTAATTAATTGTTATTGTACACAATGTCGCTATAAACTTTAAGGATATTTACACATATTTAGCAATAATCAAACTATTGTCGTTAATTAATTGTAGCTAAAGATTATTTTTGACGTAGTGTCTGTGCTTAGATTACTCTGTCGATTGAATTCCCTGTACATTTCTAAAAGACACATACACGATTTCAAAACTATGCAATATCCGCTCCAGAGCGGAGTTAGGAGGCGCCGGGGGTTTCACTTGATCCTCTTTGTTAAAAAATTACATGGTATAAGTTTCACCTCATAATAAAATTCTTATGCTCCTATTAAAGACGATTTCAACATCTAATACTAGATTTGAATTTAAAAGACTTGATGGTCGAAGGAAACTCATATTTCAAAATAGTGTAGCATATGACTCAATTAAATCAATATAATTTAAATTTGCATTATACAAGGCAATATAGAAAAAGGAAAACACCAGTCTGAAACATCTTACCAAGTTTAGTCCGATCAAACAATGGTAGATTTACAAAATGTACTGGTAACTTTCCTAAATTTCTTTCAAAACTAAACTTTATAAAAAAATATAGCCGTTCATAAAAAAAAAATCTTCTCATTTAAATACACTACTGAAATTTTAACAAAAGTATTATTAAGCAACCAAAATCTTACACTAGATTTTTTGTTCTTAACACAAAAGATTTTGAAAATCTTATTATGAGTTCGAAACGTTGTGCTGCTTGCAAGCAATTGAGACGAAGATGTCCTTCAGATTGTATTTTTTTACCATATTTTCCTCCAAATAATCCTCAAAGATTTTCTTTTGTTCACAGAATCTATGGTGCTAGTAATGTTGGAAAGTTGCTCCAGGTAACACTATAGTATATACATGTTAATTATTATATTAGGTTCGAAGAATATACATGTATTTTTAAATTTTGAATTTGTCTCTGATCATGATTTCATAGTCTTATTGCATTTTCCACTTATGTATTTGTTCCTCTTATTTCATTTAGTAACTTCCTCTTTTCTAAGTTCTAATTATGTTAAAAATATTTTTCATGAAATTAATGACAAATTAATTTTTCTCTTGTTAGTTAATTTTGTTTATCTTTTTTCTTTTTTCTTTTGTGAAATATCAGCAAGTACAAGAGCATCAACGAGCTGATGTAGCGGATTCCCTGTACTACGAGGCTTATTGTCGAATTAAAAGTCCTATTTATGGCTGTGTTGGAATTATAAGCATTTTACATCAAGAAATTGATCGTTTAGAACGCGAGTTAGCAAAAGTACAAGCTGAAATTAGCCTTGTTAAAGGCCAGACACAAATAGAAGGACACTTGGCACAAGGGCAACAAGTTGAACTTTCATCATCATCTTTTGATCTTTCTATTATTACTACTCCTTGGTTTTACTAGAATTGCTTTAAGTTACTCTAAATTAACCAAGATAATGTCATGTACTCTTTTATTCGAATAATTAAATTATTTTATTTGAGTCGATCGCGTTTTCACATAGTACTAATTGCAATCATTGATATTTTCTAGTTGAAAATTAAGCTAATTTTATCGCGTTAAATATAACACATATAATGTGATCGATATATATTATATTTAAGTTCTATCTTTAAATTGTTAACAAGTCATGTCCAATTGATAAATTTATCTTGTTCGTAAGTCATGTCACGTGAGATAAAATTGTCTTATTCATAAGTTATGTTGGTTTTTTATTATTACATATTTGATTTGATATGATAAAAGTTAATTTTCTAATGTTTGGTTACATAAAATGGTTTTTAAGGAAAATATTTACTATTAATAGGGGGAATTGACTTTCTTAACTTATGAAATTGATATTCATGTTAGAGGCTTGACTAATGATTCGTGTAATGTGTTGTGAACCAAGCTAGCTCTATAAAGGTCTATGAGTTAGAAGTGGTAAATGAGGTTGGGCTAACTGTAAAATATGGGAGTGTTTTATTTGAGATCCAGGCCCAATTAGCATTTGGTTAAAAGGGAAAATGAGTTGGAAAGGAGGGTTATGCAAATTGTTAAAGAAAAGAGTGTTTCCTCTCATCTCCCTTCTTAGTCTAGGTTTCCCATCTCCTTCTATCTAGTTCTATATTTTCTGCTCTTCTTTTCCTTCAGTTAAGTTTTCTCAATTTCGTTGTAAGGACGTTAGTCGTTCCCATTTCTCAATTGTATTTTGTGTTCTTTCGCGATTATAATATATATCCTCTTTGTGTGGTAACTTGAGTTGTTACATAATGTAAAACTCATTTAAGGGAGAAATTGATTTTCCTAACTTACGAACGAATGTTGTTTTCCTAGCAACTATCTTAACTTGTAATTTTTCTTTTATTTCTCACCTGATCATCATAAATCATAATTCTCATTAAAGTCCTACTAATCAATCTAAATTCGTGTAATGTAAGGTCCATATAAGGGGGAGCATTGCCTAACAATACTTAACACGATCTTTTTCATATTCAGAATTAACCTTAAATCTTTGGTTATGGATGGAGAAATTCTATCTATCTTCTGACAACTTAATTATTTCAACTAACACTTAAATATTATTTTAATATTTAATACTCAAAAGTTCAATTAAAACAATATTATTAGTTTATCCATTATATATCATGAAGTATTTTTCACTAATTAACTAAGCAATTATAAAAGATATTTTTTTATGAAAATACTTTACGATCACACGAAACACACTTGACTTTTATTTGTGGGGTGAAGTAATTCCTCTCATAAAATTAAATAATAACAATAATAATAATAATGAGAAAGTGTGTTAATAAATGATTGGGAATTGAAGTAACATGGATTTATCATATAAAGTTGCAGAAAATATGCAATGCATTTTGTTGTACGAGGGAAAACAGCTTCAACTAATTTTTATGACATCATAAGAATACCATTGTGAAATTGTGACATCAGCGTGATAACTTAAATCTTTTTTTTCATCAGTAACAACCATAACTAACACATGAAATATAATCTTTCTACTATATGAAATATTACTTAATTTGTAGTACTGAACAATTAAATTTTTATCGAAATCAATTTTTAGGTTATATTTTATCTCTTTATTATAACAATTTTTGTTTTTACATATAATAACAACATGAAAAAAAAAACCATTTTATAACAACACATATTTTTTAAAAAAATTACCCCACTATAGTATCTGTTTTTTGATAACATAATAATCAATCATCATCATTATAGAAATAAAATCTCTAAAATTATCAATAATAGGTCTAG
Organism: Solanum stenotomum; assembly: GCF_019186545.1. Taxonomy (NCBI): domain Eukaryota; kingdom Viridiplantae; phylum Streptophyta; class Magnoliopsida; order Solanales; family Solanaceae; genus Solanum; species Solanum stenotomum. Next base: position 11,349,907 of record NC_064289.1, on the reverse strand, counting down.
AGATTCAGAATGAATATTTTGATATTTTAATATTATTTATGACAAATAATAATATATGAATATATATTTCCATGAATAGATTGAAATCTACGAAACAAGATACAATTTTTCAAGTAGATTTAAAATGTATCTGTTTAGATTAAATCTTTATACATTTAATTATGAATTGAGTGAAACTGTATTAACCTTATTTAATTTTAATTTGTGAAGTATGCATATTTTTGAGATTTAAAATTTAAAATAAGAAACACACTTGGCAAAATTCACTTCGTTTATTTAATTTAAGTCAGTATTCTACTTAAAGTTTCAAATAGAGCTCTTTAAGTTGAAGTTGCATTAAAAAGTATACTGATATATAGTGTGATACTATTACATAGTAGCAATCAACATACTAAAATAAACAGAAGTATGGGGAGGAAAAAAAATCTAATTCCAATAACAAACCTGTTGAACAACAACAATTACGATTTTCAAGTATGTTGAAATGCAAGCAAAATACATTCAGAAAGTAAATCAACGGGTACACTAGCTAACTTTTGCTTATGCGAAGATTACAAATTGGTAAATTGGGCTTACAAATTGGCCATAGGAGTACTCCGAAATATAAAACAAACACTTTAAAAACAAACTGTGCCTATCCATGACCTCATCGATGCTTCAACGATGATGTCCCATTGCTAATGGATGATGTCCAACACCTAGTGGATGATGTCCATGTACCTGACCCAAATTAGGGCTATTAACCAAATGAGCCAAAGTTGTCATGGCATGAGATTGCCCTGAAATTAGCCCTGCAGTTGAAGGATTTTGTGCCAAGATTATTGAGTAACCATCATCAAAATTGTCCATGCCTTGTGCCACTAGCTGCCATACTAAACTCCCTCCCATTGTCCCTCCTGCTTTGGCAAAATTGTACACATTTCTGTAAACTAAACTCATGAATGTATCTCTTGCATTTTGATTGTATCCTGGATCTTTGCTCGACTTCCCAAATTCAGCGAGAATCAATGGCTTCTTTAATATGGTTCTTGAATCTTGCCAATGACTTGTCATCCACCTTTGCATGAATGTTGCTTGTGCATCGTCATTTTGTCCAGACAACCTGTTAACCAAAAAAGGTTTTCCATTATATTTGACGAGTTTAAGTTTTGTGCACTAACAATATAGAGATTTGTTTAGTACTCTTTACCATTGATCAGTGTATGCATGTATAGTAGCAAAATCAATCTCTTTAACAAGATGGCTACTCATGAAATCAGTTCCAACTTGAAAACCAGGATTAACTTGCTTCTTTTCAGGCATTGAATCGCCATAAAATCCTTCCATTCCTATCTCCAACAAGTGCTTTTTGTCTAGCGATGCGATTTCACATAACTTGCCATTTCTTGAACCCATCCCTGTCAAAAAACATCACATCATATAATTATTAAAAAACATTACAATTAAGAAAACATATGATAGATTTGTGTCTGCTTTTACTCACATTAACTGTTTTTCCAGAATAATCAGCATTGCAGCGAGGCTCATTCATAAGTTCCCATGCCATTATAGTTGAGTCATCTCTGTATGTTATTCTAGTCATTGTATTGACCCTTGTCACTATTTTCTTAACATGATTCTTGTAATAATCTTTAAGAACTGGATGAGTGTAGAAATCATCTTCACTGTTGATATTCTGAATTCCTGCATTTTTTGCCCATTGAGCATATTGACTTCTCCCTCCAAAATCTTTGTAGTTATTCACAAAGCTCAATATTAAGCGTATCCCATACTTTCTTGCTTCCGAGATCACAAAATCCAATCCCTATATCATATAATGAAAAAAACAAGAAACTTATTAGCCTCTAATTCTTGAGACACATAATTAACTTTAACATGATATCGGAACAGACAGGGCAGAGGAGGATGCAGGGACGGACAAAAGTTTAATGGGGCAGGGTGGATTCAAATTGATCATAATTTCCATAATCTTCGTCCATGAAAGAAGAATTAAGCCAACACGTGAGGGACGTGTTGATCAGTCATAATTAAGCAAATGTATTTTATCTAACAATTCAAGATTTTAGATGAGCTTGATCAAATAATTTAAACGACCTGTAAAACACGTTCATCATAGACACCAGGGGAAATTTGCAATGCTGCATCGCCACCATCGCTAAAAGCCCATGTCCTGCATACAGAGAGGCTAGCAGCAGAGGCTTCTTTGAAAACCTCAGAGACTTTATACCTCTCAGTTGGCTCAGCAGCAACATGCATTAGCCAATAAGAGTTGAAACCATTGAACAGAAAAGGTGATCCATTTAGTACAAAATGGGCACTTCTTGTTCTAACAAAATCTACATTTTTAGTATTTTCTATATTCCTAGCTTCTGTGACTATACCTAGTAGGAGGAGGCAGAGCAAGGCAAAGAATGCTCTACTAAAAGAAGCCATTAATTAATTTGTTAGAACAATGTATATAGTTTGTAAAATGGAAGGATGATTTGAGTAGCCAATGGATGTTTGTAGAGCTATTTATAGTTACTTGCAACTTACTAAAAATAGAAAAAAGTATGAAGTTGAAGTGTTAGGAGGATTTTCAGGATTGATATCCAATAGTTGGTTAACTATATTTAGCAAAAACGAATTTCTTTATCTTTGGTTTCAAGGTTTTGTGGAAAGCTGACCGAATGTGAAAGTTCAGTTGGAAGGAAAAAGGTAATAGAATTATTAATCAGAAGAATGAAAGATATTTAAAAAAAGAAAAAGAGGTGTTATGAAATGTGGGTGATGTCTTATAAATGTGCTTCTCCATGTGCATAGTTTTAATAAGTTCATAGAAACTTGAATGTCCAATGGAAGGTTGAAGAGATTGTAGTTAAAGAACCTCTCCTTTTATCCTGCAGGATTTGAAGCCAAGAAATGCTGACTTGCATGTGAATTTGGGACACGAGATAGGCTCAGTCCCAGAGCCAGAATTTTCATTAAGAAAATTTAAAATATAAAAAGTAAACATACACGAAAGTCAAATGGATTAAACATCTACTATATATATAAAAAAAAAAAAAATTTAAGCTTTTATATACAATGTAAATTTCGTATGAAAGGGATACAGATGAACAACCTTGCACACCCCTTCCTCCTAGTTGTGCCCTATAGGGGCAGATCTAATGCTTTGACACTGATTTTATCCAAATCCAGTATTTTAGTTAGGAATATATATAGATTTCAAGTAAAATTAAAATCCACAAGAATTTCAACAAATATTAGATATGAAATAATAATTTTAGAAGTATAAATGTAGTACTAAGAACCTTAAAGGTAAGAATTCATCAAGTTAAAGTTCTGGATCCGACTCGTGTTGGAAGGAAAAACATGAAGGTCATTTGAATATAGTTAGAAAATGGTTAGTTAAGAAAGAGAAGAAGTGGTTATCGTAACAGATGAATGATATCTCTAAGCTTTTTCAAGTTTCAAACTCTTGGAGTTTCTACAACTCCCACCAAAAACTTTAGCTAAAAGGCACCTTTTTTTTTTCTTCCAGTTCAGTTATCCCATTTAATTTTGTTGATCTTCCAAAAAGAATGTCTACTCAACATTTTGAGAACAAATTATTCATGACTAGTTTGAATAATTCAAATTAGCATCGCATAGGACTTGATAAAAGGAAAGTGTTCCTTAATTACATGTGATTTTTTCGTTTTCATTGCTCGAATTCATAATGATCTCTAATTAACAATGGAGAAATTTTGTCCGTACTATCACACTTGTTGGAGGTTATAAGGATGGTGTGATAACTACGTAGGGATGGAAATGGAGTGGGGCGGAGCAAGGTGGGTTAAGTCTTCCCCACTAAGATTTTGCTCTGCCCCAACCTATTTAGCCCATTTACATGTTTTTTAGAAAAATTCAAAATTAATACTAATTTAATCCTTTTACGTTAGTTTATTCGTCTCTTTTAATTTTCTTTAGCAAATCGTTAGGTTATTCGTCTCTTTTAATTTTCTTTAGCAAATCATCAGTTTATTCGTCTCTTTTAATTTTCTTTAGCAAATCAGTGCCTGTTTAAAACCATCTGATCACTTAATCGAAATGAACCTGCCGGCAAATGGTTCAATCTCTTTATCTTCATGTCAAATAGCAGATAAAGAAGTGAACAACACTTGCTAATATATTTTCATAAACTTGTCTACAAAAACAGAAAAGAAAAGAAGACATAAAACTTTAATCCCTATGCTCTTGAAGCAGCCCCTATTTCTTTCTTAGAATATATCAACATGTTGAATCTTGAGAGATAACAACACAAGCTTTTGAAGAATCAACAACTAATACTCCAGTTTGAGTACTGTCTTGTAAATTCTCAACGCGTAAGCCTCCACAAGACACCTCAAATTTACGACAACTTATGTGAGAAGGTGATTTACGATCACTGATTTGAATTTTTCCACTCAGACTAATAGAAAATCTTGTAGTCTGACCAGACACGAAGTCACTAGCAATAGATGTACCAATCCAATATTCATATGCCTCAGGTAAAGCTGCAAACGTTGAATCGATTACGCTTTGATCTTTTGCATCTTGATGGAGTTTATCAAACACATTGGCACTCCAAAGAAGGGTGTTGGTATAGGATATGTTAGCCTTGAAATCGTTGTAATAGAAATCATAATTGTTGTTAGGATTTTGAACTGAGAAAGTGAGGTTCCAATTGTCTGGATTGTACATTATCAGAGGATGAATATAACGAGTCAATACAGAAAACGAAGATGATGACACTGCTTCAATTTTGAATTTGGGATCGTGAAGTACCATAGTAGTATCTTCATGATCAACATAGAATACGCGAAAAGCTAGAGTGACACCAAGAGCTATGGCTAATACAAGTAGTAAGATTTGTAAAACCAGAGACTTTTTTGTAGAATCAATTGTTGTTGCATCCTTGTTATTTGATTTCTCCTCCATTTGATTAATACGAAGAAAAAAAAATTGACAAATTTTTTTGATGAAATAGAAAAAGTTTACTAATTGAGAATGTAATTTCTTAGGTTAAAGTGTGATTGTTATATAGAATTGAAAAGGTCATTATTCTAAAAGGATTAGGAGAAATTGTTTCCATTATGTAATTGCATTCGGAATTATTTTTGAGATTTAGGTGTTGGATTAATTTATTTTTAAGGCATAAAGTGTTTGTTTTACGAAAAAGAAACGTTTTTCCTAATTGTATTCTACTTAGGTTTGATAATGTTGGAAACTTTTTCCAAAATCCAAATCATTATTTGTCTTCTTTTTATTCCTTTCCTTTTCTGTTTATTCTATTATTCCAAAATTAGTTTTTATATGTTACTTTTCACTTTTAATATATTAAAAAATAATAATAATTAGCGAAATTGATTTTTTCCCCACATGATTTGTGCTCCTTAAATTGTCCAAACTAACTTCTTTTTTTATTCTCCTTTTTTCTCTCTCTTAGTTGTTTATGCTAGTTTTTTTTTATTTGGTAATTTTATGTTATTATTAGTAATCGAGATCATTAATCTTAACCTCAAATTCAAGAATGACGTTTTTACAAGTGAGTTCATTTAAATTCATGAATTTTACAGTGTCGAAACAATCTTTAAATTAATAAATATTAATTTATTTATTAAATAATACAACTACAAAATACTCCATAATATTTCATGGTCCAACCTATATTAATTTAATGAGGCTTTACTGTAATTTTTGAACGTGCAGCCAAATGGCCCTACCCCGTTTAATTATTAAAAATACAAATTTTGACCCGCCCTGTCCCGTTTAAGCATCGCCATTCGCTGCCCAGCCCCAATTGACATTCCTAGTTATAAGCAGTGGCGGATCTAGGATTTCTGTGGAGGGGGTTCGAAATATAAAGAAGTAAACATGTGAAAATTACAAGATAAAAAACTGAGCAAGATAGGAAGAAACTAGTAATCTGAATCCAATAAGTTTAACTTGCCTTGTCATGTCGCGTTTAATTTTTTTTACTTTTACCCTTTTTCATCAAGGTTTTTTTTAAAAATATTTCTTGTGCTTTTTTTCTCTTTTATACTGCAGTGTTCTACTCTATTTTTTGAATTTTTTTAAAATACAACCACTAAGATATTATAATATATATTCATAAGATAAATAATTGACATCGTCGATTTTTTAGTTCATTTAATTCAATTTACTAGGTTGATCATTCGTGAAAAAGATAAATGATGAATAGAACAAATAAGTTTAGTTTAGTTTTCATCTTTTTAAAATCGAACTAAAAAATAATAAGAAAGAAATACTATAAAATTAAGGGCGGAAAATCAATTAATTAGATTTTATTAAAAGATTATACACGATTTTTAAATTTCTTCATTCGATTAACTTTAATTTAATTTATTTTATATAATATTTTTTGTAAATCAATTTCAAATTTAATAATAATTCATCGTTAGTACATGAAAAGAGACTTATGTAGAAATAAAATGAGAAGTATAAATAAGAAGAATAAAAGACAAAAATATCTAAAATATATAAATTTAAACAAAGATAAATTGAGAAAAAGAAATAGCATAGAGAGAAAAATAATAATAACAAAAATAATAAAGCTTTACATTGAACCAAAAACAATGAGGCATTTCATTGAGTTGGGATTTGAGCCCATAACGAGAGCCCATTCAACCTTCCAAAAACAATGAAATAGAGTTGGATTTGACCCCAAAGCAAGAGCCCATTCAAAGAAAAAAAAACCCAAATAGGAAAATGTTGCAGCGAGTGGGAATCGAACCCAGACCCTTTCAGTTAGAGTTGAACTCCTGAACCACTGAACCATGCTTCTCTTTATATTTGAGGGGGTTCATTTTAATATATGTACTCATAAAATCAGAAATAGACCTTATATATACAGTGTAATTTTTCGACGAGGGGGTTCGGGTGAACCCCCTGACCTCCACGTGGGTCCGCCCCTGGTTATAAGGCACAAAAAATTAAACCTTTCAAATGAGAAGCAGGTAAATATAAAAACTTCTATTTTGTCAAACAGAGAATATGCTTCAATTGTTACCTTCAATAGTTTTCCGATGGGGCTTTCACCAAATTCTTACTTCATAGTTAAGTTTAGAGTAATATTTTCTTTTCACATGATTTGCAGTATATTTAATTTCATAGTAATTTGTTAGATAGGGTTTGATTTTAATTGTTTTACGATATACTCAAACCTAGTTATTGTTATTTATCCTAATAACTTATTTAAACTGTTGTATTTTTATTTATTTTTAAAAAAAGATTATTCCCATAATATAAAAGAATAAATAGAATACATTGGTTTATGGTTGAAAAGGGTAAGTTTCTAAATATTTTATTTTTCCTAATTTGTTACCAATTGGGTTTCCCACCAAGGCAAGAATTGACTGGTTCTAAATATACCTCCAATTTTTACAGCAATTGCATTCAACCTTCTTCTTATTATTTTGTTGTATAAACTGATAATCATAAACCCTCTCTCAAAACTATACTTTCTTCACTTTTTGGAAAATATATATGATGAACATGGATTTAGATGAGTTTTGTCCTACGGATTCAGAGTTGCTCACATTCCTTTTGAGGTTTATTACTAAAGAACCTTTGTGTGACGATGGATTTATTACGGAGCTTGATGTTTACAAACAACAACCATGGGTAACTTATAGCTATGGCCGCCACTCATGGATAATCCTAGTAGTTACAGATACTTATAACACCAATTTCAAATCGAAGAGGCAGATCAGTTCACAGGACTGTGGGTGGAAATATTGGCAAGTGGAAGAAAATATATGAGGAGATTATTAATCGCGGACGAAAGATACGTCTGGTTTATGATGACCGTAACAATGGCAAGTGGATCATGAAAAAATATGTGCTTTCTGAAATTCTTCTTAGAAAGTAAACAAGTCTGAGTACAGAGATTCTGTTATTTGTGCCATAAAAAAGATCGATTCCGCTCAACAACCAAAAGTGGATGATCAGCAAGTGTATTTTAGTCAAGAATTATCAATAGAGTTTATCGATATTATGTTGATGGAATTTGATGCGCAATTAATTGATACATCCGCGGGTGACACTGTTAGAGAAGAACATAGCATGGTTGCTGAGTGCTGACCTTGTGGAAGCCATGTCAGTATTGGAAGTCGACAAATAGGTCTTTGAAAGTATGTTTATTTCTAGCAATCCGTTTTGGGTTTTACATATATATTTTTTTCCCTTTGTGATTGTGAAAGGTTTATTAAACCAATCCATCTTCTTGAAGCAATTTCACGAGTTTAGAGTTGCTTCTTAGTTACATATATAATGCATCTTTTAAAATTTCTTACACTAACAGCTATGAATTGACATCATACATAAATGTGCCTTTTAACTTGGTCTAGTTTAATAGAGATCTTCTGTTTGAAAGTTGGGATTTAAACTTGAGAAAGACAGAAATCAAATTCATCAACAAATCTATTTCCAAAAACAAACATGTAGAATACAAAAATAAATCCTAAACAAGTGCGATGACAACATACATTCAGAAAGATAATCAACAGAACACCAACTAATTTTTGCTGATGCGAAAATTCCAAATTTGTAAGTTGAGTTACAAATTGGTCAAAAGTGTACTCCAAAATATAAAACAAACACCTTAAAAACGAATTGTGCCTATCCATGACCTCATCGATACTTCAACCATGATGTCCCATTCCTAATGGATGATGTCCAACACCTAGTGGATGATGTCCATGTACCTGACCCAAATTAGGGCTATTAACCAAATGAGCCAAAGTTGTCATGGCATGTGATTGCCCTGAAATTAGCCCTGCAGTTGAAGGATTTTGTGCCAAGATTATTGAGTAACCATCATCAAAATTGTCCATGCCTTGTGCCACTAGCTGCCATACTAAGCTCCCTCCCATTGTCCCTCCTGCTTTCGCAAAATTGTACACATTTCTATAAACTAAACTCATGAATGTGTCTCTTGCATTTTGACTGTATCCTGGATCTTTGCTTGACTTCCCAAATTCAGCAAGTACCAATGGCTTCTTTAATATGGTTCTTGAATCTTGCCAATGACTTATCATCCACCTTTGCATGAATGTTGCTTGTGCATCATCACTTTGTCCAGACAACCTGTTCAACAAAAAAAAACTTATCCTGTTATATATATTACGAGTTTGAATTATATGCACTGACAGTATATATGTCTGTTCAGTACTCTTTACCATTGGTCGGTGTATGCATGTATAGTAGCAAAATCAATCTCTTTAACAAGATGGCTACTGATGAAATCTGTTCCAACTTGAAAACCAGGATTAACTTGCTTCTTTTCTGGCATTGAATCGCCATAAAATCCTTCCATCCCTATCTCCAACAAGTGTTTTTTGTCTAGTGATTTCACAAAACTTGCCATCTCTTGAACCCATCCCTGTTGATAAACATCACATACTCACATAGTTAGCATAAAAAAACATGAAACATTATTGTGTTTGCTTTCAGTTTTTACTCACATTAACTGTTTTTCCAGAATAATCAGCATTGCAGCGAGGCTCATTGATAAGTTCCCACGCCATTATTGTCGAGTCATCTCTGTATGCTATTCTAGTCATTGTATTGACTCTTGTCACTATTTTCTTAACATGGTTCTTGTAATAATCTTTAAGTACTGGATGAGTATAAAAATCATCTTCACTGTTAATATTCTGAATTCCTGCATTTTTTGCCCATTGAGCATATTGACTTCTCCCTCCAAAATCTTTGTAGTTATTCACAAAGCTCAATATTAAACGTATCCCATACTTCCGTGCTTCTGATATCACAAAATCCAATCCCTATATCACAAAGAATCGATCCACGTTAATTAAAGTCCATAAATATAAAACAATGTCACATTTACTACACAATAAAGAGAACAAGAAATTATAAGCCTCTAATCTTGAGACATAATAAGTAAACAAAAAGTTTGTTCTATCAAATAGTTTTAACTTTTAAATGAGATGATCACATATTTTTAAACTAAGAAACGACCTGTAAAACACGTTCATCATAGACACCAGGAGAAATCTGCAATGCTGCATCGCCGCCATCACTAAAAGCCCATGTCCTGCATACAGAGAGACTAGCAGCAGAGGCTTCTTTGAAAACCTCAGAGACTTTATACCTCTCAGTTGGCTCAGCAGCAACATGCATTAGCCAATAAGAGTTGAAACCATTGAACAGAAAAGGTGATCCATTAAGTACAAAATGGGCACCTCTTGTTCTAACAAAATCAACATTTTTAGTATTTTCTATATTCCTAGTTTCTGTGACTATAGCTAGTAGGAGGAGGCAGAGCAAGGCAAAGAATGCTCTACTAAAAGAAGCCATTAATTAATTTGTTAGAACAATGTATATAGTTTGTAAAATGGAAAGGATGATTTGAGTAGCCAATGGATGTTTGTAGAGCTATTTATAGTTACTTACAACTTACTAAAAATAGAAAAAAGTATGAAGTTGAAGTGATTAGGAGGATTTTCAGGATTGATATCCAATAGTTGGTTTGCTAAATTTGGCAAAAACAAATTTCTTTATCTTTAGTTTTGTGGAAAGCTGACTGAAGGTGAAAGTTCAGTTGGAGGAAAAGGGAAAGAGTAATATAGGGAATTGATAAGAAAAAATAAAGAATTAAAAAAGGAAAATGGAGGTGCCATGAAATATAATGTGGGTGATGTCTTATGAATTTGATAGGCACATAGGGACTTGAATATGAGTATATGATATATATAGAAGGTTGAAAAAGCTTAAATTAGAGAGGCGGATTCAGAATTTAAAATTTAGGGGTTCCCAATAATAGGGGTTCAAACCTTGGTCTGTGACTACAAATGAATTTTTACTCATTCACCACATCTATGTTCAGGGTTCCCAATGGAAATACTTAGTTTTACTCAAAGGTTTCACAATATAAATATAAAGTCTGAGCAAAAGTTATTAAATTCTCGGGAACTCACACGTATACATCCGCCCATGTGCCTTAAAGTTAATGAACCTCCGTTCATCCCACATGATTTGAAGCCAAGAAATGCTTAAATAATCAGCTCATACTTTAAAGAGATTTTAGGAGCACATGCATGTGAAGTTAGGCGTCGGGCAACGTAAATTTTTTT
>NC_064289.1:11321380-11338704 GCF_019186545.1 Solanum stenotomum | reverse complement strand
GCAAAATTGTACACATTTCTGTAAACTAAACTCATGAATGTATCTCTTGCATTTTGATTGTATCCTGGATCTTTGCTCGACTTCCCAAATTCAGCGAGAATCAATGGCTTCTTTAATATGGTTCTTGAATCTTGCCAATGACTTGTCATCCACCTTTGCATGAATGTTGCTTGTGCATCGTCATTTTGTCCAGACAACCTGTTAACCAAAAAAGGTTTTCCATTATATTTGACGAGTTTAAGTTTTGTGCACTAACAATATAGAGATTTGTTTAGTACTCTTTACCATTGATCAGTGTATGCATGTATAGTAGCAAAATCAATCTCTTTAACAAGATGGCTACTCATGAAATCAGTTCCAACTTGAAAACCAGGATTAACTTGCTTCTTTTCAGGCATTGAATCGCCATAAAATCCTTCCATTCCTATCTCCAATAAGTGTTTTTTGTCAAGTGATTTCACAAAACTTGCCATCTCTTGAACCCATCCCTGCAAAAATCACATCAGATATTAATGATATTATTAAAACAACATTACAATTAAGAGTATAACATATTATAGATTTGTGTCTGTTTTTACTCACATTAACTGTTTTTCCAGAATAATCAGCATTGCAGCGAGGCTCATTCATAAGTTCCCACGCCATTATTGTCGAGTCATCTCTGTATGCTATTCTAGTCATTGTATTGACCCTTGTCACTATTTTCTTAACATGGTTCTTGTAATAATCTTTAAGTGCTGGATGAGTATAGAAATCATCTTCACTGTTAATATTCTGAATTCCTGCATTTTTTGCCCATTGAGCATATTGACTTCTCCCTCCAAAATCTTTGTAGTTGTTCACAAAGCTCAATATTAAGCGTATCCCATACTTTCGTGCTTCTGAGATCACAAAATCCAATCCCTATATCATATAGTGAAGAAAACAAGAAACTTATTAGCTTCTAATTCTTGAGACACATTATTAACTTTAACATGACATTGGAACAGACAAAGGTTCTGGTAGGAATGACAACCAGACAGGGCAGAGGAGGATGCAGGGCTGGACAAAAGTTTAATGGGGCAAGGGATAAATGCTGTAGGGTGGATTCAAATTGATCATAATTTCCATATTCTTGGTCCATGAAAGAAGAATTAGGCCAACACATGATGGACGTGTTGATCAGACTTAATTAAGCAAATAAAGTAAGAAATAATAAATGACCTGTAAAACACGTTCATCGTAGACACCAGGAGAAATCTGCAATGCTGCATCGCCTCCATCGCTAAAAGCCCAAGTCCTGCATACAGATAGGCTAGCAGCAGAAGCTTCTTTGAAAACTTCAGAGACTTTGTATCTCTCAGTTGGCTCAGCAGCAACATGCATTAGCCAATAAGAGTTGAAACCATTGAACAGAAAAGGTGATCCATTTAGTACAAAATGGGCACCTCTTGTTCTAACAAAATCTACATTCTTACTATTTTCTATATTCCTAGCTTCTGTGACTATAGCTAGTAGGAGCAAGGCAAAGAATGAGCTAATTGCTCTACTAAAAGAAGCCATTAATTAATTTGTTAGAACAATGGATATAGTTTGTAAAAGGGAAAGGATGATTTGAGTAGCCAATGGATGTTTGTAGAGCTATTTATAGTTACTTAGAGCTTACTAAAAATAGAAAAAAGTAAGAAGTTGAAGTGATTAGGAGGATTTTCAGGATTGATATCCAATAGTTGGTTAACTATATTTAGCAAAAACGAATTTCTTTATCTTTGGTTTCAAGATTTTGTGGAAAGCTGACAGAATGTGATAGTTCAGTTGGAAGGAAAAAGGGAAGATAATTATTAATAAGAAGAATGAAAGAGATTTGAAAAAAAAGAAAAAAAGGTGTTATGAAATGTGGGTGATGTGCTTCTCCATGTGCCTGGTTTTAATAAGTTCATAGAAATTGAATGTCCAATGGAAGGTTGAAGAGATTATAATTAAAGAACCTCTCCTTTTATCCTGCAGGATATGAAGCCAAGAAATGCTGACTTGCATGTGAGTTTGGGACACAAGCTAAGCTAGGCTAAGTACCAGAGCCAGAATTTTCATTAAGGAAATTTAAAATATAAAAAGTAAACATACGTGAAAGTCAAATGGATTAATTAACATCTACTAAATATATATATATATAATTTAAGCTTTTATATACAATGTAATTTTAGGACGAAAGGGATACAGATGAACACCCTTGCACACCCTTCCTCCCAGTTGTATCCTGTAGGGGCTGATCCAATGCTTTGACTTATTTTATCCGAATATTTTAGTTAGGAGTATATATAGATTTCAAGTAAAATTAAAATCCACAACAATTTCAACAAATATTAGATATGAGACAATAATTTTAGAGGTACTAAAAACCTTAAAGGTAAGAATTCATCAAGTTAAAGTTCTGGATCCACCTAGTGTTGGAAGGAAAAACATGAAGGTCATGAGGTAATTAGGAAGTTGAATATAGTTGAAAAAATGGTTAGTTAAGAAAGAGAAGAAGTGGCTATTCTAACAGATGAATGATATCTCTAAGCTTTTTTATGTTTCAAATAACAATAGAATATACATCTTTTATATGATTTTGAAGGAAAATATAGATGTTAGGATGCAAATCGTTAAAAGATATAGGATGAATGTAATTGAAAAAAGATACAAATTTATGTTAGGTAGGGGCACAGAACACAAAAACTTCTTCCTACTTTTAAGTTATTGTTGATCAATTGGTATAGTACCAGCTTCACTATATTTGTAGTCGAAATGTCGAATCATATTTCCATGTTTGTCATGAATTTAAATACTACAATCATTTTCTTTTTTAAAAAAATTGATAACAATTTCTTGTGTCATTATAATGAATCAAACATAGAGTAGTTCAAGAATGACTAAAAATTCTTTGAAAAATAAAAGAACTCAGTATGTACTTTGATTTTGACGTATGATTGTAAGGAAATATTCACAGAACATTCTACTCTCTTCCTTTGTCTTAATCAAAATCTGTAAATTGTGAACTGTTTTATTTTAATAATTTAAAATATACGTGCAATGCATGTGTCCAGAACTAGTATATAAATAATACTTACCACGTATATAAATATTTTCTTTTCACATGATTTGCACTCTATTATTTAATTTCATACTAATTTGTTATATAGGGTATGATTAACTTTTTTACGAATATACTCAAAACTAGGTATAGTTATTTATCCTAACAACTTATTTAAACTATTTTGTTTTTTTTTTTTAACAAAAGATTACTCCCATAAAAGAATAAATACTAGAATACATTGATTTGTTATTGAAAACGGTAAGTTTCTAAATATTTTATTTTCCTAAGTTGTTACCAATTGGGTTTCCCACCAATGCAAGGATTGACTGGTTATAAATATACCTCCAATTTTTGCAGGAATTGCACTCAACCTTCTTCTTATTTATTTTGCTGTATAAACTGATAATCATAAACCCTCTCTCAAAACTATACTTTCTTCACTTTTTGGAAAATATATATGGATTTAGATGAGTTTTGTCCTACGGATTCAGAGTTGCTTACATTCCTTTTGAGGTTTATTACTAAAGAACCTTTGTGTGACGATGGATTTATTATGGAGCATGATGTTTACAAACAACAACCATGGGTAACTTATAGCTGTGGCCGCCACTCATGTGGAGTACAAGATAATAATAATAGTTACCGATACTTTATGACACCAATTTCAAATCGAAGAGGCAGATCAGTTCACAGGACTGTGGGTGGAAATATTGGCAAGTGGAAGAAAATATACGAGGAGATCATTAATCGCGGACGAAACATACGTCTGGTTTATGATGATAGTAACAATGGCAAGTGGATCATGAAAAAATATGTGCTTTCTGAAATTCTTCTTAGAAAGTTAAACAAGTCTGAGTACAGAGATTATGTTATTTGTGCCATAAAAAAGATCGATTCTGCTCAACAACCAAAAGTGGATGATCAACAAGTGTATTTTAGTCAAGAATTATCAATAGAGTTTATCGATATTATGTTGATGGTCTTTGAAAGTATGTTTATTTCTAGCAATCCGTTTTGGGTTTTACATATATATTTTTTTCCCTTTGTGATTGTGAATGGTTTATTAAACCAATCCATCTTCTTGAAGCAATTTCACTAGTTTAGAGTTGCTTCTTAGTTACATATATAATGCATCTTTTAAAATTTCTTACACTAACAGCTATGAATTGACATCATACATAAATGTGCCTTTTAACTTGGTCTAGTTTAATAGAGATCTTCTGTTTGAAAGTTGGGATTTAAACTTGAGAAAGACAGAAATCAAATTCATCAACAAATCTATTTCCAAAAACAAACATGTAGAATACAATAATAAATCCTAAACAAGTTGGAATAACAAGTGCGATGACAACATACATTCAGAAAGTTAATCAACAGAACACCAACTAATTTTTGCTGATGCAAAAATTCCAAATTTGTAAGTTGAGTTACAAATTGGTCAAAAGTGTACTCCAAAATATATAACAAATACCTTAAAAACGAATTGTGCCTATCCATGACCTCATCGATACTTCAACCATGATGTCCCATTCCTAATGGATGATGTCCAACACCTAGTGGATGATGTCCATGTACCTGACCCAAATTAGGGCTATTAACCAAATGAGCCAAAGTTGTCATGGCATGTGATTGCCCTGAAATTAGCCCTGCAGTTGAAGGATTTTGTGCCAAGATTATTGAGTAACCATCATCAAAATTGTCCATGCCTTGTGCCACTAGCTGCCATACTAAGCTCCCTCCCATTGTCCCTCCTGCTTTCGCAAAATTGTACACATTTCTATAAACTAAACTCATGAATGTGTCTCTTGCATTTTGACTGTATCCTGGATCTTTGCTTGACTTCCCAAATTCAGCAAGTACCAATGGCTTCTTTAATATGGTTCTTGAATCTTGCCAATGACTTATCATCCACCTTTGCATGAATGTTGCTTGTGCATCATCACTTTGTCCAGACAACCTGTTCAACAAAAAAAAACTTATCCTGTTATATATATTACGAGTTTGAATTATATGCACTGACAGTATATATGTCTGTTCAGTACTCTTTACCATTGGTCGGTGTATGCATGTATAGTAGCAAAATCAATCTCTTTAACAAGATGGCTACTGATGAAATCTGTTCCAACTTGAAAACCAGGATTAACTTGCTTCTTTTCTGGCATTGAATCGCCATAAAATCCTTCCATCCCTATCTCCAACAAGTGTTTTTTGTCTAGTGATTTCACAAAACTTGCCATCTCTTGAACCCATCCCTGTTGATAAACATCACATACTCACATAGTTAGCATAAAAAAACATGAAACATTATTGTGTTTGCTTTCAGTTTTTACTCACATTAACTGTTTTTCCAGAATAATCAGCATTGCAGCGAGGCTCATTGATAAGTTCCCACGCCATTATTGTCGAGTCATCTCTGTATGCTATTCTAGTCATTGTATTGACTCTTGTCACTATTTTCTTAACATGGTTCTTGTAATAATCTTTAAGTACTGGATGAGTATAAAAATCATCTTCACTGTTAATATTCTGAATTCCTGCATTTTTTGCCCATTGAGCATATTGACTTCTCCCTCCAAAATCTTTGTAGTTATTCACAAAGCTCAATATTAAACGTATCCCATACTTCCGTGCTTCTGATATCACAAAATCCAATCCCTATATCACAAAGAATCGATCCACGTTAATTAAAGTCCATAAATATAAAACAATGTCACATTTACTACACAATAAAGAGAACAAGAAATTATAAGCCTCTAATCTTGAGACATAATAAGTAAACAAAAAGTTTGTTCTATCAAATAGTTTTAACTTTTAAATGAGATGATCACATATTTTTAAACTAAGAAACGACCTGTAAAACACGTTCATCATAGACACCAGGAGAAATCTGCAATGCTGCATCGCCGCCATCACTAAAAGCCCATGTCCTGCATACAGAGAGACTAGCAGCAGAGGCTTCTTTGAAAACCTCAGAGACTTTATACCTCTCAGTTGGCTCAGCAGCAACATGCATTAGCCAATAAGAGTTGAAACCATTGAACAGAAAAGGTGATCCATTAAGTACAAAATGGGCACCTCTTGTTCTAACAAAATCAACATTTTTAGTATTTTCTATATTCCTAGTTTCTGTGACTATAGCTAGTAGGAGGAGGCAGAGCAAGGCAAAGAATGCTCTACTAAAAGAAGCCATTAATTAATTTGTTAGAACAATGTATATAGTTTGTAAAATGGAAAGGATGATTTGAGTAGCCAATGGATGTTTGTAGAGCTATTTATAGTTACTTACAACTTACTAAAAATAGAAAAAAGTATGAAGTTGAAGTGATTAGGAGGATTTTCAGGATTGATATCCAATAGTTGGTTTGCTAAATTTGGCAAAAACAAATTTCTTTATCTTTAGTTTTGTGGAAAGCTGACTGAAGGTGAAAGTTCAGTTGGAGGAAAAGGGAAAGAGTAATATAGGGAATTGATAAGAAAAAATAAAGAATTAAAAAAGGAAAATGGAGGTGCCATGAAATATAATGTGGGTGATGTCTTATGAATTTGATAGGCACATAGGGACTTGAATATGAGTATATGATATATATAGAAGGTTGAAAAAGCTTAAATTAGAGAGGCGGATTCAGAATTTAAAATTTAGGGGTTCCCAATAATAGGGGTTCAAACCTTGGTCTGTGACTACAAATGAATTTTTACTCATTCACCACATCTATGTTCAGGGTTCCCAATGGAAATACTTAGTTTTACTCAAAGGTTTCACAATATAAATATAAAGTCTGAGCAAAAGTTATTAAATTCTCGGGAACTCACACGTATACATCCGCCCATGTGCCTTAAAGTTAATGAACCTCCGTTCATCCCACATGATTTGAAGCCAAGAAATGCTTAAATAATCAGCTCATACTTTAAAGAGATTTTAGGAGCACATGCATGTGAAGTTAGGCGTCGGGCAACGTAATTTTTTTTACCTTAAAGAATAGAGATGAGAGAGTAAATAAATACATTTAAGGGTTGAGTAGATTCAACATCTACTTTACGTACAAAATAATCAAAATATAATTAGGAAGTAATTAAATACACGAAGAAGATAAAGAGCAGGCTGGATTCAACATCTACATAAATGATCAAAATATAAGGAAGTAATTAAAGACACGAATAGATATGGAGCTAGCTGGATTCAATTTCTATTATATATACAATATGATTTTTCAGCGCAGGAGATTTGGATCAACTCCTACCGCTCCGACCAGGTAGGAGCAAATCTACTGCATGCGCTTCATTGCTGAATTCATCCCAACCTAGTATTGAAATTAAAATCACAAAAATTTCAGCAGATATTTTATTTGATCTCGTAATTTTGAAGTGCAATAAGTATAGCGTTATAGAACCTTAAAAGTTAAACTCATGACTAAATCAAAATCCTGAATCCGTTTCTGACGGCTAGAAAGAGAAAGGGCATGAGCTAATTAGGAAGTTGATAGATGTGGTGAATATTTTGAAAATGGTTAGTTAATTAAGAAACAGAAGAAGTGGATATCCTAACTGATTACTCCAAAAAATATGCATGACAGAAGCAACATATAATAAGAGAAATATGACTATGAAAATGGCTTATGCATGCATTCCATGTGGCTACTTGGCATCACCTTCTACGTATACTGTGTAGTAGTAATAAATTCAGTTATGTCAACTTCTACATGTAAATAACAAGTTATTGTTTGACGTAGCAATATGCATAAAAGTCAAAATTATCAGAGCATATAGTGGCGGGGTCATGATTTTCATTAAGAGGATTAAAAATATAAAGAAGTAACCATGTGAAGAAGTTAAGCCGAGGAGATTCAACTGCTATATGATATAGATATATATAAAAAATAATTTTAACATTATATATATCATGTAAATTTCAACGATCCACTTCCTATTTTCCGGTACCCTAGCTCCGTCTAGGAGAGAAATACGTTATTGACAATAATATTAGGGAGAGTTGATTTATATGCATGTAACCCTTTACAATTGTATTTTTAATTTTATGTACTTTTTACAACAAAAGAAATATCTTATTTTTTATACTGAATAAATCTGAAAAGATCATTTCTTTCTTTCAATTTGGAAATGGCGAAAATAAATGATTTCCAACTATGGAGTTTTGATTAAATTTGAATCATGCATTGCTAGACTCATTTGAGGTGGAGCTCCCAACAGGATTTTCTGCATACTTTTGACTCAAATCCTAGACATCTGATTACAACTCATGTTGTATATATCATCAACTAATTACTTAGTTAATTATATTGCTACTAGATTGAGAGGGTTGAAACTAAAAGTTGAGATAAACGAAAAGTTTATTAACAAACAACATACTAATTAAGATATAAATTTTCCAATTAACTTATCATATAACAATACCCTATCCATTCAAGATGTGAAATTTGAAATTATAATATATGTAGTATATGAAGAAAATATGAAAATCTTCTCTCTTTTAATTTGGCTAAGATTATACGTCATTGGTAGTTAGTAAATGCAAGAAAAATGGACAACTTTGCAGAAAGTCTGCTCTATTATTTGATACAAGTGATATCACATATATACCCCCTCCATTTGTTTGTTTAAAAAAAATCCTTTTTTTAGCAATTTTTTAATTCTAATATTTCACATGACATGTTTATTTACACAAAACGAGATAACATTTTAACACATTTCACATATCTTTAATTTAATATTAAAAAATTCAAAAAAATCTCTATTTTCTTAAACTCGGCATCAAATTATATCGACAAACAAATTGAAACAGAAACAAATTAAAAAAACGCAGCCGCGAAAATGATCAGTTAATGTTAGTGACGTATCTCACTAATCCAGCTGACGTTTTAATTAGCACAACATATTGTATTTCGTTGTAGGCTCAATTTTTTTTGAAGTATATAGATAATAGTCAAACCTTTTTACAACACTTATTATCATTCATCTAAAAAAAATTGTTTTAAAATCTTTTACAAGTTTATTATTTTTATTTTTATGTTTGTTTTATGAGATATCTTTATTTTATATAAGGGATTTGAAAAATGAAAAAAAAATAAATTTATTATTCAATTTGTAAGTGAGTTTGAGATTATTTCATCCTTTTACCTTTCTGATACCAAAATGAAGGTATCAAGGGAGTGAAATGCAGATAAGAAGAAGAAAGAAGAAGAATTAAGAGAAGGATGAATAACAGGGGAGAAATTGAGAGAGAATGAGAGAGGAAATGAAAATTATATTGAGCTATCACATTCAAATTATGCCTTACAAGTACTATCCACTCCTATTAATATTGCTTAATCAGAATTAAAGGAACATACAAAGAAAAATACAATGAATACTAGAAATGAGCATAGGAACTGATTCTAACTACTTTTCCCGCCAAAATAGTAGTCATGCTAATGGTGTGTGACCTTCCAGCTCAGCAATGACGTGGTATCTGCCATGTGACTTAAGTATTACGTGGCTATTGAACCCAAATTGGTATCAATACCCCCTTGTGAAACAGCACCCTTGTCCACAAGGGTGATAGAAGAAAACCGAATCTGTAATGTAGAAGCCAATTCCCAAGTAGCATAAGATTGATCAAGGCCAGACCACTGAATAAGCCACTGAGCAACCGCATTATTACCACGCTTCACCATTCGGCGCTCCAAGATATATTCAGGCTCAGGGCAATAAGGACTAGATAAGTCAATGATGGGAGGGTGTACTATAGTACGGGGAAGTTCATCACAGAATTTAAGCTGAGAAATATGAAAAGTAGGATGGATTTGCACTTCAGGAGGGAGGAGGAGTTTGTATGCCACAACACCTATCTTCTCCACAATGGGCTATGGACCGAAAAATCGAGAAGTGAGCTTGTGATATGGAAAAATAGACAAGAAGATTGTCTATAAGGTTGAAGTTTAACATAAACCGAATCGCCAACCTGGAAATGCCTATCAGACCTATGAGTGTTGGCATGCGCACACATCCTTTGTTGGGCTCGATGTAAATGAAACTTAGCCAACTCGAGTTTAAACTGTCTGTTTAGCATAAAATCCTCAACATCATCAGAATCAGAGTCACCAGGCAAGTATGGAAAAGTATGGAAGATGTAAGGGAGGAGGATAGCCATATAACAATTCAAAAGGAGAAGAGTGAATAGCAGAATGTGGGTTAGAGTTGTACCACCACTTAGCTAAGACGAGATAAGAAACCCAATCAGCAGGAGCATCAGTACAAAAACATCTAAGATAGGTTTCAAGACACCTATTTAGAACCTCAGTTTGGCCATCAGTCTGAGGATGGTAAGCTATAGAAGTCTGCAAGGACACCCCCTGAGCATTTAAAAATGCTTTCCAAAAGTTGCTAATGAATATAGGATCCCTGTCACTAGTTATAGTTGCAGGGAAACCATGCAACTTGAAAATGTTATCCAAGAAGATAGGAACAAGAGATTGCGCACTATAGGGATGTGATAAGACAATGAAATGACAAGTTTTGGTTAATCTATCAATGGTTACCCAAATAACAATTTTGCCTTTAGATCGAGGGAGTCCTTCAATAAAGTCCATACATATATCCGTCCATGGCAAAGCAGGTATAGGCAAGGGTTGGAGTAAACCAGGAGAAGCTGATGTATCATACTTGTTCCTCTGACACATAGCACACTTGTGTACAAAATTAGCTATATCTGATCGAATACCCTTCCAATAGAAATAGGCCATGACCTTCCTAGTAGTGGCATCAATGCCTGAATGCCCACCAACAGGAGTAGAGTGCCATAGTGATAAGATTTTGGTTCTAAGGGAACCATCATCACCAACAACTAATTTCCCTTTTCGTCTCAGTTGTGCTTTAAGCCAAGTGAAATGCTTACGAGGTTGCACCTGCAAGGATTGAATAAGGACTTGTAATGCAGGATCGGTAGTCCAACTAGCTTTGATCTCATCCCATAAATCAGCTTAGACTGAAGATATCATCATGGACATAAGTTCTGCACCTTGGATCCTAGATAAAGCATCTACAACCAGGTTTTCCTTACCCTTTTTATACTGAATTTCAAAGTCAAAAGGCAACAGTTTAGCCAATCACCTAATCTGAGAATCTGTATGTAGCTTTTGCTCCAATAGATACTTCAAGGCTTTGTGATCAGTTTTAACAATGAAGTGTTGACCAAGTAAGTAGTGGGCCCACTTGGTGACAACAAATACCAAGGCAAATAATTCCTTTTCATACACAGATAGAGCAGCATGGCATGCAAATAAACCCTTGCTAATGTAAGCAATAGGGTGGTTATTTTGCATAAGGACAACACCAATGCCATTACCACTAGCATTTGTTTCAACAACAAATGGAATAGAGTAATCAGGTAGAGCAAGAACAGCTGCAGCAACCAATGCTGATTTCAACTCTATAAAAGCTTGAAAAGCACTGTCGGACCATATGAAATTATCTTTTTCAGCAACTCAGTGAGAGGTCTACTAATGATTCCATATCCCTGAATAAACTTTCTCTAATAACCTGCCAGACCTAAAAAAAACCCTTAATTGTTTGAGGGTACGAGGAACAGGCAAACTCTGAACAGCCTGGATCTTCCATTGATCAGTGGAAACCCCTTCATAGGAAATAAAATGCCTCAAGTATTCGACCTTTGAAACCCCAAACACACACTTTAATTGCTTCGCCAACAACTGATGGTGGATCATAAGGTCAAAAACTGACTTCAAATGGTGGACATGATCTTGTAATGACCTGCTATAAATCAGAATGTCATCAAAAAACACTAATACAAATTTCCTTAAATGTTGCTGGAAAATGTGATTCATTAAACATTGGAATGTAGAAGGTGCATTAGTTAAGCCAAAAGGCATAACGAGGAACTCATAATGACCAAGATGAGTTTTGAAAGCAGTTTTAGGGACATCATCAACTACCATCCTAATCTGGTGATAACCAGATCTCAGATCCACCTAAGAAAATACTCTTACTCCTATCAGCTCATCCAGAAGATCATCAATAATAAGTATAGGGAACTTGTCCTTTATCGTGCACTGATTATGCTCTCTATAGTCTACACACAATCTCTATGTGCCATCCTTTTTGCCCATAACCACCACTGGAGAAGAGAAGGGGATGCTACTATATTGAATAACACCTTGTTGGAACATATCATTGACCAACTTTTCTATAATATCCTTCTTCATAGTTGAGTATCTGTAAGGTCTGCTATTGACAGGTTTGGCTCCATTTTGTAGAGGGATCTTATGATCAAATAGACCCCTTAGAGGAGGTAAGATTGTAGGTTCAGAAAATACCTTATGATATTGATCAAGTAAAACACCAATTTCAGATGCTATGGTTTCCTCCTTCAATAACTGTAGGGCAAAGTTCTGTCCCACAACGATTTCCCCATTCATAATTGGCAACATTTGTAACATGAATAATTCAACCTCATCTCTTGATAACTTGTTCACAGCTTTGGAACTGGCCAACCTACCATCTTCATGCACCCCCTTAAGTACATGTTTCTTTCCTTGGTGATTGCAGGACATAGCAAGTTCTGTAAAGTCCATGGTCACTGGACCCAATGTCTTCATCCACAATGCTCTGAGAACAATATCATATCGACCAATAGGGAACACTATTAAATCCGACTGATAAATAATGCCCTGCAGCATCCACCCAAAGTCCTTAACTAATCCAGTTGTGGTCTCATTAGCATTGTTGCCAAGACTCACATATCTCGTGGGAGTAGGAACAACGATACATCCCAACCTTTTCACACAATCTTTGTCAATAAAATTGTGTGTACTAACTCCATCAAGTAATATCTGAACTAGTCTCTTACCACTATATCCCTTCACATGAATAGTTTGAGCACCCTGAATTCCAGCAAGGGCACACAATGAAATCAAAGGATTAGCACCATCGACTATGGTTTCAGCTTCCCCATACGTGTTATCATTAACTGGAGATTCCAGTTCAGGTACTAGATCTTCTAACTCGATACTGTCCATCTCTAAAACAAATAATTGTTTAGGAAGATTACATTTATGACCAATGATGTACTTCTCATCGCAAAAATTACACAACCCATGAGCCCTTTTTGCCTGTATTTCATCTGGGGAGATAGTTCTCCTAGGTCTGCCTCCAGTAGAAGATGGCAAAGTCAATCGAGTCCCCTTATTATAATTGATAGGTTGTGTCCTTGTAACAAGTGTCTCCTGATGTTGCTTCTTAACAACTCCTCTTTGTAGTCCCGATGCTCTATTTTGAGATCTAGCATTAGCTAGCTCAGTAGCTTCCGTTAATCTTGCCAACCTAAACACCTTAGACAAGGTTTGTGGTTCATGCATCAGTATAGTCCCTACCAACTCATCCTTCAATCCACCTAAGAAACAGGAAATGGCTTGGGCAGTAGTGAGATTACACTGTGTTAAAAGCCTACTAAATGCAAATTGGAATTCCCTTACAGTTCTAGTTTGTCTTAGTTGCTTAAGTTCAAGCATAGGATCAGCAAAATCATCCCCAAAAGTTTTAGTTATTGCCCTCAAGTACTCATCCCACCCAATTACATGAGGTGGATCTCTACACCGCAAGTAAGCTTTATGCTAAGCTAAAGCCTCATCTTCCAAGTTCATGGCTACCAGCCTTAACCTATGATTACAGGAGTTTCATCTACAGCAAAATACTAATCTATCCGATACAACCATGTTTTCAGATTTTCTCCATTGAAACGAGAAAAAAGTAAATTGTGATTACGATGGTTACCAGCATGAAATGAATTAGGGCCCAAAATTCCATGACCAACAGTTGGTAGCAGTTCACTTGAACTCTAAGCCGCACCTCTCTCCTTGGCTTGCTGGTGCAATCGCATCGCATCAGCATAGTCCTTCAATGATTGGACTAATCGCATCAGCTCTACTTTTCTACGATCCATGTCCAACCTCAATTTCTGATGTCGCTCATCCATAATAGATCGTAGGTCCAACTGTTGAGCTGCCAAATCCTCAAATTGCTCCTGGACATTGTATTCAGCTGCTTCAGGAATGGTTTCAGTATTTTTTCGTGGTCCCATAACTTAAGATTAACCTAGCTCTGATACCAATTGATACCAAAATGAAGGTATTAAGGGAGTGAAATGCAAATAAGAAGAAGAAAGAAGAAGAATTAAGAGAAGGAAGAAGAACATGGGAGAAATTGAGAGAGAATGAGAGAGGAAATGAAAATTATATTGAGCTATCACATTCAAATTATGCCTTACAAGTACTATCCACTCCTATTAATACTGCTTAATCAGAATTAAAGGAACATACAAAGAAAAATACAATGAATACTAGAAATGAGCATAGGAACTGATTCTAACTACTTTTCCCGCCAAAATAGTAGTCATGCTAATGGTGTGTGACCTTCCAGCTCAGCAATGACGTGGTATTTGCCATGTGACTGAAGTATTACATGGCTGTTGAACCCAAATTGGAATCACTTTCAAAATAGAGTTCGTATACTTGGAGGCAAAGCTCTAGGATTCCATTACAAATTCCAGATTTGATAGAGGAAGCAAAGCATATTATTCAACTTCTCGATATCCAAATTTGTAATACTTTTTACGTAAATTGAAGATTTTATGCCCTAATTGATAGTCAAGTATAAATTATTTGACTCTCGAAATTCAAATTATGTCAAATAAGACAATGCGATTAGTTATTCTCAAAATAATTGACCGTTTTTCTTTTAGGCTGGGGAGTTTTCTCTCTTTTTTCGTTCATTTAATTTGATTGTGGAACTTAGGTACATACGCTTTCTAGAAGTTTTTTTTTTTTTTTACACTGACATTATATAAAAAAATAAAAAAATTAATGGTGATTAATTAATGACAATAATTTAATTCTTGTTAAATATGTTTTTTTAGAGTCAATTAAGACTCTATAAATGACCATAAAGCCTATAGTAAATCCAATGACAATTAACTAATGCCGATAAGATTTTAGCCCTCTTCATTAATATGAATATTTATTGCCGCTAAAAACTAATTTTGTTATAGTGTGAGTATCTAGAATCTCTCATAGAACTAATTATTTTCCTCCATAGCCACTTAAATAAATGATACTATAGTTCTAAAAATAGTTGAAATATATATATCACACATTTTTTATATATATAAAAGGATTAAAACATACATTTCAATTAATTATTTGAATATTGTTAAATATACTTAGCCAATTATTACAAAGACATATTTCATAATATACCAAAAAAAAAACTGAAAAATAAACGTCATTTCTGATTATGGAACTAATAGAGTATACTTATTTTCTTCCATGTCCTCTAATGTATACTTATAAAATAACTCCTAAATCTTAACCAAATGAGCCAAAGCTGTTATGGCATGAGATTGGCTTGTAATAATTCCAGCAGTCGATGGATTTTTTCCCAATTCAATACAATAACCATCCTCATAATTCTCCATGCTTTGTGCAACGAGCTGCCATATTAAGCTTCCTCCCATCGTTCCTCCATCTTTTGCTAAACTATAAATATTTCTGTATATCGTGCTCATAAATGTATCGCGTATATTTTGATTGTATCCTGGATCTCTACTTGATTTGCCAAATTCAGCTAGAACCAATGGTTTTTTAAGTATGTTTTTTGCGTCTTGCCAATGACTTGTCATCCATCTTTGCATGAATATCATTTGAGCATCATCACTTTGACCAGATAACCTATAATTCAGCATTAAAAAATTAATTAATTCTTGTTATAAAAAAAAAAAAAAACAGTTAAGGATAACTAGTATATTATGTCACTAGATAACGTAACATATGGGTGATGTTATATATATTGATTACTTTTATTTTAACATTAACGGATATTTTATATAATAAAAAGTGGCGCTATACGTGATACTTTGCTAGTCCAAAGGTAGAACGAATTCTTGAATCATAAAATTTTGGACCCATAATTTCGAAAATTCATTATGTTCAGTATTGAAAACCTCAAAGTTAGAATTCATTTAAATTTTGAATAAAGTTGATTTGATGTCATGTAAATAATATATCAGTATCATGATTAAATTTGGAGTACGCAATTGCAGGGCCCATTTGGAGGTGGCGCTCCTAACAATTATTTTTTCATATCTAGGATTCAAACCCAAAACTTCTGGTTATTAGTGAAGCATGTGAATTATGAAAAAAGAATTGTACCATTGGTCAGTGTATGCATGAATAGTGGCAAAATCAATCTCTTTGATTAAATGGTTACTAATAAAATCTGTTCCAACTTGATAACCAGGATTAACTGACTTCCTTTCTGGCACTGAATCACCATAAAATCCTTCCATTCCTATTTCTAGCAAGTGTTTGTTATCAATTGATTTCACAAAACTTGCCATTTCTTGAACCCACGCCTGCAATAATATCAAAATATAAACATCAATTATGCAAAATTATTAATTTTAGAATGTACTTAGTAATTGAGAAATATAGAAAGACTCTCTTTTATTAAGGATTGATTTCTCAGATGATCACTCGATTCAACTAATAGTTGTTTTTTTCTCAATCAACTAAAACTAGTACTTATTAATCAGTTGAACGAGTGATCATTTGAGAAATCAACTCATTTAATTCAGACGTACGTACGTTAAGAGTATTTCCAGAATAATCAGCTTGGTTGCGAGGCTCATTCATTAGTTCCCATGCCATGATAGTTGAATCATCTTTGTAAGTCATTCCAGTAATGGTATTGAACCTTGTAACAATTTTCTGCAATAATGGAGTAACAATTGTAATTAATAATTAAAATTAAATATCAGCCTGATTAAAATTAGCATGTGTTAATTAATTAATGGGTGCTAGGTTTTTGTTACCTTAATGTGATTCTTGTAATAATCTTTAGTAATATAATTAGTGTAAAAATCATCGTCTCCATTTATCTGAGCTCCTGCATTTCGCGCCCATTGAACATATTGAGCTTTCCCTCCAAAATCGTTGTAGTTGTTTACAAAGCTCAAGATTAATCGAACTCCATACTTCTTAGCCTCCGATATAACAAAATCCAAACCCTACATAATGTACGATTACGTTGTTTGACTATATACAAAGTTCAAGAAATAAAGGGATTTTTGTTACGTATCAAAAGTACCTTTATTAAAAGTATTTGTGGTCATAAGTTGAAAAAGAAAAACTTGTAGTGTAAAAATGTGGATTTAAAAACATGTTATTATGGATAACATTAGTTAGAAGTTCAAAGTTATAATAAA
>NC_064289.1:11284838-11320127 GCF_019186545.1 Solanum stenotomum | reverse complement strand
CAAAATTTGGAGGACTAAAGCAAACGTTTTACTAGCTTTACCTTGGAGCCACCCACAATAAAACAAAAATTTAAAGCAGTCACATATCCAAGGAAAATATATTCGAAGTATCTGCATGAGAATGTATTCTTTACGGACATGAGTGATTCCTGAATATTTTCTTCAATTAACTTGTCGTTTTTAATACACGACTAAGATTTAACTCTCCAATATATTAAAGTTCAGCTTCTTTTCCATTTCATCATTAAAAAAAATAGTTTGGCTATAGTAATAAATTATATCTTTTTTGTGGTCGTTCAAAACAGGATGATAATTAAGTACGAATAAATTAATATTGGCATGATAATATTGTACATGAAGTTGATACTGAAAGATATGATTAACGTATTGATCTCTTTCTTAATTCTTCTTTGTTGATCTCATGTATTCATCCTTTTTGTGACGCTGCGTTCCCAAACTACATTTTATTCAATATAAACACATCATCAACATTGAAGTGATCATATGGAAACAATCATTTCTCTACGACGTTTGAAATAATCTAGCATTGCATCTCTATTTGGGATATTTTCTTTGATTATAGCTACTTGTTTGAAATTGTTAATCCAAGATTGTAAATGAGGAAAATTGTTTGATTCATAGACCTTTACTCCAGCAGCTTCTTGTATGACTGCTAGCCAGAAAGCAAGCCACCCAAAGGCTATGTCAATAAAACCAATTGTATCTAGAGCCGTCAATATGGGCTAGGCTCGTTGGGCCGACCTGGCCTAATCCGTGATTTGATAGGGCTGAACTACGATTTTTGGAGCCCATTTAAGAAAAGGGCTTTTTAGCCCGACCTGAATAAGCCTGTCGATTTGTGGGGCTTGAGAAATATGGATAGGGCCGGCCCGTGGGCCAAATAAAAATTAATTAAAACATAAAAATAAAATAGAGTATTAAAAATAACAGGAGTCTACACTCAAATTTTTTTTAAAGTTTGAAATATTACAATTTAAATACAAATTATGTTTATAAAATATGTACTATATAAAATTAAGTTCCTAAAATTTCTAGGGAATCACTACATAGGCCATAGCCTATGGAATATTATCATAGTTTTTGTGTTTTATTATGATAATTGGAAAACAATTAGGTTAATATTTCTATTTAGCTATTTATATTTTTACTTAAAATCAAACTTAATAAATATTATATAGATAATTTTATTTGTGTATTTGATTAACAAGTAGTAACACTAGTGGATATTTATGATAATATTTTTTAATTATAATTTAATTTAAAAATTATAAAAAATATACTTTTAGGAAAAAAGGGCTAGCCCGGCAAAGCCCGTAGCCCACACACTTGTGGGCTGAGCCGACCATTTTCTGGCCCACATAAAAAATGGGCTGGCCCGTCAAATTGCAAAGCTTGTATGGGTTAGCCCAGATGGGGTGGGCCAACCCATATTGACACCCCTAAGTTTAATTAGTTACCAAATAAATTAATGGAACTTTTTATTTATTTATATTATAGAACACGACCGTTTTAACCCCTAGACCACTAAAGTCATCGCTTGGGGACCAATCTTTTTGAGGGTCTCTCATTTTTTTAAAGAAAATTACTTATAAATGTTAATTTTTTTTTAAAAACAAATAATATTTACTACGAGTGCTATGATTTCTACTAAGGAAATTGCATATGAGATGAATTTAGAACCTGAATTTCGTAAGAAACAATTTAATGAAAATATTGATAACGAAATCACAAAATCTCTTGAAATTAGAGTTGATTACTTATAGTAGATGAAGCTATTTTTTCACTTCAGAACCAATTGAACCATATGGAAACATTTTTTGTTTCTTATTTAGTGGTAAAATTGAGACCACTAGATGATGAGAATTTTTTTAAAAAATATTGTCTTAACGTTGAACTTTATTTAACACATAATCGTTATTATGATATTGATAGTTTAGATTTAATTTTTAAATTTAAAGTGTCAAGATAAATAATACAAATGAAAGATAATGATCTAATAAAAATACTCAATCAAATAAAAAGACTTGATTCGTTTCCAAATACACATATTTCTTATAGAATAATGTTAACTGTAACTGTTGCCTTAGCCGAAAGAGGTTTTCTGAAATTAATCTTTTATGATCAGCAATGTCTCAAGAGAGATTGAATGGATTATCTATATTACCAATTGAAAAGGAACTATTTAAAATAAATTGATTATAAAACAGTAATTAATGACTTCACATCTAAAGAAGCTAGAAAAGTAGATTTTAAATAAAAGTATATATGATGAAAAAAATAAAATATTAGTGCCCCTCTCTTAAGTTTTGCTTTAGGCCCTCAATCTTGTGGAGTCGGCCATGTTATAGAAGATATCAAACTAAAAAAAAAAAATCAGCATAAAGAATCGCCACTTTATGCTACATATTTATATAAAAAATCAGCATAACTTTTAGATAACTTGGATAGGCCATAAAAAAGAATCAAAATAAGTTGAGTAAGAACAAACTCAATTTAGATGAATTGACTTATCATATTCTTAGAGATTCATTTTGATACCCCTAAAAATAAAATATAACAAAGAAGAAAAGAAAAATGATTAATCTTTCTCCAATAATAAAATTTTTAAAAGATTTTTGTACAACTTAATCCTATTGACCTACCTAGGTACGTGATAGAAAGTGCTCTATCGACTATTGTTGTATTATATAAGTATTTTGTTTTCGATTACAGGCATGTTTTATTTCATGAGCAAAATAAAGAACCTTGAAATGTAAGTGGGTATGTTTCATGACTACATAAATATTTATAATAACTCGATATGATTTGTGAAATAATACGTATTCATTATTTGCATATCAAAATTTTAAAATGTACTATTCTTTCTCTTGTCAATTTTGTAATTTTGATTGATTTG
This sequence comes from Solanum stenotomum, assembly GCF_019186545.1. Taxonomy (NCBI): domain Eukaryota; kingdom Viridiplantae; phylum Streptophyta; class Magnoliopsida; order Solanales; family Solanaceae; genus Solanum; species Solanum stenotomum. Next base: position 11,317,210 of record NC_064289.1, on the reverse strand, counting down.
AAATTTTAAAATACTCGACCTCTCATGATAATAGTATAGTACTCCCTCTGTCCACTTTTTTACTGTGTAAAAAATAAATGTCTATTTTAGAAAATCACAAAAAATAATTTATTGTTTTTGTAGTTCATAATTAACTATAGTTATTTTAGTTTACTAATCTCATTAACTATATTACATTCTGATAAACTTTAAATTAATTACCCATGCCATATAAATAGACTTGATCCCTATTCCCTCATGGTAATAGGTTGTCGATATGTAACAGTAATAAATCCTCTTGGGTCAATAACTTTATAACTAGAAAAAAATATTTTATTCGTCTCAAAATAAGTGTCATTTTAGTAAAATAATATCATTTCAAAATAAATGTCACTTCTAGGAATATTTAAAAAAAGTATGTTCTTCAATAATTAATATTCAATTTTCAATTTTTTATAGTAAACTATATGTTATATTTCTTTAATTGACATAAGTTTTGCTAAGATAACACTTATTTTCGTGCAAAGAAAATACTCCCTCTGTCCCTAATTACTTGTCCATTTTTGAATTGACACACATATTAAGAAAACAATAATTAACATAGTGAGTTTACCATTTAACCCCTATTAATTATGAAGTGAGTGTATTAAAACATAAGATTTTTAATAAGTTCTACATTTTTTAAAATAATTAATTGAGGATATAATGGGTAAAAATAATTTGTCCTTTCTTGATTTGTCAAAATTGACAAGTAATTAGGGACAACTAAAAAAGGAAATATGGACAAGTAATTAGGGAAAGAGGGAGTATGTACTAGTACAGTTGTTTAGGTATTTAAACTTTAAATGAATGAAGATTTTCAAAGTTGCTTTCAATATTAGATGATCAATTCAAAGGTATGTAGGACGGCTCATCAAATTTGATGATCTAAAGTCAAATATTGAAAAAAAAGGTACTCAATATATTTTAAAAGTATTAATTTATAAGCCTATCTTTAGTAGTAATTATTATTAGCCTAAATCCTAGATTTATTAGCCTCATTTTTGAGACATCCAGGTAACAATTAGGAAGAAATGAATAGGTGGCACAAATAATAATGTATTTATCTATATTATATCAAAAGCGTAATTCTTAGAGAAATATCTTCATCTTTTTATCCTTGAAAAATGAAGTTCAAATGGAAAAAAATGTAGTTATTAATTATTTTCTTAGTATTTTTGGAACTTCAAAATCTACTAAAATATGATTATTAAATCTTTATTTATCTGAATTATTAAGGATTTTAAATCGATTCAGATTTTAACTTGTATAAATATGGGGAAACCATTTCTTTCTCTTAAAGTTTACTTTGAAAAATCAAATACATCCCCCAACTTTGACATTTTCCCACATTATCCTATGCAAACTAAATGAATTTTTGGGTGTGACATATCCCTAAAAAAAAGTTAATTAAAGAGTAATAATTTGTTAATATCAATCTTTTGCTTCTTCCCAAACTTTTCTCAAAACTAGAGATATGATCAATGCAAATCCATTAAAGTGAAAGGATAATTTTGAAGAGAAAAAAATAAAAAATAATACATCTTTAGATTTTGAAAATTTTATTCATTTTGGACAATAGAAGAGCATCAGAAATTCATTTATATTGAAATAGAAGTAATATAAAAGGTATAGTAATTGAAAACAACTATACTTTAAGTGTTGAATTACTTATAAAGTAGTGACAATTATTTTAGTACAATTTTTTTTTAATCTTAAGTGTCTCTTAATTTAAAACAAATACTAATGGAGTACTCTATACTGTAGTGTTGGTACTTGTTTTTAATGACTAATCTTAGTAGCCCATAATAATCTGCATTATAAATTAATCATTGCATTCTATAAAACTATGTACTAATTCATACCTTAATTAACGCAGTGCTTTTGCTATTAATTAATTCATTGACAGAAATCACAATGCTTAACAACGACAACATTTGTGCTAACCAACTAATCGAAGCTGAAGCTCAAAGTTGGGATTTCATTTTGAGTTATATGCGCCCTTCGTGTATAAAATGCGCGATTAAATTAGGAATTCCTCATATCCTTTGTAAAAATCCCAATCCAATTATGTCTCTTTCTGATCTTATTGCCGCTTTGCCAAATTTGAATCCTTCAAAAATTACCTTTATCCCAATTTTAATGCGAGTTTTGGTTGATTTAGGCCTTTTCAACTACCACCACCAACAAGGGGATGGCTATTCACTCACCAGTGTTGGCCGTCTCCTTGTTGAAAATGACCCCTCTAACAAGAGGTTAATTTTCATTTTCTTCCAACTGTTTAAAATAGCTGATTTCATGAGCGATTGGTTACAAAACGATCTCCCCACTGCCTTTGAAACGGCACACGGGAAATCCATTTGGGATTATTGCGCCGCAGAGTCAGAATTTAGTGATGTTTTCAACGAAGTAATGGCTAGTGATTCGAGATTGATCTCCAATTTGTTGGTTTCTGATTGTGGTGAGGGTGTTTTTGAAGGCTTGACCTCATTGGTGGACATTGGAGGCGGCACTGGCACCGTGGCGATGGCTATTGCCGGAGCTTTTCCGAGCTTGAAATGTACTGTGCTTGATCTTCCTCATGTCATAGGTGATCGAAAGGGAACTGGAAACTTGGAGTTTATTGCTGGGAATATGTTTGATAAAATTCCTCATGCTAATGCAATCTTTCTCAAGGTACGTGTAATATCTCATAGAACCTTTAAATTTTTCAATAATGTTATTCAAAAAAACACCTTTAAATTTGGTGTAACTTTAGTTCCCCAAATTGACAACTTTAAAAACAATCATCTATTGGATTAATAAGTAGTTTTAAAACACCCCTCTTATACCATCTATCATCCACCTATACCTATTTATGAAACATTCTAGTCTGAAATGTATTCAATACTTATCTCTTATAACAAACAAAATCCCAAAACTATTTCTACACATGCCTCTTTGAAATATTCCTAGCTAATTACAAACTAATTAATCCTTATTTTATGATAAAAAAAAGTGGATTTTGCACGATTGGAATGATGAAGATTGTGTGAAGATACTGAAGAAATGCAAAGAATCAATTCCGAGCAAGGAAAAGGGAGGAAAAGTGATAATCATAGACATAGTAATGGAGGATAATTGTAGCAATAATGAGCAGCTTGTTCAATCACAACACTTGATGGACTTATTTATGAGGATTACTTGTGCTTCCAAAGAGAGAAGTGAGAAGGAATGGGAAAAACTCTTCCTAGAAGCTGGTTTTAGTGAATACAAAATAATAACCTCTCTTGGTTTAAGGTCTTTAATTGAAGTTTATCCTTAAACAATACATGTTTTTCCTATGTCGCATACACATTATATGTGTTTAGGTTACATGATTTACCGGTAAAATTTGACAAGCACTTAGCTCCTTCTGAAGAATGTCAACCTTAATTATTACTCCCTCCGTTCCATTTTATGTGGCACTATTTCCTTTTTGGTCAGTCCCAAAAAGAATGTCACATTTCCTTATAAGGTAACTTTATAAAGGTACAATTCCTCTTTTATCCTTGTTGGTCCCACTTAATCTTAAAATAATACTCCAATACATTTATGAGGAGAGAGAAAAAAGAGTCTACTTTTTAAAGGGCAATTTAGTAAACATTTCAAAGTCTTCTTTTATTTCTTAAACTCCGTGCCCGGTCAAATGTTGCCACATAAAATGGAACGGAGGGAGTACTATATTTTTTTTTTGTCCGAATAATATATTTACTGCTAATTATAATAAAAAAACAATTGTTTTGAAATAGCTTCGGCAAGAACAATCACTTCTTGTCGGGGGGGACTAAGTAGATTTCGTGGATTCAGACGAATGTACTAGCTTTTTCAGATCATATATTTGTATTAAAAAATTAAATAAATATGTATGTATAACTTGTGAACGTCTTAACAAAACAGATTGATGGCTCAGTGATAACGAAAGGAATGTGCCAAGCTAGAATTGTGTGTTCAAACCCCTAAAATTTAGAATTCTTAAACTCCTAATCCTGGCTTTTGTTCTCCCCTTTAACATAAGTAAAAAAAAGATGGTTATAGTTGTGAAGAATTCATACTCCATTTGTTTTCAAAATATATTTTTGACAAAAAAAATCATGAATCATCACTTTGTGCTTCATATTTAAGTCAAATCAGCTCAAATTAGATAAGTTGAATTGATTAAACAAGTCAAATTAAGTTGAGTTAAGAATCATCTCAATTTAGATGAATTAGACTGATCATAGTTTTCAGAGTCTCCCCTTGAAAACTCTCAAAATTAATATATGTATAACCAAGAAGAAAATAATAAATACTAAGATATTAAAAAAAAGAAAAATCTACAAATCAATCACACTGACCTAGTACGTGATAACTACTCTGAGGGTTCGGGGAAGTCCCCCATCGAATATTATTACTATTACTTATTCCGTTCATTTACTAATTCACTATTTTAAAAACAAATTAAAATTTACTTTAAATTGTCACTTTTAACATATTAAAAAATACAAAAATAAATAAATCATGTTTTACCATTCGCAATTAAGCGCTATTCTCCAAATCATTTTTCAAGAATTGATATTAAATATTAATTAAATTAATATAAATATTATGACAAAATATTCACATCAATTATTATTTCTTAAATAACGTGTAAAGTACAAAATGAACAATTAAAAGTGGAAGAAAGAAATATATACTAGTAGTATTTTATTTATACATATCCCTGAAAAAGCATATTTTATTTTACGAGCGAGACAAAATGATATATTTGCCCTTGAAATGTTAGTTGATACGTTTTATGACGACGTAAATACATACAAATTTATGAGTAAATTAAAATGTTAGTGCTTAAATAAATCTGAAATCATAATATTCATTATTTGAAATGTCCTTTTGGAAAAAATACCTAAATACACAACTTATTTTTATCATATTTTCTAAAATTTTCTTCAATTTGCAAAAATTACAAAAATTCCTACTCTCTTCTATTTTCCGATACATCACTTTACGCGATATATCAGTCGGATACATCACTTTACGCGATGTATCGGGACGTATGTGTAACATCTCGCAACTAGAAAGAACTAGAAAGAAGTTATAAATCTGAAAATAGTCATTTTTGGAAAGTACAAGGAAATCTGGAAAATTTTAAGTAAGTTAAATTGAGTTTTTAGTCAACTTCAAATGACCATAACTCCTAGATCAGGATGAGTTATGTGTATTTCCAGATATGTTTGTAAATCTCTTGGAATGATCTTTCCAACGCCGGCAAGTTTGCGCGATTCCGATTTCGGATGAGTGAGTTATTCCCTTTGGAAGTTGGGTTGTTGGATTAAGGAAATGTCCAATCCGAAATTTTAAGGGGTATTTTAGTCTTTTCATTACCATGTTATTTTAATCCATTTTTAGGAGTTTAATATAGGTCAAATCAGATTTTAGTCAGTTTTAGAATTTGGGTTTTCACGCTATGGCTATGGAGAAAAGAGAAGAAGAAGCAAGAACGTTCAAGATCGTCGAAGTTTAGCTTGTGGAATTCGACGGGGGTGATCCCTAAAAGGTATGCGAGATCACATAGCGTCAGGTTAGTTCACCCACCCGCCAAGCATATTTAATTCAGTGATTTTCGTTCTAAAAGAGTTAGAATTTGATGTTCCTGAGTTGTGTTCTTGAATTGTTTTCATTCTTGAACATACATGTGATTGATGGATTTTCTTGAGACATTTTAGCAATTGTTAAAAGTTGTTTTGAGTTAGATTCTAGTGTACATGCGTTCGGTATCTGAATCTAAGAAAGTATTGAGAAAAGGAATTGATTTAAAACGATTTAGGATCAGAAAACGAGTTGAAAAACTCGTCAAACGCACCTGGGAAGGGCCAGGTGCGTCGCGCCCCCATAGCTCCAGGAGGCTGGGGCGGCGCGCATGCAGTGCGCCCAAAACGAGCCCCAGTAAATTGGGCCTGGCGCGGCACGCCAGGGACGCTCCCGGATCGGCATTTTTCACCCAGTTTTCGTCATTCAATCCATTTAAGTCCTTTTAAAGTGTATTAACACTTTCCATTGATCTTAAGTACTCTAAATGGCTTCTAAACACCTAGAAATCATCCATAAACATGAATCATAACCTTGAATCCATAAATCCATAGTCAAGGAAAGTCAAGAGCCAAGTCTAGAAAGTTCTCAGAGTCTTTTTAAGAAGTCTTTTGCAAATGCTTTTTAACTTTGTTTTAAGACTTAAGTTTTGAAGTTGAGTAAAGAGTAAGAGCAAAGTTGATTTTCTTTAAAATGATATATGGGAACTAAGTATTTTCAAGAATAAATGTTTTCACATTTAAGATGAGAGGAAACTGAGATTTCCAAAAGAGTTTTGAACAGTAAAAGGGAACATTGATTCCAAGAGAGCCTTTTAAGCTAAGTTTGAGCAATTATCTCAAACCAGAGAAGAAGTTGTTTTAAAATATATGAGCTAAGTATATTTTGGGAGTAGTATTGAGCACCGATATGGGGACGCGAGTTCATATTAACTCAAACCCCCATAAACCATGTAGCCATCATGCACAGAAAAATGATCATACTTTTTAGATGATTCCTTAGTGCTTTTTAGCATTGACTAGTGGATCCACTTAGTAGTTCAAGTTCTATACTGATGGCAAGGTATATGACGGTCCTTGGCAACGTGAGGTAAAACGTTGTACCATTACTTAGGCTCATAATGATGGTTGTCGGTTAGAGAAACTCCCATAGAAGTTATTGTATTTTTATATACATCAGTTGATTGTATTTTTACATACATTTCAGAGTTATGATTGTATCCTTGTATATACACGTAGTTGACATCATAGTTTTAAACAACTTTTTTTTTATATTACACTTGTTTTAAACTGCTTTATATTGAAATGAGTTCAGTTAAGTATTTATGAGTTGAGAAGAACCAAGGTATGTGTTTCTTTCAGAATTTTTTTCAAGCCTATGTTATGTTTAGCTTTCCAACTCGCATACTCGTACATTCAATGTATTGAAGCCAGTTGGCCTGCATCGTCTTATGATGCAGACACATGTAACCAGGATCAACATCCAGCGCCTCATTGATCCAACTTAAGCACTCAGAGTTTGTGGTGAGCCTCCTCGCATTACGGAGGACTCTTTTATTCGTTTTCTAGTTTAGTTCATTAGGATGTTGTGGGGATTGTCCCAACATCCATCTCAGTTATTTAGAGACTTCATAGACAGTCAGTTATTAGTCCTTTAGTCTTCTCATTTTATCATATGTTAAGGCTTGGGTTGCCATTTTGGCCAAGTTGAATGTTTAATTCTTTTAACATTCTAAGTTATATTATTCAGATATTTGAGTAAATTTATTTGATCATCATAATCAGAGCCAGGTTTCGATCCTGGGACTTGTGGGTTATTGTAACATCTCACAACTAGAAAGAACTAGAAAGAAGTTAAAAATCTGGAAATAGTCATTTTTGGAAAGTACAAGGAAATCTGGAAAATTTTAAGTAAGTTAGAGTGAGTTTTTAGTCAACTTCAAAAGACCATAACTCCTAGATCAGGATGAGTTATGTGTATTTCCAGATATGTTTGTAAATCTCTTGGAATGATCTTTCCAACGCCGGCAAGTTTGCGCGATTCCGAGTTTGGATGAGTGAGTTATTCCCTTTGGAAGTTGGGTTGTTGGATTAAGGAAATGTCCAATCCAAAATTTTAAGGGGTAGTTTAGTCTTTTCATTACCATGTTATTTTAATCCATTTTTAGGAGTTTAATATAGGTCAAATCAGATTTTAGTCAGTTTTAGAATTTGGGTTTTCACGCTATGGCTATGGAGAAAAGAGAAGAAGAAGCAAGAACGTTCAAGATCGTCGAAGTTTAGCTTGTGGAATTCGACGGGGGTGATCCCTAAAAGGTATGCGAGATCACATAGCGTCAGGTTAGTTCACCCACCCGCAAAGAATATTTAATTCAGTGATTTTCGTTCTAAAAGAGTTAGAATTTGATGTTCCTGAGTTGTGTTCTTGAATTGTTTTCATTCTTGAACATACATGTGATTGATGGATTTTCTTGAGACATTTTAGCAATTGTTAAAAGTTGTTTTGAGTTAGATTCTAGTGTACATGCATTCGGTATCTGAATCTAAGAAAGTATTGAGAAAATGAATCGATTTAAAACGATTTAGGATCAGAAAACGAGTTGAAAAACTCGTCAGACGCACCTGGGAAGGGCCAGGTGCGTCGCGCCCCCATAGCTCAAGGAGGCTGGGGCGGCACGCATGCAGTGCGCCCAAAATGAGCCCCAATAAATTGAGGCCTGGCGCTGCGCTCCAGGGACGCGCCCGTATCAACCTTTTTCACTCAATTTTCGCCATTCAATCTATTTAAGTCCTTTTAAAGTGTATTAACACTTTTCATTGATCCTAACTACTCTAAATGACTTCTAAACAGCTAGAAATCATCCATAAAACATGAATCATAACTTTGAATCCATAAATCCAAAGTCAAGGAAAGTCAAGAGCCAAGTCTAGGAAGTTCTTAGAGTCTTTTCAAGATGTCTTTTGCAAAGGTTTTTTAACTTTGTTTTAAGACTTAAGTTTTGAAGTTGAGTAAAGAGTAAGAGCAAAGTTGATTTTCTTTAAAATGATATATGGGAACTAAGTATTTTCAAGAGTAAATGTTTTCACATTTAAGATGAGAGGAAACTGAGATTTCCAAAAGAGTTTTGAACAGTAAAAGGGAACATTGATTCCAAGAGAGCTTTTTAAGCTAAGTTTGAGCAATTATCTCAAACCAGAGAAGAAGTTGTTTTAAAAACATATGAGCTAAGTATATTTTGGGAGTAATATTGAGCACCGATATGGAACGCAAGTTCATATTAAATCAAGCCCCCATAAACCATGTAACCATCATGCGCAGAAAAAGGATCATACTTTTTAGATGATTCCTTAGTGTTTTCTAGCATAGACTAGTGGATCCACTTAGTAGTTCAGGTTCTATACCGATGGCAAGGTATAGGACGGTCCTTGGCAACGTGAGATAAAATGTTGTACCATCACTTAGGCTCATAGTGATGGTTGTCGGTTAGAGAAATTTCCACATAAGTTATTGTATTTTTATATACATCAGTTGATTGTATTTTTACATACATTTCAGAGTTATGATTGTATCTTTGTATATACACGGAGTTGACATCATGTTTTTAAACAATTTTTCTTTATATTGCACTTGTTTTAAACTGCTTTATATTGAAATGAGTTCAATTAAGTATTTATGAGTTGAGAAGAGTCAAGGTAAGTGTTTCTTTCAGAATCATTTTCAAGCCTATGTTATGTTTAGCTTTCCAACTCGCATACTCGTACATTGAATGTATTGATGCCAGTTGGCCCACATCGTCTTATGATACAGACGCAGGTAACCAGGATCATCATCTAACACCTCGTTGATCCAGCTTGAGCACTCAGAGTCTGTGGTGAGCCTCCTCGCATTACGGAGGACTTTTTTATTCGCTTTCTAGTTTAGTTCATTAGGATGTTGTGGGGATTGTCCCAACATCCATCTCAGTTGTTTAGAGGCTTCATTGACAGTCAGTTATTAGTCCTTTACTCTTCTCATTTTATCATATGTTAAGACTTGGGTTGCTATTTTGGCCAAGTTGAATGTTTAATTATTTTAATATTCTAAGTTATATTATTAAGCTATTTGAGTAAATTCATTTGATCATTATAATCATGCTTAGAGTCTTCCGTTGAGTTAAGTAAGTCAATCCAAGGGTTCATTTGGGGCTAGTAATGGTCTTTGAGTTCCAATCCCACCCAGGGTGTAGGCTCGGGAAGTGACAATCTTGGTATCAGAGCACAGAGTTCAAGAGTCCTAGGGAGTTTATGAAGTCGTGTCTATAGAGTTCTATTTATAGGTGTAAAGCGCGCCACATCTAAAATTAAAAGGCTACAACATTTAGGAACTATCTCACTTCTTCATACTCATTTCGTGTGATAAAGTTTATCTCTAAAAAGTTTCCCTCTAATTCGTGCATGTGCGTGTTTCAGATAATCATGCCTCCACGAGCTGTCAGAGGTCGTCCAGCTAGGAGGAATGTTGAGGAACAAGAGTTACCCAATGCACCTGAAGTGCAACCTCAAGGAGAAGTCACCAATGCTGAGTTTAAGGAGGCTATAAGGATGCTCAATCAAGTTGTGACCAACCAAGCTGGGCAGCAGAGAGAAGCTCGACTAGAAGAGGCTGATACTTTAAGGATTCGTGAGTTCTTGAGGATGAACCCTCCAAGTTTCACGGGTTCCAACACTGCAGAGGATCCAGAGAACTTCATTGAGGAACTGAAAAAGGTGTTCGATTTGATGCATGTTATTGATACTGTGAGAGTCGAGCTAGCTGCATATCAGATGAAAAATGTTGCTAGTACTTGGTTTGATCAGTGGAAAGGGGGTAGAGCTGAAGATGCACCACCTGCGAGTTGGGCATGTTTTGAAGAGGCTTTCTTGGGGCATTTCTTTCCCCGAGAATTGAAGTGGGCTAAGGTACGTGAGTTCCTCACACTTAAGCAGGATTCTCTAAGTGTTCATGAATATGGGTTGAAGTTCACCCAACTATCCCGATATGCTCCGGAGATGGTTAAGGACATAAGAAGTAGAATGAACTTGTTTGTTATTAGGTTGGGCTGTCTATCAAGCAAAGAGGGCCGGGCAGCAATGCTTATTGGAGACATGGACATTTCGAGGTTGATGGTCTATGTACGGCAGGTTGAAGAAGAGAAGTTGAGAGACATGGAAGAGTTCAGAAATAAGAAAGCGAAGACAGGGAATGAGTCTGGGCAGCAGAAGGGTAGTATAAGAAAGCGAAGATAGGGAATGAGTCTGGGAGCAGAAGGGTAGTGTGAATCGTCCGTCCTTTCAGAAGCAAAAGGGACTTACACCATCATCTTCTAATGCACCTGCAGCCAGAAACAAATGTGAGTATAATGGCCAGAATTCGCAGAACTTCAGAGCTAGACCAGCACAGTCTCAAGTTAGTATGGCATAAGGAGGTAATTGGGCTCCTGTATATGGTTGGTGTGGTAGAAACCACTCAGGTAAGTGTCGTGATGGCTAGACAGGTTGTTTAAAGTGTGGGCAAGAGGGACACTTCATGAAAGAGTGTCCTAAGAATAAGCAAGGTAGTGAAAATCCGGGCAATAGAGCCCAGTCTTCATCAGTTGCTCCACCATACAGGGCTGCACCTAGAGGAGCTATTTCCGATACTGGCGGATGAGCAAACCGCCTCTATGCAATCACTAGTCGCCAAGAGCAAGAGAACTCTCCAGATGTTGTCACTAGTATGATTCGAGTCTTTGATAAACATTTATAGTTCTATCTTCTTCGTTGTTTGATAATTATTTATCTTTTTAAAATAACATGTTTGTACTTTTTCCTTTTTATATGTAATCTCAAAGGTTTAGAAAATTCATTTAACTATTATAGAGAAGTACAAAAATTAGTGCAAAAGTAAAAAAATAAATAATGTAAATTAAAGTAAAAAGATGACTAAATGTTACATTGAATTTTATTGTATTAGAATTCATATTTAATTTTTTATATACAATTTCTTTAATATATAGTTCAAGAAATATAGTGTATCTATATTTTTAATATAGTCATGCTTCCTTTTCTATTTATTTCTTTTATGATTTTAGTTTTTTTATACATATGAAACATTTTGTCTATAGCAAGTCGACTTCTAACAAAATGTAATTCAATCCATATGACAATATTTTTGTCTATATATTTAATGTGATGTCTTTTATTATGGATGTCATGTCTTTATTTACTTTTCTTTCTTTTCTATTTGAACTTGTAATTTTTTCTATAAATTTGATGTTACACCTAGACATTTTGTAATATTTTTCTTTAGACGTATCTTTTTTATAGCCAATTTCTTTTTTGATTATTAAAACTTACGTTTAGTAATTAAAATATATCAATTCCTCTGATATAATAAAATGTTTATTTTTCATGAAGTATTAAAAATATCAAATCTCCAACATACATCTAACAGGCTAACACAATATTTTCATTATATAATTTGTGAAGAGTTATATTTTTATGTCAAACTTACATACAAAAGGACTAAGCTTTGAACTTAGCGATGAATTTATGTACGCTCCACTATGATATATTTACTTATATAAATTAACTTTTCTCATTAATATCAATTAGGGGACAAACTTGCAGCGCACGTTCCCAACTCCAGTAGTAATAAAAAGGTGAAAATATACTCAGAAAAGGAATAATATTTTCTTTTCACATGATTTGCACTATATTTAATTTCATAGTAATTTGTTATATAGAGTTTGATTAATTGTTTTAAGATATACTCAAACCTAGTTATAGTTATTTATCCTAATAACTTATTTAAACTATTTTTTTTTTTTAAAAAAAAAGATTATTCCCATAAAAGAATAAATAGAATACATTGGTTTATGGTTGAAAAGGGTAAGTTTCTAAATATTTTATTTTCCTAATTTGTTACCAATTGGGTTTCCCACCAAGGCAAGGATTGACTGGTTATAAATATACCTCCAATTTTTACAGCAATTGCATTCAACCTTCTTCTTATTATTTTGTTGTATAAACTGATAATCATAAACCCTCTCTCAAAACTATACTTTCTTCACTTTTTGGAAAATATATATGATGAACATGGATTTAGATGAGTTTTGTCCTACGGATTCAGAGTTGCTCACATTCCTTATGCTTGATGTTAACAAACAACAACCATGGGTAACTTATAGCTGTGGCCGCCACTCATGGATAATACTAGTAGTTACAGATACTTTATAACACCAATTTCAAATCGAAGAGGCAGATCAGTTCACAGGACTGGGTGGAAATATTGGCTAGTGGAAGAAAATATATGAGGAGATCATTAATCGCGGACGTAAGATACGTCTGGTTTATGATGATAGTAACAATGGCAAGTGGATCATGAAAAAATATGTGCTTTCTGAAATTCTTCTTAGAAAGTTAAACAAGTCTGAGTACAGAGATTATGTTATTTGTGCCATAAAAAAGATCGATTCTGCTCAACAACCAAAAGTGGATGATCAACAAGTGTATTTTAGTCAAGAATTATCAATAGAGTTTATCGATATTATGTTGATGGTCTTTGAAAGTATGTTTATTTCTAGCAATCCGTTTTGGGTTTTACATATATATTTTTTTCCCTTTGTGATTGTGAATGGTTTATTAAACCAATCCATCTTCTTGAAGCAATTTCACTAGTTTAGAGTTGCTTCTTAGTTACATATATAATGCATCTTTTAAAATTTCTTACACTAACAGCTATGAATTGACATCATACATAAATGTGCCTTTTAACTTGGTCTAGTTTAATAGAGATCTTCTGTTTGAAAGTTGGGATTTAAACTTGAGAAAGACAGAAATCAAATTCATCAACAAATCTATTTCCAAAAACAAACATGTAGAATACAATAATAAATCCTAAACAAGTTGGAATAACAAGTGCGATGACAACATACATTCAGAAAGTTAATCAACAGAACACCAACTAATTTTTGCTGATGCAAAAATTCCAAATTTGTAAGTTGAGTTACAAATTGGTCAAAAGTGTACTCCAAAATATATAACAAATACCTTAAAAACGAATTGTGCCTATCCATGACCTCATCGATACTTCAACCATGATGTCCCATTCCTAATGGATGATGTCCAACACCTAGTGGATGATGTCCATGTACCTGACCCAAATTAGGGCTATTAACCAAATGAGCCAAAGTTGTCATGGCATGTGATTGCCCTGAAATTAGCCCTGCAGTTGAAGGATTTTGTGCCAAGATTATTGAGTAACCATCATCAAAATTGTCCATGCCTTGTGCCACTAGCTGCCATACTAAGCTCCCTCCCATTGTCCCTCCTGCTTTCGCAAAATTGTACACATTTCTATAAACTAAACTCATGAATGTGTCTCTTGCATTTTGACTGTATCCTGGATCTTTGCTTGACTTCCCAAATTCAGCAAGTACCAATGGCTTCTTTAATATGGTTCTTGAATCTTGCCAATGACTTATCATCCACCTTTGCATGAATGTTGCTTGTGCATCATCACTTTGTCCAGACAACCTGTTCAACAAAAAAAAACTTATCCTGTTATATATATTACGAGTTTGAATTATATGCACTGACAGTATATATGTCTGTTCAGTACTCTTTACCATTGGTCGGTGTATGCATGTATAGTAGCAAAATCAATCTCTTTAACAAGATGGCTACTGATGAAATCTGTTCCAACTTGAAAACCAGGATTAACTTGCTTCTTTTCTGGCATTGAATCGCCATAAAATCCTTCCATCCCTATCTCCAACAAGTGTTTTTTGTCTAGTGATTTCACAAAACTTGCCATCTCTTGAACCCATCCCTGTTGATAAACATCACATACTCACATAGTTAGCATAAAAAAAACATGAAACATTATTGTGTTTGCTTTCAGGTTTTACTCACATTAACTGTTTTCCCAGAATAATCAGCATTGCAGCGAGGCTCATTCATAAGTTCCCATGCCATTATTGTCGAGTCATCTCTGTATGCTATTCTAGTCATTGTATTGACTCTTGTCACTATTTTCTTAACATGGTTCTTGTAATAATCTTTAAGTACTGGATGAGTATAAAAATCATCTTCACTGTTAATATTCTGAATTCCTGCATTTTTTGCCCATTGAGCATATTGACTTCTCCCTCCAAAATCTTTGTAGTTATTCACAAAGCTCAATATTAAACGTATCCCATACTTCCGTGCTTCTGATATCACAAAATCCAATCCCTATATCACAAAGAATCGATCCACGTTAATTAAAGTCCATAAATATAAAACAATGTCACATTTACTACACAATAAAGAGAACAAGAAATTATAAGCCTCTAATCTTGAGACATAATAAGTAAACAAAAAGTTTGTTCTATCAAATAGTTTTAACTTTTAAATGAGATGATCACATATTTTTAAACTAAGAAACGACCTGTAAAACACGTTCATCATAGACACCAGGAGAAATCTGCAATGCTGCATCGCCGCCATCACTAAAAGCCCATGTCCTGCATACAGAGAGACTAGCAGCAGAGGCTTCTTTGAAAACCTCAGAGACTTTATACCTCTCAGTTGGCTCAGCAGCAACATGCATTAGCCAATAAGAGTTGAAACCATTGAACAGAAAAGGTGATCCATTAAGTACAAAATGGGCACCTCTTGTTCTAACAAAATCAACATTTTTAGTATTTTCTATATTCCTAGTTTCTGTGACTATAGCTAGTAGGAGGAGGCAGAGCAAGGCAAAGAATGCTCTACTAAAAGAAGCCATTAATTAATTTGTTAGAACAATGTATATAGTTTGTAAAATGGAAAGGATGATTTGAGTAGCCAATGGATGTTTGTAGAGCTATTTATAGTTACTTACAACTTACTAAAAATAGAAAAAAGTATGAAGTTGAAGTGATTAGGAGGATTTTCAGGATTGATATCCAATAGTTGGTTTGCTAAATTTGGCAAAAACAAATTTCTTTATCTTTAGTTTTGTGGAAAGCTGACTGAAGGTGAAAGTTCAGTTGGAGGAAAAGGGAAAGAGTAATATAGGGAATTGATAAGAAAAAATAAAGAATTAAAAAAGGAAAATGGAGGTGCCATGAAATATAATGTGGGTGATGTCTTATGAATTTGATAGGCACATAGGGACTTGAATATGAGTATATGATATATATAGAAGGTTGAAAAAGCTTAAATTAGAGAGGCGGATTCAGAATTTAAAATTTAGGGGTTCCCAATAATAGGGGTTCAAACCTTGGTCTGTGACTACAAATGAATTTTTACTCATTCACCACATCTATGTTCAGGGTTCCCAATGGAAATACTTAGTTTTACTCAAAGGTTTCACAATATAAATATAAAGTCTGAGCAAAAGTTATTAAATTCTCGGGAACTCACACGTATACATCCGCCCATGTGCCTTAAAGTTAATGAACCTCCGTTCATCCCACATGATTTGAAGCCAAGAAATGCTTAAATAATCAGCTCATACTTTAAAGAGATTTTAGGAGCACATGCATGTGAAGTTAGGCGTCGGGCAACGTAAATTTTTTTACCTTAAAGAATAGAGATGAGAGATCAGTAAATAAATACATTTAAGGGTTGAGTTGAGTCGATTCAACATCTACTTTACGTATAAAATGATCAAAATATAATTAGGAAGTAATCAAATACACGAAGAAGA
Source organism: Solanum stenotomum (assembly GCF_019186545.1). Taxonomy (NCBI): domain Eukaryota; kingdom Viridiplantae; phylum Streptophyta; class Magnoliopsida; order Solanales; family Solanaceae; genus Solanum; species Solanum stenotomum. Next base: position 11,300,932 of record NC_064289.1, on the reverse strand, counting down.
TAAAGAGCAGACTGGATTCAACATCTACATAAATGATCAAAATATAAGGAAGTCATTAAAGACACTAATAAGATATGGGGCTAGCTGGATTCAATTTCTATTATATATACAATATGATTTTTGAGCGCAGGAGATTTGGATCAACTCCTACCGCTCCGACCAGGTAGGAGCAAATCTACTGCGCTTCATTGCTGAATTCATCCCAACCTAGTATTGAAATTAAAATCACAAAAATTTCAGCTAATATTTTATTTGATCTCGTAATTTTGAAGTGCAATACGTATGGCGTTATAGAACCTTAAAAGTTAAACTCATGAGTAAATTAAAATCCTGAATCCGTTTCTAACGGCTAGAAAGAGAAAGGGCATGAGCCAATTAGGAAGTTGATAGATGTGGTGAATATTTTGAAAATGGTTAGTTAATTAAGAAACAGAAGAAGTGGATATCCTAACTGATTACTCCATAAAATATGCATGACAGAAGCAACATATAATAAGAGAAATATGACTATGAAAATGGCTTATGCATGCATTCCATGTGGCTACTTGGCATCACCTTCTACGTATACTGTGTAGTAGTAATAAATTCAGTTATCTCAACTTCTACATGTAAATAACAAGTTATTGTTTGACGTAGCAATATGCACAAAAGTCAAAATTATCAGAGTATACAGCGGTTATGATTTTCATTAAGAGGATTAAAAATATAAAGAAGTAATCATGTGAAGAAGTTAAGCCGAGGAGATTTAACTGCTATATGATATAGATATATATAAAAAATAATTTTAACCTTATATATACCGTGTAAATTTCAACGATCCACTTCCTATTTTCCGGTACCCTAGCTCCGTCCAGGAGAGAAATACGTTATTGACAATAATATTAGGGAGAGTTGATTTATATGCATGTAACCCTTTACAATTGTATTTTTAATTTTATGTACTTTTTACAACAAAAGAAATATCTTATTTTTTATACTGAATAAATCTGAAAAGATCATTTCTTTCTTTCAATTTGGAAATGGCGAAAATAAATGATTTCCAACTATGGAGTTTTGATTAAATTTGAATCATGCATTGCTAGACTCATTTGAGGTGGAGCTCCCAACAGGATTTTCTGCATACTTTTGACTCAAATCCTAGACATCTGATTACAACTCATGTTGTATATATCATCAACTAATTACTTAGTTAATTATATTGCTACTAGATTGAGAGGGTTGAAACTAAAAGTTGAGATAAACGAAAAGTTTATTAACAAACAACATACTAATTAAGATATAAATTTTCCAATTAACTTATCATATAACAATACCCTATCCATTCAAGATGTGAAATTTGAAATTATAATATATGTAGTATATGAAGAAAATATGAAAATCTTCTCTCTTTTAATTTGGCTAAGATTATACGTCATTGGTAGTTAGTAAATGCAAGAAAAATGGACAACTTTGCAGAAAGTCTGCTCTATTATTTGATACAAGTGATATCACATATATACCCCCTCCATTTGTTTGTTTAAAAAAAATCCTTTTTTTAGCAATTTTTTAATTCTAATATTTCACATGACATGTTTATTTACACAAAACGAGATAACATTTTAACACATTTCACATATCTTTAATTTAATATTAAAAAATTCAAAAAAATCTCTATTTTCTTAAACTCGGCATCAAATTATATCGACAAACAAATTGAAACAGAAACAAATTAAAAAAACGCAGCCGCGAAAATGATCAGTTAATGTTAGTGACGTATCTCACTAATCCAGCTGACGTTTTAATTAGCACAACATATTGTATTTCGTTGTAGGCTCAATTTTTTTTGAAGTATATAGATAATAGTCAAACCTTTTTACAACACTTATTATCATTCATCTAAAAAAAATTGTTTTANTAATTGCTACTAGATTGAGAGGGTTGAAACTAAAAGTTGAGATAAACGAAAAGTTCATTAACAAACAACATACTAATTAAGATATAAATTTTCCAATTAACTTATCATATAACAATACCCTATCCATTCAAGATGTGAAATTTGAAATTATAATATATGTAGTATATGAAGAAAATATGAAAATCTTCTCTTTTAATTTGGCTAAGATTATACGTCATTGGTAGTTAGTAAATGGAAGTAAAATGGACAACTTTGCAGAAAGTCTGCTCTATTATTTGATACAAGTGATATCACATACTGTATATACCCCCTCCATTTGTTTGTTTAAAAAAAAATTCCTTTTTTTAGCAATTTTTTAATTCTAATATTTCACATGACATGTTTATTTACACAAAACGAGATAACATTTTAACACATTTCACATATCTTTAATTTAATATTAAAAAATTCAAAAAAATCTCTATTTTCTTAAACTCGGCATCAAATTATATCGACAAACAAATTGAAACAGAAACAAATTAAAAAAACGCAGCCGCGAAAATGATCAGTTAATGTTAGTGACGTATCTCACTAATCCAGCTGACGTTTTAATTAGCACAACATATTGTATTTCGTTGTAGGCTCAATTTTTTTTGAAGTATATAGATAATAGTCAAACCTTTTTACAACACTTATTATCATTCATCTAAAAAAAATTGTTTTAAAATCTTTTACAAGTTTATTNNCTGACGTTTTAATTAGCACAACATATTGTATTTCGTTGTAGGCTCAATTTTTTTTTGAAGTATATAGATAATAGTCAAACCTTTTTATAACACTTATTATCATTCATCAAAAAATTTTGTTTTAAAATCTTTTACAAGTTTATTATTTTTATTTTTATGTTTATTTTATGAGATATCTTTATTTTATATAAGGGATTTGAAAAATGAAAAAAAAAAGTCATTTTTTATTATTCAATTTGTAAGTGAGTCTGAGATTATTTCGTCCTTTTATCTTTCAAAATAGAGTTCGTATACTTGGCGGCAAAGCTCTAGGATTCCATTACAAATTCCAGATTTGATAGAGGAAGCAAAGCATATTATTCAGCTTCTCGATATCCGAATTTATAATACTTTTTACGTAAATAGAAGATTTTATGCCCTAATTGATAGTCAAGTGTAAATTATTTGACTCTCGAAATTCAAATTATGTCAAATAAGACAATGCGATTAGTTATTCTCGAAATAATTGACCGTTTTTCTTTTAGGCCGGGGAATTTGCTCTCTTTTTTCGTTCATTTAATTTGATTGTGGAACTTAGGTACATACACTTTCTAGAAGTTTTTTTTTTTTTTGACATTGACATTATATAAAAAAAAATAAAAAATTAATGGTGATTAATTAATGACAATAATTTAATTCTTGTTAAATATGTTTTTTTAGAGTCAATTAAGACTCTATAAATGACCATAAAGCCTATAGTAAATCCAATGACAATTAACTAATGCCAATAAGATTTTAGCCTTCTTCATTAATATGAATATTTATTGCCACTAAAAACTAATTTTGTTATAGTGTGAGTATCTAGAATCTCTCATAGAACTAATTATTTTCCTCCATAGCCACTTAAATAAATGATACTATAGTTCTAAAAATAGTTGAAATATATATATCACACGTTTTTTATATATATAAAAGGATTAAAACATACATTTCAATTAATTATTTGAATATTGTTAAATATACTTAGCCAATTATTACAAAGACATATTTCATAATATACCAAAAAAAAAAAAAAAACTGAAAAATAAACGTTATTTCTGATCATGGAACTAATAGAGTATACTTATTTTCTTCCATGTCCTCTAATGTATACTTATAAAATAACTCCTAAATCTTAACCAAATGAGCCAAAGCTGTCATGGCATGAGATTGGCTTGTAATAATTCCAGCAGTCGATGGATTTTTTCCCAATTCAATACAATAACCATCCTCATAATTCTCCATGCTTTGTGCAACGAGCTGCCATATTAAGCTTCCTCCCATCGTTCCTCCATCTTTTGCTAAACTATAAATGTTTCTGTATATCGTGCTCATAAATGTATCGCGTATATTTTGATTGTATCCTGGATCTCTACTTGATTTGCCAAATTCAGCTAGAACCAATGGTTTTTTAAGTATGTTTTTTGCGTCTTGCCAATGACTTGTCATCCATCTTTGCATGAATATCATTTGAGCATCATCACTTTGACCAGATAACCTATAATTCAGCATGAAAAAATTAATTAATTCTTGTTATAAAAAAAAAAAACAGTTAAGGATAACTAGTGTATTATGTCACTAGATACGTAACATATGGGTGATGTTAAAATTCATTATATTTAAATTTTGAATAAAGTTGATTTGATGTCATGTAAATAATATATTAGTATCATGATTAAATTTGGAGCACGCAATTGTAGGGCCCATTTGGGCCCAACAATTATTTTTTCATATCTAGGACTCAAACCCAAAACTTCTGCTTAAGAGTGAAGCATGTGATTATGAAAAAAGAATAGTACCATTGGTCAGTGTATGCATGAATAGTGGCAAAATCAATCTCTTTGATTAAATGGTTACTAATAAAATCTGTTCCAACTTGATAACCAGGATTAACTGACTTCCTTTCTGGCACTGAATCACCATAAAATCCTTCCATTCCTATTTCTAGCAAGTGTTTGTTATCAATTGATTTCACAAAACTTGCCATTTCTTGAACCCACGCCTGCAATAATATCAAAATATAAATATCAATTATGCAAATTTATTTAATTTAAAATGTACTTAGTAATTGAGAAATATAGAAAGACTCTCTTTTATTAAGGATTGATTTCTCAGATGATCACTCGATTCAACTAATAGCTGTTTTTTTCTCAATCAACTAAAAGTTACTTTTTAAAATAGTAACTAGCTAGTACTTATTAATCAGTTGATTGAGTGATCATTTGAGAAATCACATCTTTTTTAATTCAGACGTACGTTAATAGTATTTCCAGAATAATCAGCTTGGTTGCGGGGCTCATTCATGAGTTCCCATGCCATGATAGTTGAATCGTCTTTGTATGTCATTCCAGTAATGGTATTGAACCTTGTAACAATTTTCTGCAATAATGGAGTAACAATTGTACTTAATAATGAAAATTAACATTAGCCTAATTAAAATTAGCATATGTTAATTAATTAATGAGTGCTAGGTTTTTGTTACCTTAATGTGATTCTTGTAATAATCTTTAGTAATATAATTAGTGTAGAAATCATCGTCTCCATTTATCTGAGCTCCTGCATTTCGCGCCCATTGAACATATTGAGCTTTCCCTCCAAAATCGTTGTAGTTGTTTACAAAGCTCAAGATTAATCGAACTCCATACTTCTTAGCCTCCGATATAACAAAATCCAAACCCTACATAATGTACGATTACGTTGTTTGACTATATACAAAGTTCAAGAAATAAAGGGATTTTTGTTACGTACCAAAAGTACCTTTATTAAAAGTATTTGTGGTCATAAGTTGAAAAAGAAAAACTTGTAGTGTAAAAATGTGGATTTAAAAACATGTTATTATGGATAACATTAGTTAGAAGTTCAAAGTTATAATAAATATTTTTCAAATATAGAAAGGTGTCAGTCAATGTCATATAAAACGAAACAGATGAATGTACTACCTGAAAAACACGTTCATCATAAACACCGGGTGAAATTTGTAGTGCTCTATCGCCTCCATCACTAAAAGCCCAAGTACGACATACAGAGAGCCCTGCAGAAGATGCTTCGCGAAGGACCTCGGTGACCTTGTACCTCACACTAGGCTCAGCAGCAACATGCATTAGCCAGTAGGAGTTGAAACCATTGAATAGAAAAGGTGATCCATTGAGTTCAAAATGTGCACCATTGACTCTAGCAAACCCTTGATCATTTGCATTATTTTCAAGTAAAACCCTAGCTTCACATGCAAAAGTTAAGGACAAAAGAAAAAGCACAAAAATACAACTGATTAATCTTTGAAAAGAAGCCATTATTATTATTTTGATAGACAAATGCATGTATGTATGTGTTTTTTTGTGTATTGGTCACTTGTTGGATCCAATATTTATAGTGATTGGAGTATAATGAAACTTGCTAAAAATAGTAATATTTCATTTTAATAAGTTAGAAATTAAAGGTGGTGGTTTACTAAATTTGGCTGTAATATATTTTATGAAAGCTAAAGAGTCCTTTATGGGAAGTTGATAGAAGATAAGGTTATTTAGTTCAGTTTTAAAAAGCAAAAAATTCAGTTTAGAGAATTAGGAAGAGAAAAAGAATTGCTTCTATTTTTAAGAAATTAAAGAAGCTAGTGGAAAAGATGAAAACATTAGTTTTTGTGTTGGTTATTGGATGAGTACTAAAAATTTGATGATGATCGTTATATGAAGAAGTGTACTCAAAAGTTTTTGCAGTTAGAAAAGTTAGTTGGAGAACCTAATCCATGTACCAACACGATTTTGGTGTAGTGATAGGATTACTTCACCCTTAATCAGATATTTCGAGTTTGAGTCCTGAGAGCGCCACCCAAAATGAGCTTTGCAGTATGTCATCTAAATTTAAGTGAAACTCTAATGTAGGCATCAGACGCCAAATTTAAAAAAGAAACTAATACATGCATGCATATAGAATTTTAATTTAGTGCTTCTATTAATTGCAATGAGAATTTCGTGTTGGAGGTTCTAGCTAGTTTTTACCGTTATTAGACTTGTTTGCATAAAACTTTAGGAGAACTTTAGATGTACGTTTCTCTCTAGTCTATGGGATCGAGAATTGATTGTTTAATTTGAACGGTCACTTAATTTGTGGTAATTAGTCAAATTTTTTGGTTTGTTTTTCAAAAGTTACTACCCCTCCGTTTCACAAAGAATGACATGGTTTGACTTGGCATGGAGTTTAAGTAAATAAAGAAGACTTTTGAATCTTGTGGTCCTAAATTAAAGTTATGTCAAATGTACAAAATTGATCTTAATCTTGTGGTTTTAAGCATGTCACGTGGAAAGCAAAAAGTAAAATGTTACCAAAAAAGGAAAGAGGTCATTCTTTTTGAAACTGACTAAAAAGGAAAGGAGGTCATTCTTTGTGAAACGGAGAGAGTATTTTATTTTACCTAAATAAGATGATTTTTGGGAGAATAAATAACTTTAATATAATTAACTATATATCACAAGTTGAATGACCATCTAAACAATCAACTTTAGAATTCCGGATGAAATTTATTGGAGTACATCATCAATTTAAATTCAAATATTAATTGTTGCTTATCTTGAATTCAATTTTTGTAAGTAGTAATAACAAAAGATAACTCTTCCTTTACTATTACGTGGTAATGCTAAATGACCAGAAAATTTGGCCAGAAATTTAAAAAGTATATAATATTCTTTTTATTTTAAAATAAACTGATCTTTTTTCCATTTTTTAATTAAAATATATTAAAGTTAAAAGGGTAAAAATGTTCTAAAGAATAAAATAGCATAATGTGAAATATGTTATTTTACCATTCTGGTCAAACTTACTGGCCAATTTTTTTTACAATTACATAGAGATTAGAGTATTATATTTATCTTCAATATATGCAAAACCTTTAAAATAAATACTCAAAATCTTGTACTCTTGATTAAATTAAAATTTTGAATCATGAGTACTGAAAGTTGGTGTGCACATGCATTTTGTTGCATGGAGATCTAGACTTGTTAATATATATATATATATATATATATATATATATATATATATATATTGTAACAAATTCGAGAAAAAACTGGTTATATTTTATTTGTGAAGAATATGATAGGATTGGATTGTTCATGTGAAGACTGAAAAGAAGCATGATAATGAGCAAAAGCTAGATCATATGACGAGCTCCTAGATTTTCTTCGGATAAAGTGAATAACTCAGAATATCAAATGGATCGATTGAACTGAATTTGAGTTAGTTAACATAGTAAATTTATAAATGAGCGGGTTGATAAAAATGTCAAATAATTGAGTTGTGTTAAATTTGAACGGACAAAGTAAATTACTTTTATAATTGAGTTAGTCATTAATCCGTCTAAATTTTTTATATATAATGGTCATAACCAAACTTGTCAATCCATACTAAATTTTAATTATTATCTTTAATTTTTTATAATTTATTTAATTACCAAGATAGATTAATGGATCTTTTTATTTATTTATATAAGATATCAAACAAAAATATATATTTTTTAAAGTATTAACAGAATTTCTCATGAATCATCACTTTTTTTTTTGATAATCGAGAAATCCGTCTGTGACCCACCCTTTGGACCAATCACAACTTTCTAAACTCGGTGGATAATGGGGCCGCCCCTCTATCCTTCTCCACATAAGTACCGGGCTTTGCTTTGCATGGTGTGGGGCTTGAACCTACGACTTAAGCTACAAATCCTCCACCTTTTGCCACTTGAGCTAGGCCTTTGGGCCTCATGAATCATCACTTTATGCTATATATTTAAGTAAAATTAGGCAAATGACATAGTATAAGAAAGAAATTACTTCCTTTCCTTACTCTTTCATTAATTACCAAAAAACCCTTTTTTTAGTGTTTTTCGGATACATAATATAGTAGTGTGGATACTTAATATAGCAGCGCGGATACTTTAATTAATAACGGGCGGATGCATAATATAGCAGCGCGGATACTTTAATTNTTTTTTTTGATAATCGAGAAATCCGTCTGTGACCCACCCTTTGGACCAATCACAATCTTCTAAACTCGGTGAATAATGGGCCCACCCCTCTATCCTTCTCCACATAAATACCGGGCTTCGCTTTGCATGGTGTGGGGCTTGAACCTATGACCTAAGCCACAAAGCCTCCACCTTTTGCCACTTGAGCTAGGCTTTGGAGCCTCATGAATCATCACTTTATGCTATATATTTAAGTCAAATCAAGTCAACTTTAAGATAACTTGAACCGGCATAAAAAAGAGTCAAAATAAATTGAGTTAAAGACCAAACTCAATTTAGATAAGTTGGACATGTCTCTATTTCTCTATTTTAGTGTATCTGGTAGTAAAGATACATATATCTAGGTGTATCTTCCTCATATATGATAGGAAACTCCTAATTAGTAATAGAATACATAATATTTTAAATATATAGATAATACTAATAATATAATATATATAATAGTAAAGTATGTCTAATAACGTACTTTCTCCCTTCTTTTACTCTTGTTTATTTGTAAAGGTCATAAGATGGACCCTAATTACAGAGGACATGGGCTAACATATTTTGGGCCTCAATTAGAAAGGTGGATTTCAACCATTTTATGATGGATCACTTCAAATCACAACAGTTAGGGGATGGTTTGGTTTGAATAAAAAAAATTCCCAAAAGAAAAAAATCAAATCAATTAAATTTTTTTAAACACTAAAACCAAAGTAAATCAACTTTTGTTATTTTATTGATTCTTTTAAAATATTGGATAAATAAAACTGAATAAAAAAAATTTAAAATGGAGTGTGCAATAAAAACACCTCCAAGTTATAATGTCAAAGTAACAGTCGTTAACAATTTTTGGGACTATCTATGTATTGACTTTTATGTGTCCATGTGAAAATAGACTTGATCTCTCACTATAATAGTATAGTACTTCCTATATCTACTTTTTCAGTGTATTAAAAATTGATGTTAATTTTAGAAAATTTAAAGATAATTAGTCCTAAGTCCAAATGTTAATGAGATACCTTATAATAAAGTATTCACTCGGTATTATTTTACCTGATCCCTATACAAAAGTCGATGTTTTATTTTACTTGTCTATTTTAGCAAATTAAGAAAGACTTATTATGTTTTTTCCATATTACATTTAATGGTAAATAACTACATAAACTAATACTTTTAGCTTTAAAAAAATACATAAGTAGTGCTAGACTATTATTTATCACATTTAGAATATCAAAACATCATCAATAAAGTTAATTTAGTTAAGTTATTCTATAAAATGTGTATTTTGGACAAAAGAAGATACTCGAAAGAGCTAAAATCTCCTAACGAAGAGTAAAAGCAACAATTGAAAATATAATTAACTGTTTTACATTCTGATAAACTTTAATTTAAAATTACCCATGACATATAAATTAAATAGACTCGATCCCTATTCCCTCATGATAATAGGTTAGCCAAGAAGTAATAATAGTAACAAATCCTCTTGGGACATGCCATATAAATAGACCATTTTGCTTCTTGCCAAACTTATCTTAAAATTAGAGATATGATCAATGCAAATATATTAAATAAAAGGATGATTTGAAGAGAAAAATAATAATAATACATCCTTGGACTTTGAAAATTTATTCATTTTGGACAATAGGGACTAGGGAGTGTCAAAAATTCATTTATATTGAAATAAAGAGAATATAAAAGGTATAGTAATTTAAAACAACTAAACTTAAGTGTTGAATTACTTATAAAATAAATAAGTTTTTTAAGCTTAAGTTTCTGTTGATTTTAAAGCAAATAATGGAGTAATCTATATAGTGTAGGTTGGTACTTGTTTTTAATGGCTAATCCTAGTAGCGTTAAATCTGCATCATAAATTAATCATTACACTCTATAAAAGTATATACTGATTCATATCTTAAATTATTAATTAAGGCATTGCTCTTGCTATTAATTAATTAAATGATGCAATGCTCAGTAACAACATTTGCGCTGGTGAGCTAATCGAAGCTGAAGCTCAAAGTTGGGATTACATTTTGAGTTATTTGCGTCCTTCGTGTATAAAATGCGCAATTGAATTAGGAATTCCTGATATCCATTACAAAAATGTCACTCCAATTATGTCTCTTTCTAATCTTATTGCCGCTTTGCCAAATTTGAACCCTTCAAAAACTACCTTTATCCCCATTTTAATGCGAGCTTTAGTTGATTTTGGCCTTTTCAACTATCACCAACAACAAGGAGACGGCTATTCACTCACTAGTGTTGGTCGTCTCCTTGTTGAAAATGACCCCTCTAATAAGAGGTTATATTTCATTCTCTTCCAACATCCCGTTCTGCTGAAAATAGTAGCTTCCATGAGCGATTGGTTACGGGACGATCTCCCCACTGCCTTTGAAACAGCACACGGGAAATCCCTTTGGGATTATTGCTCCGAAGAACCAGAATTTAGTGGTGTTTTCAACGATGCAATGGCTAGTGATTCGAGATTGATCTCCAATTTGTTGATTTCTGATTGTTGTGGGGGTGTTTTTGAGAACTTGACCTCGTTGGTGGACGTTGGAGGTGGCACTGGCACAGTGGCGATGGCTATTGCCGGAGCTTTTCCGAGGTTGAAATGCATTGTGCTTGATCTCCCTCATGTCATAGGTGATCGAAAGGGAACTGAAAATTTGGAGTTTGTTGCTGGGAATATGTTTGATAAAATTCCTCATGCTAATGCAATCTTTCTCAAGGTACGTCTTATTCCATATGCCTCTTTAAAATATTCATATCTAATTACAAATTAATTAATCCTTATTTTATGGTACAACAGTGGATTTTGCATAGTTGGAGTGATCACGATTGTGTGAAGATACTAAAGAAATGCAAAGAATCAATTCCGAGCAAGGAAAAGGGAGGAAAAGTGATAATCATAGACATAGTAATGGAGGATAATTGTAGCAATGATCAACTTGTTCAATCACAACACTTGATGGACTTATTAATGAGGATTAGTTATGCTTCCAAAGAGAGAAGTAAGAAGGAATGGGAAAAACTCTTTCTAGAAGCTGGTTTTAGTGGATACAAAATAATAACATCTCTTGGTTTAAGGTCTTTAATTGAAGTTTATCCTTAAACAATACAATTTTTTCCTATGTCACATACACATTATATGTGTTTAGGTAACATTATTTATTTACCGGTAAAATTTGACAAGCACTTGGCTCCTTCTGAAGAATGTCAACCTTAATTATTACTATATTTTGTTATTGTCCGAATAATATATTTACTGCTTATAATAAAAAATTAATTGTTTTGAAATAGCTTCAGCAAGAACAATCACTTCTTGTCGGGGCGGGACTAAGTAGGGTTTCGTGGGTTCGGACGAATCCATTAGCTTTTTCAAATCATGTATTTGTATTAGAAAATTAAATAAATATGTATGTATAGCTTGTAAACATCTTAACAAAACAGATTGATGTCTCAGTGATAACGAAGTAATGTGTCAAGCTAAAGTTGTGTGTTCAAACCCCTAAAATAGTTGTGAAGAATTCATACCCCATTTGTTTTCAAAATATATTTTTGACAAAAAAAATAATCATGAATCGTCACTTTGTGTTTCATATTTGTTGTTCATCTTATATTCCTAAGATACTTAGAACAAAACTTTGAAGAACTTGGTAAGACACAATAAAGTTTAAGAACATTTTCACAACTAGAAAATTAAAACTAGTAGAGAAACTAGAATCAGAAACATATTAGAAAAAATATACGAAATAATTTTTCTTAAAGAAGAATTGTTGTCAATCTGTGTTTAAAGAATCTTACTGATTTCAACAAACTTTGCAGAAACACGAAGTTAGCAAAGTTTAATGAACCAGTGAAGAACAAAAGAACATAAATTAATTCACAAATCTAAAATCTGTAACACATACCAGAATCTGGAAAAACAGAAAGAAGATAAATTAACTTTTGATGCTTCCTTTTGATTCACCTTTAACATATGATGAATCTGAGCACCTGATAGTTGCTGCTATGAACTCAGAATCCTAAGATCGAGTGCTCTGATATCATGAAAACTCTATGAATGGAGGTTGATTCTTAGATCAATTTACAGAGAGAATAGAAGAGGAAGAGAAAATGTATTGAATACTATGAACTTTGTTACATTGAATCTATACCACTATGCCTTTTATACTTGTACAATAGTTCACAAATACAAAAATATCTAAAACTGTTATGTAACTAACTATTGGCAGCTCAGCATTCTGTTTAGATGACTACACTTATGATTTAGCTAACTTAACCATTCAACTTGTTAACTCTATGCACTAGTTAACAAGATTACATATATAAAATTTTCACCTAGCTAGTTCCTTTCGTTATAATTAAAGTTAGACTATATGTTATTATATATTGTAATTTAACATCATTTTTTTAATCTATAAGTGGAATAGTTCTTTTAATTATTTTTTTTACTTTTCAAAAAAAATAATCAGCAACTATCATTTATGATGTTATTTTAATAGGGGGAGGGGGATCCAAATATACCCCAGTATTATATGATTTAGAACAATTTTTTTCTTTTAACTAAAATATATATTAATTTAAAACATATAGAGAATTTTATACGTAGGGTTGGTACATGTCGCAATTGGGCGGGTTGAGATAAATTTGGATTGGTTTTAATGAGTTAAGACAACAATCGGATCAAAATTCAATCCAACCCAAATTTGTTTGGTCAAAACGGATTGGTGAAAACAGATTAGGTAATTAATGAGTTAGATAATGAGTCAAAAAGACTCAATCCAACCCAACCAAATTAAACTTTTATGATTGTTTTATTTATTCTTTTAAACTATTTTAGTATGTAATAAAATTATTATTTTCTTTCTTATGGCTATAATATAATATAACAAATTGAAAAATAAAAGTTTTTTAAAAAACATTTTGACAAGATTTCTCATGTTTCAATTTGAGTTACATATCAACCCGATTTTTAATGAATTTAAATGGTGAGCTAATAAATGGGCGAGTAAATGACTGAGTCAGTCCTCAAACTTAAACAGATTGNAGGGGATGTCCAAGGAAGTTCATTGTGCCCTAGTCTCATACTCAAGTAGGGCCACTATCCTAACCACATCCACTCGGTGCTAGCCTTGTTTCCCATAGAGTATTCTCATTCACATATGTATTAGAGAGGGTTCCTTTTCTAGTTCAACCAACTCATAGTATCTTTTCCCAAGAAAGGCCCCATTTCTTAGTTATGGCCAATCAAGGTTCATAAGGATAGTTCATTTGACTTTCTTAGATAAGGATTTTCATGCCGTTCCGGCTCCATCCATCTCTAAGTCTATCATTTCACTCAAGAAGAAGGTCATTACCCCTAGGGTTCACTACTTCAAGGTTTCACATTTACTTGGGAAAGCTAGACTTATGAAAGGGCACCATTTCTTAGTTCTACCGATTCAAGTCTTCGCCTAGAATTCCTCTTTTAGCATTTATAGAAAGGGCACCATTTCTTAGTTCTAGCCCACTTCACACATTCATGCATGCAAGACTTTAAGTAACGAGGAGAAACACCTTAGTCTACCAACCAAGTCACATCATTATCATCTAAAGTTACTTCATAATCCAAAATCATTTCATATATACATCATGAGAAATCATACTTTAACTCACAATGCTATCCACTTTACATAGGATCATCACAAGATCACATAAAACTCATTCACATCATACCTTCACATAAAACTTTACATATAGCTTCATATAGGACTTTACATATAGCCTCATATGTGTATAATAATACAACAATATAATAACATTCATATAATGCCCTTCATGGCCTCAATTCACAATAATACAATAAATAACCACCTCCACCAATGGTGGATCAAACCAATCAATAACAATTATATCAATACTAAGAGATTAAGCCATCTTACCATTCTCCAAAGCCATAACCAACATTACTCAATTCCCTACTAATTCAACATTATTCATAAAGTAGGTCAACTTACCATCCTTTCCAAGCCCCCTTCACCATCCTTAATTCTCCATAATATCCCAATAGAATAACATAGATAATAGTAGAATTTAGCTATACACTACAAGCTAAACATAATCCAATAATCAACATATGGACCGATTCACTATTTGCCCATTCAAGGCTCAAATCTCATATCCTTCAATTCAACATCAATTCTTCACAATTCAACATATATAATACCATATATGAACAGCCCATACCGTACTAAACACAATTCTATAATCATCTACTCAAAATCAATACACCCATTTTATGGTGAAATTTAGAGAATTTGAGAAAAACATGGGTTCATAGGGATTTCTTTCTAAAAACCATTAATAATCATTAATAACAATATAAATCATCATTTAAAACCTTTTTTTATGCAAGAACCCATGCTAGAATCGAAATTAGGACTTTAGGATTTTTGAAGAACTTTGAAAATACTTTGAATTAGCTCTTTAATTAAAAAAGGAATCAAAGATAAAGAGTCCCCATACCTTAATATTGAAAAAGCCCACGAAAATCGATGAAAGAAGCCTCCAATTTGAAACCTTAGTTCTTCACCCTTCTTCTTCCTTGAACTTGAGAGAAATATTTGAGAGAGGGAATGATTTTGGAAATTCTAATTTGAAGAATAGTGTTATAACCCTCATTTAAATGATCTAATATACCTAAAATAATAAAAACAACTTAAAAATAAATGCCCAAACTACCCCTCACTTAGTTGGACCCTTTTTTTTTAACAAGTTATTAATGCATAAAACCCATGTGAGGCTCTACTTTATCCTACTTTATTTTGTGGGGCGTTACAATTATTCCCATCTAGTATCCGAGGTTTGATTTGGAATATGTCCTCACAGGATAGAATGATCTTAATCACCAGTGTATTGATATTCAAAACGCTGGTGTCAGCGAGCCACTCAACGGCAGTAAAGTACACTTAGAATACTAGATTTAGTAGTAGAAGAAGAAGTCTAGAAATTGGTTCTTTTAAAATGAAAGGAAATCCCTCAATTTATAGAAAACAGAGAGTAGTGTGAAAAGGTTCTTATTGTGCATTACCGGAAAGGTCACTAATCTTTGAAAAGTCACAATCTTTCGGAAACGTCGCCACCTTTCATAAAAGTCACAACTTTTGATAAAAGTCACAACTCTTCATAATAGTCGCAACTTTTCATCAAAGTCACAACTCTTCATAATAGTCGCAACTTTTCATCAAAGTCACAACTCTTCATTTTCCATTCACACATTTTAAAACCCAACAATATTTAAGTCAAATCAGCTCAAATTAGATAAGTTGAATTGATTAAACAAGTCAAATTAAATTGAGTTAAGAATCATCTCAATTTAGATGAATTGTACTGATCATAGTTTTTAGAGTCTCCTCTTTAAAACTCTAAAAATTAATACTCTCTCAGTCTCATTTTATGTGAGGTAGTTTGAATAGGCATCAAG